>NC_082644.1:8495101-8810249 GCF_028023285.1 Balaenoptera ricei
TTTGATTTCTCCATCGAATCTGAATGAGATCCTTGCTGGGTAGAGTAATCTTGGTTGTAGGTTCTTCCCTTTCATTTCTTTAAGTGTATCATGCCACTCCCTTCTGGCTTGTAGAGTTTCTGCTGAGAAACCAGCTGTTAACCTTATGGGAGTTCCCTTGTAGGTTATTTTTCGTTTTTCCCTTGCTGCTTTCAGTAATTTTTCTTTGTCTTTAATTTTTGCCACTTTGATTACTATGTGTCTCGGCGTGTTTCTCCTTGGGTTTATCCTGTATGGAACTCGCTGCGCTTCCTGGACTTGGGTGGCTATTTCCTTTCCCATATTAGGGAAGTTATCAACTATAATCTCTTCAAATATTTTCTCAGGTCCTTTCTCTCTCTCTTCTCCTTCTGGGACCCCTATAATGAGAATGTTGTTGCATTTAATGTTGTCCCAGAGGTCTCTTAGGCTGTCTTCATTTCTTTTCATTCTTTTTTCTTTATTCTGTTCTGCAGCAGTGAATTCCACCATTCTGTCTTCCAGGTCACTTATCCGTTCTTCTTCCTCAGTTATTCTGCTATTGATTCCTTCTAGTGTAGTTTTCAGTTACTGTATTGTTCATCTCTGTTTGTTCTTTAATTCTTCTAGGTCTTTGTTAAACATTTCTTACATCTTCTCGATCTTTGCCTCCATTGTTTTTCCGAGGTCCTGGATCATCTACACTATCATTATTCTGAATTCTTTTTCTGGAAGGTTGCCTATCTCCACTTCATTTAGTTGTTTTTCTGAGGTTTTATCTTGTTCCTTCATCTGGTATATAGCCCTCTGCCTTTTCATCTTTTCTGTCTTTCTGTGAATGTGGTTTTTGTTCCACATGCTGCAGGATTGTAGTTCTTCTTGCTTCTGCTCTCTGCCCTCTGGAGCACTATTCCTTCTTTAACAATGTTTCTTAAACTATGTTGACATATATATTTATTTATATGTGTGTGTGCACACATATTTCAAAGGCTCTGAAATATCATAATTGAGCTCTCCAGGACGAGCAGAGCTGTGTTGAGCAAGTCCAAAATGGCATGAGAGAACCGGTATTATGATTTTTAATTTCAAATTCCACTTGTACATTGGTGGTATGTAGGAAAATGATTGACTTTTGTATATCAACCTTGTCTCTTGCAACCTTGCTATAATAATCATAAGTTCCAGATTTTTTGTTGCTGTCAGTTCTTATGTTCTGCATGGATTATCATGTCAGCTGCAAACTAAGACAGTTTTATTTCTTTCTTCTTAGTCTGTATGCCTCTTATTTCATTTTCTTACCTTACTGCATTAGCTAGGACTCCTAATATGATGTTGAAAAGTAGTGGTTTGTGGGGACATCCGTGTCTTGTTCCTGATCTTTGTGGGAAACCTTCCAGTGTTTCACCAACAAGTGTGATGTTAGCTGTAGGCTTTTAGTAGATGTTCGTTCTTGTCTAAGTTTGTTGAGAGTTTTTATCATGAATCAGAGTTCATTTTTGTCAAATACTTTTTCTGAATCTACTAATATAATTATGTGATTTTTCTTCTTCAGCCTGTTGATGTCATGAATTACGTTAACTTTCAAATGTTGAACCAATCTTGTGTACCCAAGGCATCATGGGTTTTTAAATTTCTTTTCTTTGAAATTTTAGAATTAAAAATATGTTTCTTTTTTCTGCCATTACCTGCCTTTCATTGGAAATTTTAATCTCTTTGTATATAAAGTAATTACTGATAGGACTTCTGCCATTTTCCAATTTGTTTTCTGTATATCTTGTAGGTTTTTGTCCCTCATTTCCTCCATTACTGCTTTCTATTGTGTTTAGTTCATAATTTGGAGTGACACCTTTTGATTTCCTTTGCATATCCTCATTTCCTTTTCTACAGATATTTTCTTTGTGGTTACTGTGTGCATTACATAGAGCAACCCAACGTTATAACATTCTAATTTGAATTGATATTAACTTAAATAGCATACAAAAACTCTACTCCTATGCAGTTCTATCCCCCATCCTTTACTGATGTCACAAATTATATCTTTATACACTGTATTCCCAATAATATAGCTTTATAATTATTTTTATACCTTTGTTTTTTAAATCCTGTAGAAAATAAAAAGTGGAGATACAAACCAAAATTACAATAATATTGATTTTTGTATTTGCCCATTTTTTACACTTAACAAAGATATTTATTTCTTCATATGGATTTAAGTTATTGTCTAACGTTCTTTCATTTCACCATGAATGTCTTCCTTCACTATTTCTTGTAGACCAGGTCTAGTGGTAACAAGCTCCCTGAGTTTTTTTTTAAATCTGGGTATATCATAATTTTTGGATCACAGTTTTTCTGAATATACAAATCTCAGTTGACAAGTTTTTTTCTTTCAGCATTACAAATGTATCATCCCACTGCCTTCTAGCCTCCCTGGATTCTGATGAGAGATCAGTTGATAATCTCATTGAGGGTTCCTTGCATGTGTTGATTTTCTCACTGCTTTTAAGATTCCCTCATTGTGACTTTCAGTAGTTTGAATATAGTGTCTTTCAGTGAAGATCTCTCTGAATTTAAAGTACTTGGATGTTTTTAAGTTTTTTGGATTTGTAGATACATTGTCTTTCTTCAAATTTGGGAAGTTTTCAGCCCTTAATTTTTCCTATAATCTTTCTTCTCCTTTCTGTTTGACTCCCATAATCTATATGTTGGTCCACTTGATGGTGTCTCAGGTCTCTTGGGCCTATTCACTTTTCTTCATTCTTTTTCTTTCTGTTCCTCAGACTGGATAATTTAAATTTTCTTGTCTTCATCTTTGCAGATTCTTTCCTCTGCCTGATCAGATAATTTGTTGAACACTTCTAGTTAATTTTTCGTTTCACTTGTTGTGCTTTTCAGCTCCAAAATTTCTGTTTGGTTCCTTTTTATAATTTCTTTTTGTTGGTATTTGCATTTTGATCATACATTTTCATGATTTCCATTATTTCTTTGTCCATGTTTTTCTTCAGCTCTTTAAGCCTATTAAAAACAGTTATTTTAGTCTTTTTCTAGTATATCCAATGTCTGGAATTTCTCAGGGATAGTTACTTTCAATTAATGTTGTTCCTTTCAGTGGGTCATACTTCCTGTTTCTTTGTATGTCCTGTGATTTTTTTGTTGTTATCAAAAACTTGATACTTGAATATTATAGTGTGGTATCACTGGAGATTAGATTCTTGCCTTTCTCCAGGGTTTGCTAGGGGCTTTATGTTTGTTTTATTATAATTATTGAAGGCTGTAGTAGTCCATTTGTTTAGTTACTTTTCCAATCTGTTTTTGAGAAGATGTATTCCTTGTCACGTGTTGTCACTGAGGTCTGTGTTCCTTTAGCTCACGTTCACCTAATGTTTTGACAGAGATTTCTTTGAATGCCAGAAGCTTTAAAAAATAACTAAAAACAAGCAAACCAAAAAGAAAAAAAACCTCTTCCAATCTTTGCAGATCCAGTTCTATGTTGGGGCCCTCCTTCAATACCATTCTTGCCCTGAACCTAGGGATAACTGTGAAGTGAAAATTTGGGGTCTCCTCAGCACTTTTCTAAATACGTGTCTTAATCTAGGCATGCACATAGCCTAGATTACCTAAATTACCCCGTATATATGTTTTTGTTTTTGTTTTTGTTTTGGCTGCTTTGGGTCTTTGTTGCTGTGTGCAGGCTTTCTTTAGTTGCAGCGAGCGGGGGCTACTCTTCTTTTGCGGTGTGCGTGCTTCTCATTGTGGTGGCTTCTCTTGTTGTGGAGCGCGGGCTCTAGGCACATGGGCTTCAGTAGTTGTGGCTTGTGGGCTCTAGAGCGCAGGCTCAGTAGTTGTGGTGCACGGGCTTAGTTGCTCCATGGCATGTGGGACCTTCCCGGAACAGGGCTCAAACCCGTGTCCCCTGCATTGGCAGGCAGATACTTAACCACTGCGCCACCAGGGAAGGCCTACATGAGTTTTTTGAATGTCTTAATCTCCCAAAGAATGTCCCCCAGCTTTTCCTCCCATGCTTTAGGTATCCTGACTGTTATATATTTTGACTGTAACATTTTCCCCCAGGTGTTTGTGGGTTGTTAGTTCTCCTTGCAGTATTTTCAGTCAAAGCCAACTACTTTTCCAGCCTGAGTTCTGAGTTAGGTAAAACAGAGATGAATGCCTTCTGTAAGTCCTTCAGGTATCCCTTAGACAGGTTACAACAGACATAAGCAATACTTTGTGACTAGAGTCTGCTCTCCTCCCTCAGAACCAGACAGGAGGTGCCCATAACACAGGCTAGCACTGTTTCAAGACTGCCCTATGCTGGAAAGGGGGTGGGACAACAGCAAGTAAAAATGCCACAAATATTTCCTAAAGTTTTCAACTTGCCTTTTTTTTTTTTTTTTTAATTCAGCATGTTCTTGGTTGCTGTAAATCTTTGACTGTTTTCCAGAGTTCTGACAAACTTGGTTTTGCAGTTTGTTTCTTGATGTTTCTGTGTGGGCATAAGAAGTTGGATCTGCCTACTCTTATCAATTTGCTGATGTCACCCTATATGCTTTTTCAATGGTTTACTTTTTCCTGAACATTACAGTAGTTTAAAAATATTTAAAAATCATAAATTGGTTTATTAAATTCACAGTATTACTTTATTATAAAAATTTATTATCTTAATCATTTTTAACTGTACTGTTCAGTATTGTTAAGTATATTCACAACAATATATTTCCCCCTCCCCCAGCCTCTGGCAACCACCATTCTACTTTCTATTGCTACAAATGTGACTACTTTAGATACCTTATGTAAGTGAAATCGTACAGTATTTGTCTTTTTGTGACTGGTTTATTTCATTTAGCCTAATGTCAAAGTTCATTCGTGTTGTAGCAAGTGACAGGATTTCCTTCTTTTTAAAGACTAAATAATATTCCATTGTATGGATAGAGCACATTTTCTTTATTCATTCATCTACTGCTGGATATTCGTGTTGTTTCCACCTCTTGGTTATTACGAATATTGCTGCAATGAACATGGGTGTGCAAATATGTCTTAGAGATCTTGTTTTCAATTTGTGTATATACCCAGAAGTAGGATTGCTCAATCATAAGGTAATTTTATTTGTAATTTTTTTTTAAATTTTTATTTATTATTTATTTTTGGCTGTGTTGGGTCTTCGTTTCTGTGCGAGGGCTTTCTCCAGTTGTGGCAAGCGGGGGCCACTCTTCATCGCGATGCGCGGGCCTCTCACTATCGCGGCCTCTCTTGTTGTGGCGCACAGGCTCCAGATGCGTAGGCTCAGTAGTTGTGACTCACGGACTTAGTTGCTCCACGGCATGTGGGATCTTCCCAGACCAGGGCTCGAACCTGTGTCCCCCTGCATTGGCAGGCAGATTCTCAACCACTGCGCCACCAGGGAAGCCCTATTTGTAATTTTTTTTTTTAATTTTAAATTCTTGAGGAACTGTCATACTGTTTTCCATAGTGGCCCCACCATTTTACTTCCCCAGCAGTTGGACATAAGGGTTCCAGTTTCTCCACATCCTCAAACTTGTTATTTTTTGTTTTTCCTACAATGGCCATCATAATGGGTATGAGATGATACCTCATTGTGGTTTTGATTTGTATTTCTCTAATGACTAGTGATGTTGAGTATCATTTCAGCCTTGTTAGCAGCCAAAACAAAAACAAATGTTGAGTATCGTAACAGCCTTGTTAGCCATTTGTACATCTTCTTTGGAGAAATATCTATTCAGGTCCCTTGCCCATATTTTAATCTCATGATTGGTTTTTTGTTCGTTTTTGAATTGTAGGCGTTCTTTATATATTCTGGCTCTTAATCCCTTTTTAAATATATGATTTGCAAATATTTTCTCCCATGTATATTGTCAATTAACTCTTTTGATTATTTCCTTTGATGTGTAGAAGTTTCTAGTCCAATTTGTGTATTTTTGCTTTTGTTGCCTGTGCTTTTGGTGTCATATTCAAGAAATCATTGCCAAATCTAACGTCATCAAGCTTTTCGCATGTTTTCTTCTAGGAGTTTTATTGTTTTAGGTCTTATGTTAAAATCTTTAATCCTTTCTGAATTGATTTTTTTGTATATGATATAAGGTAATTGTCCAACTTCATTCTTTGTCATGTGGGTATCTAGTTTCCTAGGACGACTTTTTGAAGAGACTGTCCTTTCCCCATTATGTGTTCATGGCACCCTTCTTGAAGATCATTTGAAAACATACACAAGGGTTTATTTTTGGACTCTCTCTTCTGTTCCATTGTTCTCTCTCTTCTGTTCTCTCTCTTCTGTTTCATCTGTTCTTTATGTCTGTGTTTATGCAAGCACTACACTGTTTTGATTACTGTGGCTTTGTAATATATTGAATCCTGACTGGTACACCATTCCTGTTTCTTAACATTTCTGAGTCACTTTGTTTTAAATCTGTCTGTTGTATGCAGCCAAGTTGGGTTTTGCTTTATAAGTCAACTTGAATATCTTTTCTTTAAATATTAATAGATGAATCAAGCCCACTCATTTATTGATATGTCTAATGTTTGATTTTAATTGTCATTGTTTTCTTATATTTACTGTGTGCATTGTTATATTTACTGTATTTATTTATCTTGTTCCTTTGGAGTTCGTATTTCCTTGGGTATGAAAAGATTGGAATTTTTTCCGAGAGATAGCACCATAATACTGTTTATACAGGTGGCCATAGATACCTTTATCCTAACTTTTTACAATTTGATTTGTTAGGTTTAAATATCTTTGACTACTATTATTTAAATGACAATCAATGAGCTTATTCTTTCTCCGTTTTTTTTCTCTTATTTAAAAAAATTGCAGTTTCTACCTTGTCAAAGTACATAAATTCTACATATTCTGCCATCACTGTCTCTACCTTTGTCATAGTCTTGGATCTACAGTTACAATATATTTACAGCTGTAGTCTATAGTTTTCCATCATCTCTTACTTGGATAAAACTCATTCTTCCACGGATTTCTCAGGAAGCACTCTTAACTGCCATATTCCCTGAGTTCTCGCATGCTTAAAAACTTTTTCAATAGCTTTGCTTCTAAAAGTACAGGTTAGCTGAATATAAAATCCTTGGGGTTATGCTTTTTCTTTCCATTTCTTGAAAATGCTGTTCTCCTTGTCTTACTTTGTATGTTGCTGTTGAGAATTCTAATGGCAACCCGATGGTTTTTAACATCTTTATTTGAGTATAATTGCTTTACAATATTGTGTTAGTTTCTGCTGTATAACAAAGTGAATCAGCTATGTGTATACATATATCCCTATATGCCCTCCCTCTTGTGTCTCCTTCCCACCCTCCCTATCCCACCCCTCTAGGTGGTCACAAAGCACTGAGCTGATCTCCCCATGTGATGCAGCTGCTTCCCACTAGCTCTTTTACATTTGGTAGTGTATGTATGTCAGTTCTACTCTCACTTCATCCTAGCTTACCCTTCCCCTTCCCCATGTCCACAAGTCCATTCTCTATGTCTGCATCTTTATTCCTGTCCTGCCCCTAGGTTCATCAGAACCTTTTTTTTTTTAGATTCCATATATATGCATTAGCATATGGTGTTTTTCTCTTTCTGACTTACTTCACTCTGTATGACAGACTCTGTGTCCATCCACCTCACTACAAATAACTCCATTTCGTTTCTTTTTATGGCAAAGTAATATTCCACTGTATATATGTGCCACATCTTCTTTATCCATTCACCTGTCAATGGACACTTAGGTTGCTTCCATGTCCTAGCTATTTAAAGAGTGCTGCAGTGAACATTGTGGTACATGACTCTTTTTGAATTATGGTTTTCTTAGGGTATATGCCCAGTAGTGGGATTGCTGGGTCATATGATAGTTCTATTTTTAGTTTTTTTTGTTTTTTGTTTTTTAAATTATTTATTTATTTATTTATGGCTGTGTTGGGTCTTCATTTCTGTGTGAGGGCTTTCTCTAGTTGTGGCAGGCGGGGGCCACTCTTCATCACGGTGTGCGGGCCTCTCACTATCGCAGCCTCTCTTGTTGCGGAGCACAGGCTCCAGACACGCAGGCTCAGTAATTGTGGCTCATGGGCCTAGCTGCTCTGCGGCATGTGGGATCTTCCCAGACCAGGGCTCAAACCCATTTCCCCTGCATTAGCAGGCAGATTCTCAACCACTGCGCCACCAGGGAAGCCCTATTTTTAGTTTTTTAAGGAACCTCCATAGTGACTATATCAATTTACATTCCCACCAACAGTGCAAGAGGGTTCCCTTTTCTCCAAACCCTCTCCAGCATTTATTGTTTGTAGAGTTTTTGATGATGGCCATTCTGACCAGTGTGAGGTGAAACCTCGTTGTAGTTTTGATTTGCGTTTCTCTAATGATGAGTGATGTTGAGCATCCTTTCATGTGTTTGTTGGCAATCTGTACATCTCCTTTGGAGAAATGTCTATTTAGATCTTCTGCCCATTTTTGGATTGGGTTGTTTGTTTATTGATATTGAGCTGCACGAGCTGCTTGTATATTTTGGAGATTAATCCTTTGTCAGTTGCTTCGTTTGCAAATATTTTCTCCCATCCTGAGGGTTGTCTTTTTATCTTGTTTATGGTTTCCTTTGCTGTGCAAAAGCTTTTTAAGTTTCATTAGGTTCCATTTGTTTATTTTTGTTTTTATTTCCCTTTCTCTAGGAGGTGGGTCAGAAAGGATCTTGCTGTCGTTTATGTCAAAGAGTGTTCTTCCTATGTTTCCACTAAGAGTTTTTTTTTTTTTTTTTTTTTTTTTTTATTTACTTTTGGGTGTGTTGGGTCTTCGTTTCTGTGCGAGGGCTTTCTCCAGTTGTGGCAAGCGGGGGCCACTCTTCATCGCGGTGCGCGGGTCTCTCACTATCGCGGCCTCTCCTGTTGTGGAGCACAGGCTCCAGACGCGCAGGCTCAGCAATTGTGGCTCACGGGCCCAGTTGCTCTGCGGTATGTGGGATCTTCCCAGACCAGGGCTCGAACCCGTGTCCCCTGCATTGGCAGGCAGATTCTCAACCACTGCGCCACCAGGGAAGCCCCCACTAAGAGTTTTATAGTGTCTGGGCTTACATTTAGGTCTTTAATCCAATTTGAGTTTATTTTTGTGTATGGTGTTAGTTAGTGTTCTAATTTCATTCTTTTACATGTAGCTGTCTAGTTTTCCCAGCACCACTTACTGAAGAGGCTGTCTTTTCTCCGCTGTATATTTTTGCCTCCTTTATCAAAGATAAGGTGACCATATGTACGTGAGTTTACCTCTGGGCTTTCTATCCTGTTCCATTGACCTATGTTTCTGTTTTTGTGCCAGTAGCATACTGTCTTGATTACTGTAGCTTTGTAGTATAGTCTGAAGTCAGGGAGCCTGATTCCTCCAGCTCTGTTTTTCTTTCTCAGGATTGCTTTGGCTATTTGGGGTTTTTTGTGTGTCCATACAAATTGTGAAATTTTTTGCTCTAGTCTGTGAAAAATGCCATTGGTAGTTTCATAGGGATTGCATTGAATATGTAGATTTCTTTGGGTAGTATAGTCCTTTTCACAATGTTGATTCTTCCAATCCAAGAACATGGTATATCTTTCCATCTGTTGGTATCATCTTTAATTTCTTTCATCAGTGTCTTATAGTTTTCTGCATACAGGTCTTTTGTCTCCCTTGGTAGGTTTATTCCTAGGTATTTTACTCTTTGTGTTGCAGTGGTAAATGGGACTGTTTCCTTAATTTCTCTTTCAGATTTTTCCTCATTAGTGTATAGGAATGCAAGAGATTTCTGTACATTAATTTTGTATCCCACTACTTTACCAGATTCATTGATTAGCTCTAGTAGTTTTCTGGTAGCTTCTTTAGGATTCTCTATGTATAGTATCATGTCATCTGCAAACAGTGACAGTTTTACTTCTTTTCTGATTTGGATTCCTTTTATTTCTTTTTCTTCTCTGATTGCTGTGGCTAAAACTTCCAAAACTGTGTTGAATAATTGTGGTGAGAGTAGGCATCCTTGTCTTGTTCCTGATTTTAGAGGAAATGGTTTCAGTTTTTCACCATTGAGAATGAGGTTGGCTGTGGGTTTGTCATATATGGCCTTTATTATGTTGAGGTAGGTTCCCTCTATGCTTACTTTCTGGAGAGTTTTTATCGTACATGGGTGTTGAATTTTATCAAAAGCTTTATCTGCATCTATTGAGATTATCATGTGTTTTTTTTCCTTCACTTTGTTAATATGGCGTTTCTCATTGATTGATTTGCATATATTGAGGAATCCTTGCAATCCTGGGATAAAGCCTACTTGATCATGTTGTATGATCCTTTTAATGTGCTGTTGGATTCTGTTTGCTAATATTTTGTTGAGGATTTTTGCATCTATGTTCATCAGTGAAATTGGCCTGTAGTTTTTTTGTGTGACATCTTTGTCTGGTTTTGGTATCAGGGTGATGGTGGCCTTGTAGAATGAATTTGGGAGTGTTCCTCTGCTATATTTTGGAAAAGTTTGAGAAGGATAGGTGTTAGCTATTCTCTAAATGTTTGATAGAATTTGCCTGTGAAGCCATCCGGTCCTGGGCTTTTGTTTGTTGGAAGATTTTTAATCAGTTTCCATTTCAGTGCTTGTGATTGGTCAGTTAATATTTTCTATTTCTTCCTGTTTCAGTCTCGGAAGGTTGTGCTTTTCTAAGAATTTGTCCATTTCTTCCAGGTTGTCCATTTTATAGGCATATAGTTGCTCGTAGTAATCCCTCATGATTCTTTGTATTTCTCCATTGTCAGTTGTTACTTCTCCTTTTTCATTGCTAATTCTGTTGATTTTAGTCGTCTCCCTTTTTTTCTTGATGAGTCTGGCTAGTGGTTTATCAATTTTGTTTATCTTCTAAAAGAACCAGCTTTTAGTTTTATTGATCTTTGCTATTGTTTCCTTCTTTCTCATTTATTTCTGCTCTGATCTTTATGATTTCTTTCCTTCTGCTAACTTTGGGGTTTTATTGTTCTTCTTTCTCTAATTGCTTTAGGTGTAAGGTTAGGTTGTTTGAGATTTTTCTTGTTCCTTGAGGTAGGATTATATTGCTATAAACTTCCCTCTTAGAACTGCTTTTGCTGCATCCCATAGGTTTTGGGTCATCGTGTTTTCCTTGTCATTTGTTTCTAGGTATTTTTGATTTCCCTTTGATTTCTTCAGTGATCTCTTGGTTATTTAGTAGTGTATTGTTTAGCCTCCATGTGTTTGTATTTTTTACACTTTTTTCCCTGTAATTGATAGTCTCAGAGCGTTGTGGTCAGAAAAGATACATGATACGATTTCAATTTTCTTAAATTTACCAAGGCTTGATTTGTAACCCAAGATACAATCTGTCCTGGAGAATGTTCCATGAGCACTTGAGAAGAAAGTGCTTTCTGTTGTTTTTGAATGGAATGTCCTATAAATATCAATTAAGTCCATCTTGTTTAATGTGTCATTTAAAGCTTGGGTTTCCTTATTTATTTTCAGTTTCGATGATCTGTCCATTGGTGAAAGTGGGGTGTTAAAGTCCCCTACTATGATTGTGTTACTGTCGATTTCCCCTTTTATGGCTGTTACTATTTGCCTTATGTATTGAGGTGCTCCTATGTTGGGTGCATAAATATTTATAATTGTTATATCTTCTTCGTGGATTGACCCCTTGATCATTATGTAGTGTCCTTCTTTGTCTCTTGTAATAGTCTTTATTTTAAAGTCTATTTTGTCTGATATGAGAATTGCTACTCCAGCTTTCTTTTGATTTCCATTGCATGGAATCTTTTTCCATCCCCTCACTTTCAGTCTGTATGTGTCCCTAGGTCTGTAGTGGGTCTCTTGTAGACAGCATATATACAGGTCTTATTTTTGTATTCATTCAGGCAGTCTATGTCTTTTGGTTGGAGCATTTAACCCATTTACATTTAAGGTAATTATTGATATGTATGTTCCTATTACCGTTTTCTTAATTGTTTTGGGTTTTTGTAGGTCTTTTCCTTCTCTTGTGTTTCCTGCCTAGAGAACTTCCTTTAGCGTTTGTTGTAAAGCTAGCTTGGTGTTGCTGAATTCTCTTAACTTTTGCTTGTCTGTAAAGGTTTTTATTTCTCTGTCAAGTCTGAATGAGATCCTTGCTGGGCAGAGTAATCTTGGTTGTAGGTTTTTCCCTTTCATCACTTTAAATTATGTCCTGCCATTCCCTTCTGGCTTGCAGAGTTTCTGCTGAAAGATCAGCTGTTAAGCTTATGGGGATTCCCTTGTATGTTATTTGTTGCTTTTCTCTTGCTGCTTTTAATATTCTTTCTTTATATTTAATTTTTGATAGTTTGATTAATATGTGTCTTGTTTTGTTTCTCCTTGGATTTATCCTCTATGGGACTCTCTATGCTTCCTGGATTTGATTGACTGTTTCCTTTCCCATGTTAGGGAAGTTTTCAACTATAATCTCTTCAAATATTTTCTCAGACCCTTTCTTTTTCTTTTCTTCTTCTGGGATCCCTATAATTGGAATGAGGGTGCGTTTCATGTTGTCCCAGAGGCCTCTGAGACTGTCCTCAATTCTTTTCATTCTTTTTTATCCTGCTCTGTGGTAGTTATTTCCACTATTTTATCTTCCAGGTCACTTATCCATTCTTCTGCCTCAGTTATTCTGCTATTGATTCCTTCTAGAGAATTTTTAATTTCATTTATTGTGTTGTCATCATTGTTTGTTTGCTCTTTAGTTCTTCTAGGTCCTTGTTAAACATTTCTTGTATTTTCTCCATTCTATTTCCAAGATTTTGGATCATCTTTACTGTCATTACTCTGAATTCTTTTTCACGTTGACTGCCTATTTCCTCTTCATTTGTTTGGTCTGGTGGGTTTTTACCTTGCTCCTTCATCTGCTGCAACCCGATTTTAAATGACTCTCTTTGCCTAGAGGCCCTGGGGATTTTTACCCCCTCTTCATATTTAAAGTCTAATGGTTTTGCTAGGATATGTCTTGAAACTGACCAATCTGGATCCAAGTCTACTCAGACTTTATTTCTGGAAACAGTTCTTGGATTATAGGTTTAAATATTTGTCCTGTTCCATTATTTTGTTTTTCTTCTTCAGGGACTACAGTTATTCATATATTGGCTCTTCTCTGAGTGTCCTCTATGTCCATCGCTTTCTCTCTCATCCTTTTTGCTTACTATTTTTATTTTCACTCTTGGCCTTTCATGCTTTTCTTCAACGTTTTTAAATAAATCTTCAGTTGAACCTATTCTCCCTTGAGTAATTTCACCTTCAAGATGACTCTGTCTTTATTCCTCAAATTCTTTCCTGAGTTCATTTAACTCTTGTTTTCTACCTTCCTGTTTCATTTTTGGTTATTTCTGTTGTGAGTTTCCTGCTTTCTCATTTGAGGTTTTTTTCCATATCATATACAGAAATTTTGTTTAAAGGTATTTATTCCTTTTGGAATGTGTGTTAGTTTTATTTTGCTTAATGTTTCATTTATTGGGGGATAATTTTCATCAGCTGAAATATTTTTATCCTCATTTTAATTTTATAGCTTTGCATAAATACTGTCTATTTTCTGTTCACTTTGTGCTTTTAAATTTTTTAAAAATAATTTTAAACTTACAAATACGTTTTCAGTCTTTCCTTTTCCTCTATAAGCTCCATAATTTACAAGAATACAGACTTGTTTGGTAGAATGTCCCTTAATTTAAAGGTTGCCTGATGCTTCCTCATAATTAGATTCAGGTTGTGCTTTTTGTTTTTTGCAAAAAATGCCATAAAAGTGATGCTGTGTTCTCAGTGGATCCTATCAGAAGGCACATGATGTTGATTTATTCCATTACTAGTGACGTTAATTATGTTTGGATTAGGTGGTATCTACCAGGTTCCTTCACTGTAAAGTTACTGTTTTCCTCTTTATAACTGGTAAGTATTTTATGGAAAGATACTTTGAGACTATATGCTTTTGCTCACAAACTTTCACCTGCTAGTTTTAGCATCCACTGACAATGATTCCCTAGATCAGTTATTACTAGTGACTAAACAGTGATTTTCTAATGTCATCATTCTTTCTACATTTCATAGTTGGCATTCTACCCGAAGGAAGAGCTTTGCCTTTTCCTTCATTGATTTATTCATATCAATACATACTGAATAAATAGTATGTGTAATATATACTCCTAATTCTTGGGAGATATAGGTGGAAAGTGTTTAGGTGGAAAGGTCATGATGTCTACAGCTTACCCTCAAATGTTTCAGCAAAATAATAGCAATCATACATACACTCAAGGGTGTTAAAGCAAATGTGAAAAAATGTTATACTGTTCACCTAGATTGAATATTTAAGGAATATCACTGTACTATTTTGCAACTTTTTTGCAGATCTGAATTTTTTCAAAATATAAGGTCCAAATATATATATAGCAATTTTAATCAAGACACTGCCAAAGCCTTCACAAATATTTGAAAAAGTCAGCCTGTAGATTTAATTTACTGCATTTGAATGTATTCAAAGTTTATTACCATTGTCTATAGATATTTAACACTAGCATCTGTGCAACAGTCCTCTGAGGCAGAGGGAGAACATGACACATAAATCTTATACACTAAGAGAACAGTACCATGTTCGACACGTTTGTTTCTTGATTCAGTAAACCAAGCTTGACAGAGCAGCCAACTCAAGATAAATGATTCCAGTCTTAGGACATAAGTGAACTTACCACTTAAGGGAACATTACAAATAATATTAAAATGTTATGCAGACTTAACAGAAGTTCAGGATTTCCCCTATATGCTGACAGGTTCATCATACAGAAACCTGTACATTACAGCACTGAGGTTTTAGCAAAGCATACATTACAGACACATTTGCTATACAGTGCAGTTTTATTGTGTAAGACATGAATAATAGTGCACTTAAATCCAAGAGTCACATTCAAATATATCAAGAGTCACAATTCAAATACATGGCTACTGAAGAAATACATACTTTTTTTTTAATTTATTTTTTAAAATAACTAAGTTGTGCAAGTACAGCACTTTCAGTGTAGATGATAATAGATCTATAAGGATTCTAAAAAGCAAAACTCAGGGTGTATTTGTGTAGAATAATCCACCTCTCCAAAAATACATGCATTTGAAAAAGTGAAGCAAATGTCTTGGGCAGACAGACACAGGCAGTGTTGCACAACTTGTTTTTATTACAAATCACAAATATATTTAATCTGTATACTCACAGATAAACAGAATGGCCCAGAAGACAGTAAGCTCTCATCGTGAAGTATCTTGCACGACAATGCAGCGTCTGCAGTGAGCCCCGTTATTTTTCATTAATTAAGCAGAAACTACAGTTCTGCACTGTAGTCCAAAAATAGGACATTAGTTTATTTTAAAGGGAATTCAGATTAGAAGTTCAGACTTTCTAAAACCTAGCCCTAAAGTTTCAGAAGGTCTCTTCTGGGCTTTTGGTTTAAAGGAAGAAAATGCTGTGGACACTAGATGATAAGGACTGAGTGAAGGCAGAAGTCGTTTTATTCAAGAAAACAAAAATTAGCATTTCATACCATCTGAGAATAAATATTAATGTAGAAACCAGTCTTTTACTGTTTTTTGTTAAGATGGTGAATTACACAAAAATACTACCTATAATAACTTATTGTACCAGCTCTGGAGAGGGAAGATCTGAGCCATGTTAAAGAATAAGAAATAATTAATCTGTGTTGTCCTGAGGTATAGGATAAACCTGTATCAGAGGTACTGAATGAATGACTTCATTCTCTCATAAATTTCAAAGCTTCCAGAACCAGGGGACTAACTGTTCTAAATACTGCCCAGTTTTTGTCCAGGAAATACCTCTCTGATAAAGAGTGCTCCTAATAGGCTCATGTCGTTTTAATTCATTATATCTGGATATGGGTAAATACCAAAACTGTGTCTCAGGTTAAGGTCTGATAGTAAGTGAACCTGATGACTTAGTTAAGACTGACAATTAAAACAGCTAATCTTGAAACCAGATAACTTTAAGCGTTACATCTTTAAGCAGATTATTTTTAAATGCAGCAAAATGTTCCTATTTTTCACTTCAAGAGACAATTACTGGTCAAATCTTTTCCATGATATTGACTTTTTTATTTAACATAAATACTGACTGAATCAAAGAATAAAATCTCACTAAATTTTCATCCTTTAAAATGAAAAGCAGTGACATATCACCTCTACAAAATCAGGCTTTAGAATTCAAAGAAAAGTTTTAAAATTCTCCATACGGATCTTAAATGACTATCTATCGTCTTCCAAATTTAAAAACTTGCTTCAAAGGCCTAATTTTTCTTAGAAATAAAACAAATTTATAGGTGTCTTAAACCTATAAGGTTTTATAATTTCTGCTTGTTTTCTTCCCATTTAATAAAATCAAAATGGAAAATTTCAGCTACTGAAAAGTCTTAGACCACCCAAAACGTTTCAGCATTTTTATATAACCAACAAACTATGTTCTTCTGATTTTTAAAAAATTATTAATTTAAATCTAAGGATCCCTGTACTATAGCAATATTTTTAAAATATTCTTTGTGGAGCTTATTTTTAAAATAATTAATTATTTATTTATTTATTTATTTTATTTATGGCTGTGTTGGGTCTTTGTGCGAGGGCTTTCTCTAGTTGCGGCAAGTGGGGGCCACTCTTCATCGCGGTGCGCGGACCTCTCACTATCGCAGCCTCTCTTGTTGCGGAGCACAGGCTCCAGACACGCAGGCTCAGCAATTGTGGCTCACGGGCCTAGTCGCTCTGCGGCATGTGGAATCTTCCCAGACCAGGGCTCGAACCCGTGTCCCCTGCATTGGCAGGCAGATTCTCAACCACTGTGCCACCAGGGAAGCCCCGGGGCTTACTTTTTTCATTCCAAAAATGTAAACCAGCCTTCACAATAATGTACACGAACTTGATTATATCTCACTTTATTTTTGGCTTGTAATGGCGCAATCTGCATGCTCACTAATTCGGCCATCATTCTCTTCATTAAAGTTTTTAAAGCCACATTTATCAAAGACAATTCTCCAAACTTAACCTTTAATAAGTAGCTTCTCATAAGTATATCCACTGTAATTCTTTTTATCCAAGGGATGAGTAACTTTAATAGTATTACTAAAAACCCTCTGCAAATTATATTGAGAAAGCACTTGTCTTTGACAGAGTTCTCAGGTTTGGGGAAACCTTAGTATTTGCCTTATTAGATGACCCCTTTGAAAGTGCATTGATACCAAAGTTTGTTTTTACACCCTGTAAACAGAACTGAGGTTTGGACAGTCCCTAATTATAAATTAACACTAAAACACACACTTGTCCAAACAGCTTATGAATGCTGTCTCAATAAAAGAAAGAAAAATTGAAACACTATGCTATTATTGTACTCTGGCTCACATGTAAAATGTTCATCAGGAAGACAGGTATAAGTTGATGGCATACAATTTCTCCATGACCAAGCCTAATAAAAAATCCCTCCGAAGTTTCCACCCACAGAAGCCTTATGGCCAATTAATATTACCAGTGAGAGTCACTTCTAAAGAATCACTAAAAAAAAAAATCTCTATATGGTTTTCCTTATGGGTCCATTAACTGAGGAGAAAAAGGCTCCTTCTTCAATTTTGAGGATCCATAAAATGCTAGGGTGTTTCCTCTTTTAAAAAATTAATAGACATTTCACACAACACACAGATATCTACAGCAAGAAAGTACATCTTCTTTGCTCCTTGCCTTATTAGCCTTTAGGTGAGGCCTTTAATGCCCCAAGATTCATAACTATAGCCAAGAAAACAGGTCACGAATAAAACTGGGCTTGGCTTAGAGGAGAAAGCAGACAAATTTACCAAAAGAGAGCTCCAGCTGTGGATTGCTGTCTAGCCTTTTGCTACAAGTCTGAGGGAACAGAAAAAAAAAAGCTTGGGCAACTGGAGATAGAAAGTATTTGCCACTTTCTAAGGCTTCTGAACGTGGCCATTAGATTTTGCTACAGTCGATTTTGAAGAATTAAAATTTTAACTCAATACATAGCCCTAAAGCAGGGTTCAGTTTTGTTGTGTTTTACAATGAAATGGTTATATACAGATGGGATGGAAACAGTATTGATTGCCCTTCAACTATCCTTTTAAAGGAAAACTAGAATTGACAGTATCTGTTAAAACGACCTGTGCCACAAAACAAAAATGTACGAGGAAAGCACCAAACCACAAACTTTTAGAATTGCAGGCATAAACCAGCATAGCATATAAATATAGTCATCATTGTTTCTGTAACATTGAAACATTTCAAATTGGCTTCTGAAGTTTAAAACATAGCTGTATCATGTTCATAAACTTTCACCTCCACTTAAATTATTATTTGCCTAACATATAATGGACAAATCAGCAGAGTCAAGATAAATTTTCAAAAGGCTCAAGACAATAAGAAAATTTTAACCTTAGTATTAGTAAACTCTTAGAATATTTAAAAATAAAACAAAACACAAACACATATCTGTACATAAACCAGTGCAATAAGAACTTCAGACAAAGGCAGTGCATCTCTGGTTTAAGGAAACCGTATTTGTAGCTTAATCATAACAAATTAACATCTATTCTAAATGACGGTTTAAGGTTACATCCAGCATTTGACACACATTTAACATGTGTGTCAAAACCCTGAAAAACCAATTCAACACTAATAATACCTTATCAGTAACAAATTCCTACTTTATTTCTATATTGTACATACTTTAGTGTCTACTGTTACAATAAATTTACTTCTTCTTAATGTAAATATCAGGACTATATCTGTTGCCCTTGTAAAAATAATTGACCTTGAATAAATATTCAGCTTTTGCTTTCTTGACAAATCAGAATGAGGATGAATTCAGCTCTGTCAGTCCAAAACTATTTTAAAGAGAATGGCTTATTTATGTGGCAAAGATATTGGAAACGGCATGTTAAACACAAAATTCTTGGTTTACCAACCATTTCAGGTTTGAAAAATATTTCTATATTTGGAGTGCTTCAAAGTCTAAGCCTTTTTTTAAACTAACAGATATTCCCTAAGAGATTAATCATATCCTTGACTGGTCTGGAGCACTGTTTGGAAAGTGGATGCAGAGAAAAGCTTAGGGTGAAATGGCGTGTAACACAAATGGCATTAAATAGGTCACTTGTTTCATGTAAAATAAAATGACTAGCACCTCCTTCCTGCTCCCAAAGTGAAGAGGCCTAACAGGCCACATGAAACGTGAATAATTATAGTAAGTTCCATTCATAAAGTTTTGAAGAGTCCATTATATTAGAAGGTTCTCACACCTAAAGCCTTAAGTTTAAGGCTACTGTGTGAAAGTGAACTGAAGGGCAAGGGAGAGAGAGATGGGATACCAGTCTGGACGGTCCTCCAAGGGCTGCAGGGGATCTGGAATTCAGGGGCTCTCCTGCATCCCATCCTCAGTCTCCAGTTCTGCCAACTGCCGCCTAAGGATATTTACTTTTGCTTGTAATTCCTTGTTATATTCAATGATGTTAACCATTTCTTCATATGCTTCATCCAAATACTTGGAGGATCTGTTCCAACGTAGAAAAATACCTATTGAATGCACGAAAGAAAAACAGAAGGGTAAAGATACACACAATAGATTAGCATTATAATCCCATGCACTATAATCCTTCTCATTTTTTCACAATTCACATCTGTGTTTTATTATACTCTAAAATATACAGCAATCTTGAGGTATTGAAAGAGTACAATTGAATACAGTATTCAAGAAGTCACTATGAGGGAACCCCCATAAGGTTAACAGCTGATTTCTCAGCAGAAGCTCTACAAGCCAGAAGGGAGTGGCATGATATATTGAAAGTGATGAAAGGGAAGAACCTACAACCAAGATTACTCTATCCAGCAAGGATCTCATTCAGATTCAATGGAGAAATCAAAAGCTTCACAGACAAAAGCTAAGAGAATTCAGCACCAAACCACCTCTACAACAAATGCTAAAGGAACTTCTCTAAGAGGGAAACACAGGAGAAGAAAAGGACCTACAAAAACAAACCCATAACAATTAAGAAAATGGTAATAGGAACATACATATCAATAATTATCGATAATTACCCTAAACGTGAATGGATTAAATGCTCCAACCAAAAGACACGGGCTTGCTGAATGGATACAAGAACAAGACCCATATATATGCTGTCTACAAGAGACCCACTTCAGACCTAGGGACACACAAAGACTGAAAGTGAGGGGATGGAAAAAGATATTCCATGCAAATGGAAATCAAAAGAAAGCTGGAGTAGCAATACTCATATCAGACAAAACAGACTTTAAAATAAAGGATATTACAAGAGACAAGGAAGGACACTACATAACAATCAAGGGATCTATCCAAGAGGAAGATATAACAATTATAAATCTATATACACCCAACATAGGAGCACCTCAATACATAAGGCAACTGCTAACAGCTATAAAAGAGGAAATTGACAGTAACACAATAATAGTGGGGGACTTTAACACCTCACACCAATGGACAGATCATCCAAACAGAAAATTAATAAGGAAACACAAGCTTTAAATGACACAATAGACCAGATAGATTTAATGGATATTTATAGGACATTCCATACAAAAACAGCAGATTACACTTTCTTCTCAAGTGCACATGGAACATTCTCCAGGACAGATCACATCTTGGGTCACAAATCAAGCCTAAGTAAATTTAAGAAAACTGAAATCATATCAAGCATCTTTTCTGACCACAATGCTATGAGATTAGAAATCAATTACAGGGAAAAAAACATAAAAAACACAAACACGTGGAGGATAAACAATACGTTACTAAATAGCCAAGAGATCACTGAAGAAATCAAAACATACCTAGAGACAAATTACAACGAAAAAACTACAATCCAAAACCTCTGTGAGGCAGCAAAAGCAGTTCTAAGAGGGAAGTTTATAGCAATACAAGCCTACCTCAAAAAACAAGAAAAATCTCAAATAAACAATCTAACCTTACACCTAAAGAAACTAGAGAAAGAAGAACAAACAAAACCCAAAGTTAGCAGAAGGAAAGGAATCATAAAGATCAGAGCAGAAATAAATGAAATAGAAACAAAGAAAACAATAGCAAAGATCAATAAAACTAAAAGCTAGTTCTTTGAGAAGATACACAAAATTGATAAACCATTAGCCAGACTCATCAAGAAAAAGAGGGAGAGGACAAATCAATAAAATTAGAAATGAAAAAGAAGTTACAACAGACACTGCAGAAATACAAAGCATCCTAAGAGACTACTACAAGCGATTCTATGCCAATAAAATGGACAACTGGAAGAAATGGACAAATTCTTAGAAAGGTATAACCTTCCAAGACTGAACCAGGAAGAAAGAGAAAATATGAACAGACCAATCACAAGTAATGAA
This sequence comes from Balaenoptera ricei, assembly GCF_028023285.1. Classification (NCBI taxonomy): domain Eukaryota; kingdom Metazoa; phylum Chordata; class Mammalia; order Artiodactyla; family Balaenopteridae; genus Balaenoptera; species Balaenoptera ricei. The sequence goes on from NC_082644.1 coordinate 8,516,479, forward strand.
ATTGAAACTGTGATTAAAAATCTTCCAACAAACAGAAGTCCAGGACCAGATGGCTTCACAGGTGAATTCTATCAAACATTTAGAGAAGAGCTAACACCCATCCTTCTCAAACTCTTCCAAAAAATTGCAGAGGAAGGAACACTCCCAAACTCATTTTCTATGAGGCCACCATCACCCTGATACCAAAACCAGACAAAGATACTACAAAAAAAGAAAATTACAGACCAACATCACTGATGAATAAAGATGCGAAAATCCTCAACAAAATACTAGCAAACAGAATCCAGCAACACATTAAAAGGATCATACACCCTGATCAAGTGGGATTTATCCCAGGGACGCAAGGATTCTTCAATATACGCAAATCAATCAATGTGATACACCATATTAACAAATTGAAGAATAAACACCATATGATCATCTCAATAGATGCAGGAAAAGCTTTTGACAAAATTCAACACCCATTTATGATAAAAACTCTCCAGAAAGCGGGCATAGAGGGAACCTACCTCAACATAATAAAGGCCATATATGACAAACCCACAGCAAACATCATTCTCAATGGTGAAAAACTGAAAGCATTTCCTCTAAGATCAGGAACAAGGCAAGGATGTCCACTCTCACCACTATTACTCAACTTAGTTTTGGAAGTCCTAGCCACAGCAATCAGAGAAGAAAAAGAAATAAAAGGAATACAAACTGGAAAAGAAGAAACTGTCACTGTTTGCAGATGACATGATACTAAACATAGAGAATCCTAAAGATGCTACCAGAAAACAACTAGAGCTAATCAATGAATTTGGTAAAGTTACAGGATAACAAAATTAATGCACAGAAATCTCTTGCATTCCTATACACTAATGATGAAAAACCTGAAAGAGAAATTAAGGAAACACTCCCAAGGAAACACTCCCATTTACCACTGCAACAAAAAGAATAAAATACCTAGGAATAAACCTACCAAGGGCGACAAAAGACCTGTTTGCTGAAAACTATAAGACACTGATGAAAGAAATTAAAGATGATACCAACAGATGGAGAGATATACCATGTTCTTGGATTGGAAGAATCAATATTGTGAACATGACTCTACTACCCAAAGCACTCTACAGATTCAATGCAATCCCTATCAAATTACCAATGGCATTTTTTACAGAACTAGAACAAAAAATCTTAAAATATGTATGGAGACACAAAAGACCCCGAATAGCCAAAGCAGTCTTGAGGGAAAAACATGGAGCTGGAGGAATCAGACTCCCTGACTTCAGACTATACTCCAAAGCTACAGTAATCAAGACAATATGGTACTGGCACAAAAACAGAAATATAGATCAATGGAACAGGATAGAAAGCCCAGAGATAAACCCACGCACCTATGGTCAACTAATCTATGACAGAGGAGGCAAGGATATACAATGGAGAAAAGACAGTCTCTTCAATACGTGGTGCTGGGAAAACTGGACACCTACATGTAAAAGAATGAAGTTAGAACAATCCCTAACACCATACACAAAAATAAACTCAAAATGGATTAGAGACCTAAATGTAAGACTGGACACTATAAAACTCTTAGAGGAAAACACAGGAAGAACACTCTCTGACATAAATCACAGCAAGACCTTTTTTGATCCACCTCCTAGAGTAATGGAAATAAAAATAAAAATAAACAAATGGGACTAATGAAACTTCAAAGCTTTTGCACAGCAAAGGAAACTACAAACAAGACGAAAAGACAACCCTCTGAATGGGAGAAAATATTTGCAAACAAATCAGTGGACATAGGATTTATCTCCAAAATATACAAACAGCTCATGCAGCTCAATATTAAAAAAACAAACAACCCACTCAAAAAATGGGCAGAAGACCTAAATAGACATTTCTCTAAAGAAGATGTACAGATAGCCAAGAAGCCCATGAAAAGCTGCTCAACATCACTAATTATTAGAGAAATGCAAATCAAAACTACAATGAGACATCACCTCACACCAGTCAGAATGGGTATCATCAGAAAATCTACGAACAACAAATGCTGGAGAGGGTGTGGAGAAAAGGGAACCCTCTTGCAGTGTTGGTGAGAATGTAAATTGATACAGCCACTATGGAGAACAGTATGGAGGTTCCTTATAAAACTAAAAATAGAATTACCATATGACCCAGTAATCCCACTACTGGGCATATACCCTGAGAAAACCATAATTCAAAAAGACACATGCACCCCAATGTTCACTGCAACACTATTTACAATAGCCAGGACATGGAAGCAACCTAAATGCCCATCAACAGATGAACGGATAAAGAAGATGTGGCACATATATACAATGGAATGTTACTCAGCCATAAAAAGGAACGAAACTGGGTCATTTGTAACAACGTGGATGGATCTAGAGACTGTCATACAGAGTGAAGTAAGTCAGAAAGAGAAAAAACAAATATCATATATTAACGCATATATGTGGAACCTAGAAAAATGGTACAGATGAACCAGTTTGCAGGGCAGAAATAGAGACACAGATGTAGAGAACAAACGTATGGACACCAAGGGGGGAAAGCTGCCTGGGGGTGGGGGTGGGATGAATTGGGAGATTGGGATTGACATGTATACACTAATATGTATAAAATGGATAACTAATAACCTGCTGTATAAAAAAATAAAATTCAAAAATTCAAAAAAAAAGTCACTATGTACATGCTCATTAATTCTTCAAAAACCCCTCAAAATTATGAAATAGATCAAAATCCCGTTCTCTGATATATTCAGGAATACAAACTGATCATTTACAATGCGATAAACTTTATAGTTTCACAATACAAATCTTTCTTTCTTTCTTTAAACAATTACAGAACTTTATCCAGACCTGTAAGACCTACATGTGTGAAATCACTTTCACTGGAAAAGTGGCAGTTACAGCAAAAGCAGAACTACACAAACTGTTATTTAAAAGCCTAAACTTCAGCACTCTCTCTCCCTCTGTGTTACTTACGAGACAGTCTTCCAATTCTGTAGGCAACTGCTTCTTTCCCCAAATAACAATAATTATCCTTTTATTATGGAGTAAAAGACATTTTCTCCTGTACACAGATGTACGTTAACATATCAGCCCAAAGTAACGGCTTAAAGATACTCAAGTCAGGAGGCACAAACACCTTCCAGGCTGCAACAAGTCAGCAGCTGGCAAGTTCACAAAGGTTTTATGATTAGAATACTTTGTATTAGAATACTTTCCATAAACCAAACTGCCATGCACCCTAGAGAGTCCTTCTGTAATGTGTCCAAATGTTAGATAGAAGAAGAAGATAGAAACAAAGACTAAAGACTGACCTGTGTTGATTTTTCTATTAAATGAGCTTATTTTTAAAATCCTGTTCTTCAATACAGGGATCACTTAATGGTTGACTACGATGACTACAATGTAATTATAAACAGCAGAGAGACATTTTAAGGCCAGAGTAGTGTCATTATACAATCCATATACTTACCAGGAGAATATTATACCTAACATAGGATTTCTTCCAGTTCTAAGTTGAGGAGGTACTAAACATACAGAGAAACCCCTTTCTTAATGGAGTAGCAGGAACTCATTCATATAACAACAAAATTTTCTTCTATCAGTCACATAATCCCTAAACTGTCAATGAGGTTTGGTAAAAACAAGTTAAATTGTCCTTTAGGCCATCGGACTCCCAATTTTGGCTTTCCTCCCAACTAACTAGATTCTCGTTTCAGTTATTAAACATGACAGTAGCTTTTAGGTAAATTGTCCCAGAAGTCTTAAACAAGTAGTGCAGCTGTAATCTCTCATTTAAGAGATCACCTGTCCTGCATATGTGACTATCTAAACACTCAATAAGCAAGGAGAAGTTCTGAGCAGCCCCAGATCCCCAAAGCACTAAAGCTCAGACTCAGAGACCCTGGAGACTGAGGCCACCTTCCCACAATTCTAACTAGGGGACACCTCAACTGATAAGATTAGAAGCATGAACTGAGGGGGAGGAAGCAGCTAATGACAGATATGCCAAGTGGAACAAGCCGTGAGAACTGACAGCCGGAGAAGTGACAGAAACAGGCTCGGGCTCAAAACAAGGAAGCAAAGCAACCTGAGACCCTTTTACACACAATGGGCAGTTTCCACAAAAGAACTGCCCTTGAGAGCATAACATATTAGAACACAGTATACTAACTGACATTTATAGTACTTCAGTTTACCAAACAACTATCATTCCTGTGTGTATGCCTTATATTGTCTAATATAAAGATGAATAAAAATGTACTTACTACCTTCAAATTGGTTAAAAAGAAATTAAATGGTATTTTATAGTCTTTTGTTTAATGAACGGATAATATGTTTTAGATAGGTTTTGGTTATTTTTTAAAAAACAAGCTTTAGTATTTAAGGAGATAAGCTTCAGGAATCTGAAAAATTAATGCAGGTAAAACACGTTCTGGAGAATAGACGTGAAAATTAAGCCTGGATTACTGTTCCACACAAACAGGACATCTGTCTTACTGCATTGATGGACGGCATTTATGTACGTTTCATGGAATCTGACTAGAATGACTAGCTCGTTACCCCTTCAACAGCCTTCAACAGAAGAATCTACCTAAGGACTACTTAATAAAGCAAACAGAAACCATCTCCTAGGAGCTTCCAGTTTATTCCTGTCCCAACCACCTATCACTTTTCTACACAAAAAGTAATATACTTTTCCTCACACCCATTAGGATGGCCTATCAAAGGGGGGAAAAAGCAGAAAATAACAAGCATTGATGAAGATGTGGAGAAACTGGAACCCTTGTTCGTTGCTGGTGGGGTGTAAAATGATGCAGTCGTTACGGAAAACAGAATTTCTGTTCCTCAAAATACTGAACGTAGAATTACCATATGATCCAGCAATTCCACTTCTGGGTACATACCCCAAAGAATGGAAAGCAGGGCCTCACAGAGATGTTTGCATGCCTATGTGCCAAAACGTGGAGGCAACTCAAGTGCCCACTGACGGATGGATAAATAAAACGTCACGCACACACACACAATGGAAAATTACTCAGCCTTAAAGAGGAAGGAGATCCTGTCCCATGGTACCACATGGATGAGCCTTGAGCACATTAATTATGCTAAGTGAAATAAGCCAGTCACAAAAGGACAAATACTGTATGGTTCCACTTATATGAGGTACCTGGAGTAGTCAGATCCAGAGACAGAAAGAAGAATGGTGGTTGCCTGGGGCTGGAGAGGGGCCCTGAGAAGTTGTTTATGGGTACAGAGTTTTAGATTTACAAGATGAAGAGTTCTGGAGACCTGTTTCACAGCAACATGATATACTTAACCATACTGAATTGCACACTCAAAGATGGTTAAGTTGGTAAATTTTGTGTTTTTGTCACAATAAAAAAAAAAGTAATGTACCTTCTTATCTTGAGAAAATATCCAATATAAACAGCAGTATCCATGTACTCATGTACCCACAGGCAGTCAAGAGAACATCCTAGACTATATTAATGAAAGGTTTGCAAAGGATGCATGGCTTACCCTCCCACAGCTGAAGACTCTGTGGAGCAACCGAAGGCCAGATGACAAGATTGTTGGCTTCAAAGAGAGGGTTGGCGAACTTACTCAGTTCACTGGGCCGGTTCACCCAGGACCATAGAGACATCGTTTTCTGCTGTAGCTTCAACTTACATCTGATCAAGAAAGAAAACTGCCATTAAAGCAATTAATTTATGACAACCACTATTAAATGCTCCTTCTAATAGGACAATTTCTTTTCTCTGTATGTTAGAAAGCAGAACACAAGACTTGTAGCAGAGGAACAAAATGTTGTAAAATTAAAATATTTGTCAGCATTTTTACGTGTTAACAACATCAAAACAAAGACTGTTTTGCAGGCTTCCAAAGCTGGCAACAAAGAGTTAATCCACCAAGAAAATATAATAATTATAAATATATATGTATGTTGCACCCGAGCCACAAAACATATGAAGCAAAAACTGACGTAATGGAACAGAGAAACAGACAATTCTCTAATATAGTTGAGGATTTCACCATCCCAACAACTAGACAGAAGATAAATAAGGAAATGTAGGACTTGAACAAAATGTAAGACAAATATAGAAAACTCTACCCAACAGCAGAACACACATTCTTCTCAAGTGGACATGAAGCATTCTCAGACCACGTGGTAGGCCACAAAACAAAGCTCAGTAAATTTTAAAAGACTGAGATCATACAAAGCATCTTCTTCAACCACAAGGGAATGAAGTTAGAAACTGATAACAGAAGAAAAACTGGAAAATTCATAAATATGTGGAATTATATAACACAATTTCAAACAACCAATGGTTTAAAGAAGACATCACAAGAGAAGTTAGAAAATACTTACAGATGAATGAGAACAAAAACACAACATGCTAACACAACTCCAGTGAAAGTAATGCTCAGAGGGAAATTTATAGCAAGAACCTATGTTAAAAAAGAAAGATCTCAAATCAATAATCTAACTTTACACCTTAAGGAACTAGACAAAGGAGAGCAAACTAAGCCAATGCTTGCAGAAGGAAGGAAAAAATAAGATTACAGAGGAGACAGGCAAAAAAACTTTTTTAAAGAATAACATCAATGAGGCCAAAAGTTGGTTCTCTGAAAAGATCAACAAAATTGTTCCTCTGGATAGAATGACAAAGAAAAAGGAAGATGCAAATAACTAAAATCAAAAATGAAAATGGGACATTACTACTGACCTTACAGAAATAAAAAAGATTTTAAGAAAATACTATTAACAACTGCACACCAACAACTTAGATAATCTGGATGAAATGGACAAATTCCTATAAACACAAAAATTACCTAAACTGACTGAAGAAATAAAAAATCTCAACAGACCTATAACAAATAAGGAAATTGACTCAGTAACAAATACTCTCTCCACAAAGAAAAGTCTAGGACCAGATGGTTTCACTGGTAAATTCTATCAAATATAAAAGAAAAATGAACACCAATCCTTCTCAAACTCCCCAACAAATAGAAAAGGAAAGAATATTTCCTAACTCATTTTATGAAGCTGTTATCACCCTGATGCCAAAGCCAGACAATGATACAAGAAAACTGTAATAGGCCAATGTCCCTTACCAATATAGATGCAAAAATTCTCAGCAAACTACTAGCAAACCAAATACAACAGCATATTAAAAGGATTATATACCATGACCAAGCAAGATTTATCCTAAGTATACGAGAATGGTTCAACATAAGAAAATCAATGTAATAAACCACATTAATAGAACAAAGGGAAAAAAACCACATGATCATTGCAATTAATGCAGAAAAAGCAGATGACAAAACCGAACATCTTTTCATGATAAAAACACTCAATAAATTAGGAATAGAAGGGAACTTCCTCAACATGGTAAAGGGTACTTACGAAAAAAAACACAGCTAACATCATACTCAACATCACACTCATGTGAAAGACTGAAAGCTTTCTCTCTAAGATCAGGAATAAAACAAGAGTGCCTGCTTTCACCACTGCCATTCAACACTGTACTGGAAATTCATTAGACATGAAAAAGAAAGAAAACACATCCAAAGTAGAAAGGAAGAAGTACAATGATCTCTACTTGCAAATAACATGATCCTATGCATAGAAAATCCCAAAGAATTCACACACACACACAAACTACTAGAGCTAATACATAAATTTGGCAAAACTGCAGGGTACAAGATAGACACACAAAAACAGTCACGTTTCTATATGCCAGCAGTGAATACTCCAAAAAAAAAAAAAATTCCATTTACAACAGCATTCAAAATATTAACATACCAAGAATAAATTTAACCGAAGAGGTAAAATATTTGTATACTGAAAACTATAAAATATTGCTGAAAGGAATTAAAGACCTAAATAAATGGAAAGACATCCCACGTTCATAGACTGGAAGACAACATTGTTAAGGCAGTAATAACTACCCAAAGTGATCCACAGATTCCAATGCAATCTCTATCAAAATTTTCTTACAACTCAACAATAAAAAGACAAATAACCGAATGAAAAAATTGGCAAAAAATATCCAAATAGATATTTTTCCAAAGAAGTGATACACAAATGCCCAACAAACACATGCAAGTTGATCAACACCACTGGTCCATTAAGGAAATGCAAATCACTATAATGAGATTTACACCACTTTACACCCACTAGGATGACTAAATCAAAAGGGCAGACAATAAAAAATGGTGGAGATGTGGAGAAACTGGAGCCCTCATACATTGCTGGTGGGAATGTAAAATGGTGCTGCCACTTTCTTTCACAGCTCCTCAAAATGTCAGTTACCATATGACCCACAATTCCACTCCTAGGTTTATATCTAAGATAAATGGATATATGTCCACACAAAAACTTGTATACAAATGTTTAATGCAGCATTATTTATGGTAGCCAAATGATGGAAACAACCCATTCTACAACATGGATGAACCTTGGAAATATACTTAGTGAAAGAAGCCAATCATAAAAGACCACATACTGTATGATTCCATTTATATGAAATATTCAAACAGGTAAATTTATAGACTAAGAGCAGATTTGTGGTTACCAGGGGCTAGGGGGTGGAGGGAGGGAAAATGGATAGTGACTGGCAATGGATATGGGGTTTGTTTTGGGGGCGATGAAAATGTTCTAAAATTAGGTGCAGTGCTGGCTGCACAACTCTGAATATACCATTAAAAAAATCACAATAGGGCTTCCCTGGTGGCACAGTGGTTGAGAATCTGCCTGCCAATGCAGGGGACACAGGTTCGAGCCCTGGTCTGGGAAGATCCCACATGCCGCGGAGCAACTAGGCCCGTGAGCCACAATTGCTGAGCCTGCGCGTCTGGAGCCTGTGCTCCACAACAAGAGAGGCCGCGACAGTGAGAGGCCCACGCACCGCGATGAAGAGTGGCCCCCACTTGCCGCAACTAGAGAAAGCCCTCACACAGAAACGAAGACCCAACACGGCCATAAATAAATAAATAAATAAAAATCACAATAAGTACACTTTAAATGGCTGAATATTATGGTAAATGCATTATATCTCAATAAAGCTGTTTTTAAAAAATGTTACATCTTCCCTTTTAACTGAAGTCATCTTTTACCAAGAAGTTTCAGTGGTTTTTAAAGATTTTTAAAAAATCTTATTAGGCTAGTTAATACTCCAATCTCCCAAAGTCACAGGGTTCAAGTAATCTCAGACTTTGTATTCATAACAAATCTTAAAAGTTCTTGTATTCATAACAAATCTTAAAAGTTCTTATTCTTTAGTATGTAATATTTAAAAGGGAAAAAAGGGCTTCCCTGGTGGCGCAGTGGTTGAGAATCTGCCTGCCAAGGCAGGGGACACGGGTTCGAGCCCTGGTCTGGGAAGATCCCACATGCCGCGGAGCAACTAGGCCCGTGAGCCACAACTACTGAGCCTGCGCGTCTGGAGCCTGTGCTCCGCAACAAGAGAGGCCGCGACAGTGAGAGGCCCGCGCATCGCGATGAAGAGTGGCCCCCGCTTGCCACAACTGGAGAAAGCCCTCGCACAGCAACGAAGACCCAACACAGCCAAAAATAAATAAATAAATTTATTTTAAAAAAAAAAAAAAAAGGGAAAAAAAAGGATGGTCATTGCTTTCTCTTAGGTCATCTCTTCTAATTAAACTCTATTCTGACTAGCAGAATTCTAGAACAGAGATGAATAGAACCCTGAAGTCAGGAAGCATTAAACTTTTCATCTATTGTTAATAAGGAAAAAAAATAGGAAAAAATTAATAATTTATGTTCTATTTGGGTTAACTACAGTGTTACAGAATAGTTTCTGGGGTGGGAAGGGAAATATTAATGGCATCTCCATCACAAATCAATCCTAATCCTACTTTTTGGAAGTAGGCCTGTTCTTTTGGCATAAGTAATGAATTCAAGTATAATAATATAAGTATAATCATTTCTAGAAAGTCAACTTAAAATGATACTAAAATACCCAAAGTAAATTTCATTAATTGAAAAAACTGAGGTATGATGTTGAAAGATTCATTTTGCAATGCCAACATAATGTAATAGGGAAGAACAAATCTGGCCCTATACTGGATCTGTTTCTTTTACTTTAACCTTTGTATTCTACTGCTTTTGCTACAAGTTAATCACTAAAAGGAATGTTGCTTTTAGCTTAAAGAATACATAATGGCCCATCTGGGGAACCCTGTCTCCCATCCTGAGCACTAAGCTAAAACACCTGTGTTTAGCTCCCAGGAAACATCCTGACCAGGCCCACCTGTGAAGGACTGCAGGGAGAAAGAAATGAATGCATCCCCTCCAGAGTCTGGCAGGAACCAGGAAGCATTTGCAACAACTTATCACCTTGTTTCTTTTCTTTTTCTTTTTTAATTTTACCTCCTTACCTCCCCCTCTTTGTTTTATAAAAGAAACTAGCACCCAAACCCAGGCAAGATGGTTCTTTGAGACACTAGTCCACCATCTTCCCAGTCTGCTGGCTTTCTGAATAAAGTTGCTATTCCTTGCCCCAACATCTCGTTTCTTGATTTACTGGCTTGTCGTGCAGCAAGCAGTACAAGCTTGAACTTGGTACCAATAAGACATTTTATCTTGAGCAAGTTAGTCCTGTCCCAACTCCATATATTATCAGAGAAAACACTTAGAGCAAATACCCTTGGGATACAGAAGAAACAGTGCAAATTATAAACACACCCATTAAATCACTCAAACTGATCATATGAATCACGTGTGGCTGCAGTAACTATAGCCAAAGCACAGTGAGAAAACTGTGGTGACACAGAACTTTCTAGAGCAAATAGTTTTTTCCCTACTTCTGAAGACAAGAATCTGTAAGAAACTCTAAAGTTGAAATACTTGCCAATTCAGCTTTAAGTAAAAAAACATGTATTGCTCTATGTGCTTGAATTTCAAACAGGTAAAGATGCAATAATTCTATTTTTATGAAAACTGTTAATTGTTTAAGTTTATTATTCAACTAGATGATGCCAGGTACCAGCCAAGGGACAAACCCTGCCTCCCACCCAGAGGAAGCCTTTAGATTGTACCCAAATGAGAAGATTACCAGTTAAGCATCTTTAATGATCATTCTGATATGAATCTTCTAATTAAACCTATAAACGTGATGGTGTCTGGGTTATGAAGTAAGATTGTCACTCTGGGCCTGAGGACAGTTTCTCGGTGTAAGAGAGAAAAATCTAGAGCAAGAGTAGGAAGACCTATACTACAGCCATACTTTTGGTGACCAACAGGCTGTGTGTCCCTGGACAAGTCATTCACTTCTCTGGATATTACCTTCCTAATATATAAAATTGGATGGAGGGGAGAATTGAATTATATGTTAAAGCTTCTTCCAGATGTAAGATACTATGCTCCTATATAAGGAAAGTAACATTTTAATGGCTGCTCAATTATTCAAAGCTTTTTAATCAGTGTATGGACTAATTTTAATCAAATAGAACAAAATCCAGGATGTGCTCTCACCTAGCATGTGATAGGCTCACAATAAATTACGTAATTTAATTTATACTAACTGTAACCTCTACCATCTTATAAATAACATTAATGTAGAACCAAATCCTGGTCTCTTTTAGGAAATGACCAAAACAGCTAAAAATAAAATGGCCCCCACGTGAGCAGTGTACCCACCTTTCACTTTCATTGTTGCCCAGAAATGTTCCAAACTGTGAGGCATATGCATGCTCAAAGAGCATGATGAGGAGATTCTCATTAAATTCAAACGAACAAGGGAACTGACGAAGTATCTGCCACACACAGTCCAAGAAGAGAAGAAATACAGGCGACTCCCACTTCTGCTTACTATTACAATAGGCCGACTGTGCACAGCGCTGTTGGAATGGGTGACCAGCCTAAGAGAAAAGATGGAAATGCAGCAATCATATCCTAGTGAGATCACACTGTAGCGCATTATTAACAAATTTCACACAGTTGCAACAAAACTATTAAATGGAACATCATATAATTTGGGTGGCTGCTCTTTAATGATTTCTTGGTTTAAGACAATCTTCAGCAACTAAGGAAAAAGACAAGATTTCCAAATACTTAACAAGGGTATATATACAGTTAGCCATAACGTCTGCAGTTGGTCTTGGAATACCAAATAGAAGAATAATGAACTTCAGTAATAATAAGCATAAAATAAATCTTTCTAGGCCTGTAAAATCTGGAGCAAAGTCAAAGAACATAAGCTCTTCAGGTATAAAACAAAGGACAGCTATCCCCTTCTATCCATCCAAAGCACTGTAGACTACTGTAAGCTACAGAAGCCTCACCACTAAATGCAGATAGATATGGGCTTCTCATAGACAAATTTTATCAGGTTACTCCTGATAGTAAGTCTTTAATAACATACAAAAAAAAGTTACTGTCTTGAAAACATCTGTATGAATACTTTTCTATTAGAGACAAAGCTGTCTTTAGTCTCCCCCTCCCCCAAAAAGAACTAGAAGAGTCTGTCATCTACTGACCAAAGGAAATTTAAGAATCATCTGGCTCTCTGGCCCACCCAGAACCTGAGTACTGACCTTATCCCCCAAAATCACACCCTTCTAGGTATTTCATAGACATGCTTTATCTTTGGGTCCTCGTGCTACTTTATCTGACAAAGATAATGCCAGGAACATGAATGGGATTTTGATGCCCATGAAAATGGTAATATATAAATAAATCAGTCATACTCATTTGTTTGTTTGCTATGCATCACAAGGAATGTCATTGAATAAGATCTGCACCAAATATTTAGGATGGTCTGACTTAAACAGAGATAAAGGTCAGCTGTCAGGGTGGGTAGACATGGTCAACATAACAGCGTTAACACCTAAATAAATCTGAATTGTAACTAGAAGGGCCAGAAGTGATTTTTCTCCGGAGATACTTCCTTTCAAGATATATCTAAACATTTGTTTTCAATCACAATTATCTACTAAGTTACACAGTGTATATATATTTAAATTAACCTCTGGCCTGAAGGATTTCCATCTATTTTATGAGACCTTTATTTTAGCTGTCCTTCAGCATTATATAGGACAGCACTGTGTTGTGTCCTAGGGATGAACAGCTGAATTGGGCAAGGTTCCCTGAACTCAAAGAAGTCACGGTATCTGAGTCTAGTTCAGGAAACAAGGTGTGAGGAAAATGGATCAATTTTATCTGTGAAGGAAGTTAAGGTCCCAGAGTCTTCATGAAAGTAGAGATGTTTAGCTGGATCTTACAGGATGAGAAGGATTTCACCTGGCTGGGGAAGACGACAGGACAGAGCCAGAGGAGCAGAAGGTAGAAAGCACTAAAGCACATGCCTTGTACTTACAAGTCCCCACTCCTCCTGCCCCCCTTGTTTATGTCTTTTTTCTCTAGCAAGACTAAGTTCTGTGAGACAAGACCACGTTTTACACATTCTGTGTCTCCCCTATAGGTAACAAGGTACAACTAATAACGTTTATTAGGGGAATGAAGTGCCAATGAGCAATATAAGCAAAGAGGGAGACAGAAATTGAGAGGCAGTGAAGATTACAGGCATTTATTAAGAGGAAGAGAGATTAACTGTCCCCCAGAAAATTAAACATCTGAATCAATCAAAATTTCATATATTATATCCATTCCCACAAACCAGGATCAAACATCAATTAGGAGCAGTTCCTCTGTGGACAAAATAGCTTTTCTCACCTGAAGCCATTCTCTCTCTATCAAGGCCTCAAAGCCCTGGATGGTCCTGCTTCTTGGTTCCAAGATGATCTGGGCCAGGGAGGTAACCTGGAGTGTGGAATCAGTTCCTTCTGTTCCATGAATCAGTATGGATGCTCCTTCCCTGGTAGGAAAATTCAGAGGACAAATGGGACACTCCTGACATGGTCAACCAACTCTGTTAATAATAAACATTTCTTGAGTATAACAGTTTAAAGTCTTTTGCATTCTGCTCTGTCCAGTAGGTTTTGAGTCTAAATGAGGTACATGAAGACAGCTTCCCTTGGGGAAAATATAAAACTATAAGTCCCAAATTTCATAGGGCAAGAACCCATTTACATTATAACAAATTTCATAAAACCGTTTCCTGAATGTTTTCTTCCTTTACAAAACTAGAAAGCAGACCTCATCAAATTGACTAGATGCTGACCTTTTCTGCTTTAATAGTTAACTAAAGCCTTTTCTCATCAAGCCGAGAAACACACACTTAAAGTTATTTTTCTGTATCTCTCTAACCTTGATTCTACCTTTCCACCATCAGTTTACTGTAAGGATGCCTTCATAAACCATAATGAATCTGGGAAACAAGTCCTAAACCACACTTTGAGAAACATGAAAACAGGAAGAAAATTTTTTAAAAATATATATATAAAAGTGTCAATCTAGGGACTGTCCTGGTGGCACAGTGGTTAAGACTCCATGCTCCCAATGCAGGGGGCCCAGGTTCGATCCCTGGTCAGGGAACTAGATCCCACATGCATGCCACAACTAAGAGTTTGCATGCCACAACTAAGAGTTCACATGCCACAACTAAGGAGCCCACGTGCTGCAACTAAGGAGCCAGCAACCCGCAATTAAGGAGCCCACGTGCTGCAACTAAGGAGCCGGCAAGCCATAACTAAGGAGCCCACAAGCCACAACTAAGGAGTCCGCCTGCCACAAATAAGACCTGACGCAACCAAACAGACCCAGTGCAACCAAATAAAATAAATAAATTCCTTAGGGGGAAAAAAAAGTGTCAATCTAGAAAGTCAGTGGCAATGATACCACTATACACTCTGTAGGTGGTGCCTAGGACCCCATTATTCTAAAGAGTGGGAGGAAACACCAGAAACTAAACTACATTTTCTCCCCTCCCATTCTTCTACCTCTTTTTATTGAAATGACAGTGAAGGAAATTGTGGAAAAAAGGAAAATGAGCTCACCACTTTCCCATAAAAGTTTTATGTTTGGCTACTGTTAATTCTTTCCTCATGTACAGATATACTTTACATAGCTGTAACAAAAGGTAACATTATTTCTACTTTTATTATAAACATTTTCCCATGTTTCTATGTCATCTGTAGAAGTATTATATTAATGGTTACATAATATTCTATTAAGTGATGAACTACAATTTACTTAATCCTATAGTTGGACATTCAGGTCACTGCCAATTTTTGTTACACTTTAGATGGTGTACTTAGCTTTTTGTCTTTTGCTGAATTATTCTAGAGTTCTTAATTTGAAAATAAGACTCCCTGATGTTCACCTATGATTAGGTTAACAACCCCATTCTCAGGATGAAATCTAATGACTAGACTGAGGTATGAGCAAATGTTTTCAGGCTTTTGATATATATTAGATATATATCCTAGTTATCTGTGGTATACTCTAAATTTAATTCAATTAACTTAAGGTCTATTTTTATATTTTGAGTGTTGTAAGGGCAGATTTTTATGGAGGTATAACTAATGAGCCAATATACATCAAAAAAGGGAACTCAAACATGGCAAAATAAACCAAAACCTTCAATTCTCCTAGGAGTGTGGAAGTTCCTGTTTGTTTAAGGTAGCCCAAAATAAACAAAGGTGGAGATAGCAAACACTGTTCTGCCCCTAGGATTACTTTCACCTGCATCACCTCTTATTATGGCTGAAAACTTAGACAACATGGTTGTAAGGGTTTATGATAATTCATGTTTCATAAGCAAACAAAGCCTCTGTACTCATCATGTAAGGGGAAATATTTTTAACGTAGGTTAAAAAAACCCAAACCCTTAATATATACATCTCATCATTCTGTATTATTTATTTCTCTACCACAGAACCTTGGTCTTTAACTCCCATATTTTATAATATAAATGGGCTTCCCGGTTTTTTTTTTATTTATTTTTTTGGCTGCATCGGGTCTTGGTTGCGGCATGCAGGATCTTTTCGTTGCGCTGCGGGCTTCTCTCTAGTTGTGGCATGTTGGTTTTCTCTCTCTAGTTGTGGCGCGCGGGCTCCAGAGTGTGTGGACTCTGTAGTTCGCGGCACATGGGCTCTCTCATTGAGGTGCGCGAGTTCAGTAGTTGTGGCGTGTGGGCTTAGTTGCCCCGCAGCAAGTGGGATCTTAGTTCCTCGACCAGGGATCAAAACCGTATCCCCTGCGTAGGAAGGTGGATTCTTTACCACTGGACCACCAGGAAAGTCCCTACACCAGGAATCCCGGGGAATCCTGATTCATGGCACTTGGTGACCCTGTGGTAAGTTGCTAACTCACCACATTATCTTAAGCAACCTGTTCTATTATCAATTTCTCATTAATTTTGAAAATTACATATATATTTCCATAATTTGGAAGCATCAATAAAACAAAGTCTCAAAGAAAAGTGCCATCCAACTATGTGGTGAGAACACTTCTACCTACCTACTGTTTCAGTGGGAATCCCCTTCTTAAAAAGGGTATTCTAACAGAGGGCAGACAGCAGAAGCAAGAAAAACTACAATCCTGCAGCCTGTGGAACAAAAACCACATTCACAGAAAGATAGACTAGATGAAAAGGCAGAGGGCTATGTACCAGATGAAGGAACAAGAAAAAACCCCAGAAAAACAACTAAATGAAGTGGAGATAGGCAACCTTCCAGAAAAAGAATTCAGAATAATGATAGTGAAGATGATCCAGGACCTCGGAATAAGAATGGAGGCAAAGACTGAGAAGATGCAAGAAATGATTAACAAAGAACTAGAAGAATTAAAGAACAAACAAACAGAGATGACCAATACAATAACTGAAATGAAAACTACACTAGAAGGAATCAATAGCAGAATAACTGAGGCAGAAGAACGGATAAGTGACCTGAAGACAGAATGGTGGAATTCACTGCTGCGGAACAGACTAAAGAAAAAAGAATGAAAAGAAATGAAGACAGCCTAAGAGACCTCTGGGACAACATTAAACGCAACAACATTCGCATTATAGGGGTCCCAGAAGGAGAAAAGAGAGAGAAAGGACCTGAGAAAATATTTGAAGAGATTATGGTCGAAAACTTCCCTAACATGGGAAAGGAAATAGCCACCCAAGTCCAGGAAGTGCAGCGAGTCCCATACAGGATAAAGCCAAGGAGAAACACGCCGAGACACATAGTAATCAAAGTGGCAAAAATTAAAGACAAAGAAAAATTATTAAAAGCAGCAAGGGAAAAACGACAAATAACATACAAGGGAACTCCCATAAGGTTAACAGCTGATTTCTCAGCAGAAACTCTACAAGCCAGAAGGGAGTGGCATGATATACTTAAAGTGATGAAAGGGAAGAACCTACAACCAAGATTACTCTACCCAGCAAGGATCTCATTTAGATTTGATGGAGAAATCAAAAGCTTTACAGAGAAGCAAAAGCTACGAGAATTCAGCACCACCAAACCAGCTCTACAACAAATGCTAAAGGAACTTCTCTAAGTGGGAAACACAAGAAAAGAAAAGGACCTACAAAAAGAACCCAAAACAATTAGGAAAATGGTCATAGGAACATACATATCGATAATTACCTTAAACGTGAATGGATTAAATGCTCCAACCAAAAGACACAGGCTTGCTGAATGGATACAAAAACAAGACCCATATATATGCTGTCTACAAGAGACCCACTTCAGACCTAGGGACACATACAGACTGAAAGTGAGGGGATGAAAAAAGATATTCCATGCAAACGGAAATCAAAAGAAAGCTGGAGTAGCTATACTCATATCAGATAAAATAGACTTTAAAATAAAGAATGTTACAAGAGACAAGGAAGGACACTACATAATGATCAAGGGGTCAATCCAAGAAGAAGATATAACAATTATAAATCTATATGCACCCAAGATAGGAGCACCTCAATACATAAGGCAACTGCTAACAGCTATAAAAGAGGAAATCGACAGTAACACAATAATAGTGGGGGACTTTAACACCTCACTTACACCAATGGACAGATCATCCAAAATGAAAATAAATAAGGAAACAGAAGCTTTAAATGACACAATGGACCAGATAGATTTAATTGATATTTATAGGACATTCCATCCAAAAACAGCAGATCACACTTTCTTCTGAAGTGCGCACGAAACATTCTCCAGGATAGATCACATCTTGGGTCACAAATCAAGCCTCAGTAAATTTAAGAAAACTGCAATCATATCAAGCATCTTTTCTGACCACAACGCTATGAGATTAGAAATGAATTACAGGGAAAAAAACGTAAAAAACACAAACACATGGAGGCTAAACAATACGTTACTAAATAACCAAGAGATCACTGAAGAAATCAAAGAGGAAATCAAAAAAAATACCTAGAGACAAATGACAATGAAAACACGACCATCCAAAACCTACGAGATGCAACAAAAGCAGTTCTAAGAACTGCAAAACTTCCATGAGGCCACCATCACCCTGATACCAAAACCAGACAAAGACACTACAAAAAAAGAAAATTACAGACCAATATCACTGATGAATATAGATGCAAAAATCCTCAACAAAATACTAACAAACAGAATCCAACAACACATGAAAAGGATCATACACCATGATCAAGTGGGATTTATCCCAGGGATGCAAGGATTCTTCAATATACGCAATCAATCAATGTGATACACCATATTAACAAATTGAAGAATAAAAACCATATGATCATCTCAATAGATGCAGAAAAAGCTTTTGACAAAATTCAACACCCATTTATGATAAAAACTCTACAGAAAGTGGGCACAGAGGGAACCTACCTCAACATAATAAAGGCCATATATGACAAACCCACAGCAAACATCATTCTCAATGGTGAAAAACTGAAAGCATTTCCTCTAAGATCAGGAACGAGACAAGGATGTCCACTCTCACCACTATTATTCAACATAGTTCTGGAAGTCCTAGCCATGGCAATCAGAGAAGAAAAAGAAATAAAAGGAATACAAATTGGAAAAGAAGAAGTGAAACTGTCACTGTTTGCAGATGACATGATACAATACATAGAGAATCCTAAAGATGCTACCAGAAAACTACTAGAGCTAATCAATGAATTTGGTAAAGTTACAGGATACAAAATGCACAGAAATCTCTTGCATTCCTATACACTAATGATGAAAAATCTGAAAGAGAAATTAAGGAAACACTCCCAAGGAAACACTCCCATTTACCACTGCAACAAACAGAATAAAATACCTAGGAATAAACCTACCAAGGGAGACAAAAGACCTGTATGCTGAAAACTATAAGACACTGATGAAAGAAATTAAAGATGATACCAAAGATGCAGAGATATACCATGTTCTTGGATTGGAAGAATCAATATTGTGAACATGACTATACTACCCAAAGCAATCTACAGATTCAATGCAATCCCTATCAAATTACCAATGGCATTTTTTACAGAACTAGAACAAATAATTTTAAAATTTGTATGGAGACACAAAAGGCCCCAAATAGCCAAAGCAGTCTTGAGGGAAAAAAACGGAGCTGGAGGAATCAGAATCCCTGACTTCAGACTGTACTACAAAGCTACAGTAATCAAGACAATATGGTACTGGCACAAAAACAGAAACATAGATCATTGGAACAAGATAGAAAGCCCAGAGATAAACCCACGCACCTATGGTCAACTAATCTATGACAAAGGAGGCAAAGATATACAGTGGAGAAAAGACAGCCTCTTCAATGAGTGGTGCTGGGAAAACTGGACAGCTACATGTAAAATAATGAAATTAGAACACTCCCTAACACCATACACAAAAATAAACTCAAAATAGATTTGAGACCTAAATGTAAGACTGGACACTATAAAACTCTTAGAGGAAAACACAGGAAGAACACTCTCTGACATAAATCACAGCAAGACCTTTTTTGATCCACCTCCTAGAGTAATGGAAATAAAAACAAAAATAAACAAATGGGACCTAATGAAACTTCAAAGCTTTTGCACAGCAAAGGAAACCATAAACAAGACGAAAAGACAACCCTCAGAATAGGAGAAAATATTTGCAAACAAATCATCGGACAAAGGATTAATCTCCAAAATACATAAACAGCTCATGCAGCTCAATATTAAAGAAACAAACAACTGAATCCAAAAATGGGCAGAAGACCTAAATAGACATTTCTCCAAAGAAGACATACAGATGGACAGGAAGCACATGAAAAGCTGCTCAACATCACTAATTATTAGAGAAATGCAAATCAAAACTACAATGAGGTATCACCTCACAGCGGTCAGAATGGGTATCATCAGAAAATCTATGAACAACAAATGCTGGAGAGGGTGTGGAGAAAAGGGAACCCTCCTGCACTGTTGGTGGGAATGTAAACTGATATAGCCACTATGAAGAACAGTATGGAGGTTCCTTAAAAAACTAAAAATAGAATTACCATATGATCCAGCAATCCCACTACTGGGCATATACGCAGAGAAAACCATAATTCAAAAAGACACATGCACCCCAATATTCATTGCAGCACTATTTACAATAGCCAGGTCATGGAAGCAACCTAAATGCCCATCGACAGACAAATGGATAAAGAAGTTGTGGTACATATATACAATGGAATATTACTCGGCCATAAAAAGGAATGAAATTGAGTCATTTGTTGAGATCTGGATTTATCTAGAGACTGTCATACAGAGTGAAGTAAGTCAGAAAGGGAAAAACAAATATCGTGATTAACCAAGATGGCGGAGTAGACGGACGTGCTCTCACTCCCTCTTGCGAGAGCACCAGAATCACAACTGGCTGCTGGACAATCATTGACAGGAAGACCCTGGACTTCACCAAGGAGGATACCCCACGTCCAAGGACAGAGGAGAAGCCACAGTGAGACGGTAGGAGGGGCGCAATCAGAGCAAAATCAAATCCCATAACTGCTGGGTGGGTGACTCACAGACTAGCGAACACTTATACCACAGAAGTCCACCCACTGGAGTGAAGGTTCTGAGCCCCACGTCAGGCTTCCCAACCTGGGGGTCCTGCAACGGGAGGAGGAATTCCTAGAGAATCAGACTTTGAAGCCTAGTGGGAATTGATTGCAGGACTTCTACAGGACTAGGGGAAACAGAGACCCCACTCTTGGAGGGCACACACAAAGTAGTGTGCGCATCGGGACCCAGGGGAAGGAGCAGTGACCCTGGGGGAGACTGAACCAGACATACCTGCTGGTGTTGGGGGGTCTCCTGCAGAGGCAGGGGGTGGCTCTGTTTCACCGTGGGGACAAGGACACTGGCAGCGGAGGTTCTGGGAAGTGCTCCTTGGCGTGAGCCCTCCCAGAGTCTGCCATTAACCCCACCAAAGAGCCCAGGTAGGCTCCAGTGTTGGGTTGCCTCAGGCAAAACAACCAACAGGGAGGGAACCCAGCCCCACCCATCAACAGTCAAGTGGATTGAAGTTTTACTGAGCTCTGACTGCCACAGCAACAGTCAGCTTTACCCACCACCAGAGCCTCCCATCAAGCCTCTTAGATAGCCTCAACCACCAGAGGGCAGACAGCAGAAGCAAGAAAAACTACAATCCTGCAGCCTGGGGACCAAAAACCACAGTTACAGAAAGATAGACAAGATGAAAAGGCAGAGGGCTATGTACCAGATGAAGGAACAAGAAAAAACCCCAGAAAAACAACTAAATGAAGTGGAGATAGGCAACCTTCCAGAAAAAGAATTCAGAATAATGATAGTGAAGATGATCCAGGACCTCGGAATAAGAATGGAGGCAAAGACTGAGAAGATGCAAGAAATGATTAACAAAGACCTAGAAGAATTAAAGAACAAACAAACAGAGATGACCAATACAATAACTGAAATGAAAACTACACTAGAAGGAATCAATAGCAGAATAACTGAGGCAGAAGAACGGATAAGTGACCTGGAAGACAGAATGGTGGAATTCACTGCTGCGGAACAGACTAAAGAAAAAAGAATGAAAAGAAATGAAGACAGCCTAAGAGACCTCTGGGACAACATTAAACGCAACAACATTCGCATTATAGGGGTCCCAGAAGGAGAAGAGAGAGAGAAAGGACCAGAGAAAATATTTGAAGAGATTATAGTCGAAAACTTCCCTAACATGGGAAAGGAAATAGCCACCCAAGTCCAGGAAGCGCAGAGAGTCCCATACAGGATAAACCCAAGGAGAAACACGCCGAGACACATAGTAATCAAAGTGGCAAAAATTAAAGACAAAGAAAAATTATTGAAAGCAGCGAGGGGAAAACGACACATAACATACAAGGGAACTCCCATAAGGTTAACAGCTGATTTCTCAGCAGAAACTCTACAAGCCAGAAGGGAGTGGCATGATATACTTAAAGTGATGAAAGGGAAGAACCTACAACCAAGATTACTCTACCCAGCAAGGATCTCATTTAGATTTGATGGAGAAATCAAAAGCTTTACAGAGAAGCAAAAGCTACGAGAATTCAGCACCACCAAACCAGCTCTACAACAAATGCTAAAGGAACTTCTCTAAGTGGGAAACACAAGAAAAGAAAAGGACCTACAAAAAGAACCCAAAACAATTAGGAAAATGGTCATAGGAACATACATATCGATAATTACCTTAAACGTGAATGGATTAAATGCCCCAACCAAAAGACATAGACTGGCTGAATGGATACAAAAACAAGACCCATATATATGCTGTCTACAAGAGACCCACTTTAGACCTAGGGACACATACAGACGGAAAGTGAGGGGATGGAAAAAGATATTCCATGCAAATGGAAATCAAAAGAAAGCTGGAGTAGCTATACTCATATCAGATAAAATAGACTTTAAAATAAAGAATGTTACAAGAGACAAGGAAGGACACTACATAATGATCAAGGGATCAATCCAAGAAGAAGATATAACAATTATAAATATATATGCACCCAACATAGGAGCACCTCAATACATAAGGCAACTGCTAACAGCTATAAAAGAGGAAATCGACAGTAACACAATAATAGTGGGGGACTTTAACACCCCACTTACACCAATGGACAGATCATCGAAAATGAAAATGAATAAGGAAACAGAAGCTTTAAATGACACAATAGACCAGTCAGATTTAATTGATATATATAGGACATTCCACCCCAAAACAGCAGATTACACGTTCTTCTCAAGTGCGCACGGAACATTCTCCAGGATAGATTACATCTTGGGTCACAAATCAAGCCTCAGTAAATTTAAGAAAATTGAAATATCAAGCATCTTTTCTGACCACAACGTTATGAGATTAGAAATGAATTACAGGGAAAAAAAACGTAAAAAAGACAAACACATGGAGGCTACACAATACGTTACTAAATAACCAAGAGATCACTGAAGAAATCAGAGAGGGAATCAAAAAATACCTAGAGACAAAAGACAATGAAAACACGACGACCCAAAACCTATGGGATGCAGCGAAAGCAGTTCTCAGAGGGAAGTTTATAGCTATACAAGCCTATCTCAAGAAACAAGAAAAATCTCAAGTAAACAATCTAAACTTACACCTAAAGAAACTAGAGAAAGAAGAACAAACAAAACCCAAAGTTAGCAGAAGGAAAGAAATCATAAAGATCAGAGCAGAAATAAATGAAATAGAAACAATGAAAACAATAGCATAGATCAATAAAACTAAAAGTTGGTTCTTTGAGAAGATAAAGAAAATTGATAAGCCGTTAGCCAGACTCATCAAGAAAAAGAGGGAGAGGACTCAAATCAATAAAATCAGAAATGAAAAAGGAGAAGTTACAACAGACACTGCAGAAATACAAAGCATCCTAAGAGACTACTACAAGCAACTTTATGCCAATAAAATGGACAACCTGGAAGAAATGGACAAATTTTTAGAAAGGTATAACCTTCCAAGACTGAACCAGGAAGAAAGAGAAAATATGAACAGACCAATCACAAGTAATGAAATTGAAACTGTGATTAAAAATCTTCCAACAAACAAAAGTCCAGGACCAGATGGCTTCACAGGTGAATTCTATCAAACATTTAGAGAAGAGCTAACACCTCTCCTTCTCAAACTCTTCCAAAAAATTGCAGAGGAAGGAACACTCCCAAACTCATTCAAAGCCCAGAGATTAACCCACGCACCTATGGTCAACTAATCTATGACAAAGGAGGCAAAGATATACAGTGGAGAAAAGACAGTCTCTTCAATAAGTGGTGCTGGGAAAACTGGACAGCTACATGTAAAAGAATGAAATTAGAATACTCCCTAACACCATACACAAAAATAAACTCAAAATGGATTAGAGACCTAAATATAAGACTGGACACTATAAAACTCTTAGAGGAAAACATAGGAAGAACACTCTTTGACATAAATCACAGCAAGATCTTTTTTGATCCACCTCCTAGAGTAATGGAAATAAAAACAAAAATAAACAAATGGGACCTAATGAAACTTCAAAGCTTTTGCACAGCAAAGGAAACCATAACAAGACGAAAAGACAATCCTCAGAATGGGAGAAAATATTTGCAAACGAATCAACGGACAAAGGATTAATCTCCAAAATATATAAACAGCTCATTCAGCTCAATATTAAAGAAACAAACACCCCAATCCAAAAATTGGCAGAAGACCTAAATAGACATTTCTCCAAAGAAGACATACAGACGGCCACGAAGCACATGAAAAGATGCTCAACATCACTAATTATTAGAGAAATGCAAATCAAAACTACAATGAGGTATCACCTCACTCCTGTTAGAATGGGCATCATCAGAAAATCTACGAACAACAAATGCTGGAGAGGGTGTGGAGAAAAGGGAACCCTCTTGCACTGTTGGTGGGAATGTAAATTGATACAGCCACTATGGAGAACAATATGGAGGTTCCTTAAAAAACTAAAAATAGAATTACCATATGACCCAGCAATCCCACTACTGAGCATATACCCAGAGAAAACCGTAATTCAAAAAGACACATGCACCCGAATGTTCATTGCAGCACTATTTACAATAGCCAGGTCATGGAAGCAACCTAAATGCCCATCAACAGACGAACGGATAAAGAAGTTGTGGTACATATATACAATGGAATATTACTCAGCCATAAAAAGGAACGAAATTGAGTCATTTGTTGAGACGTGGATGGATCTAGAGACTGTCATACAGAGTGAAGTAAGTCAGAAAGAGAAAAACAAATATCGTATATTAATGCATGTATGTGGAACCTAGAAAAATGGTACAGATGAGCCGGTTTGCAGGGCAGAAGTTGAGACACAGATGTAGAGAACGGACATATGGACACCAAGGGGGGAAAACTGCGGTGGAGTGGGGATGGTGGTGTGCTAAATTGGGCGATTGGGATTGACATGTATACACTGATGTGTATAAAATTGATGCCTAATAAGAACCTGCAGTATAAAAAAACAAACAAACAAAACAACTAATACTAAACTTTCATTGGGTTATTTGTATGGAAATATGTTAAATGTTTCAGACATTACATGAAATTTCTAAAAATCTTATATTTGTGTTTGTATGGAAATATGTTAATATAAATGTTTCAGACATTAAAAAAAAAAAACAAATATCGTATATTAACGCATGTAAGTGGAACCTAGAAAAATGGTACAGATGAGCCGGTTTGCAGGGCAGAAGTTGAGACACCGATGTAGAGAACAAACGTATGGACACCAAGGGGGGGAAACCGCGGGGGGTTGGGGATGGTGGTGTGCTGAATTGGGCGATTGGGATTGACATGTATACACTAATGTGTATAAAACTGATGACTAATAAGAACGTGCTGTATAAAAAAAACAAAACAAAACAAAATACTAATACTAAACTTCCTCTGGGTTATTTGTATGGAAATATGTTAATATAAATGCTTCAGACATTACATGAAATTCCTAAAAATCTTATATGTTCTGGTATAATGTTATAAGTCATAATTCTAGTTATTACTTTAAAATGTATATCTCAGAAATAACTAAATTTCCTTGTCAATTGCATTGTTATGAACTTTCATCAAATCTTTAACCGTGGTCATTTTTATGTCTTTTGTCATTTACAGGCAGTTCTGGGTGTACTCTGATGCTCTTGCAAAAATGTTCCTATAAAAGGGTTTCATCTTCAAGGAATTCATGGAAAAGACTCTGACAAGTACAGGTTTCTGGTAACTGACTATACTGCTGAATTGAATGAATAAGCATTTTCAGAACTCTAATGGAAAACTGATGAATCCACAAAAGTGCTAACAAAAGATCAAGATAAAAAAAATTAATTACACGGGACTGAGTGAACTGATGAGGATGATTATAATTTTTGTGACTTTGTTTGAATAAAAAAAATGTTAATAAAAAAACAGGTAAATGATCTGTAATGTGCTTGGAAGCATCAAAAAGTAAGACGAATTAATGGACAGATCGGATGAATAAATGGAAAGAGACGTCATAAAAAAAAAAACAAAGAACAATGCATGTATGAAAACGGAATCCTAACATCATCGATTAAATTGTTCCATCATATCTAAGAATGCATGCTACTGTCTATGTAAATTTTTTGTAGTCAATATCCTTTTTTCAAAGCTGAGAGCAACTGAATCTTCTTAATGACTTAGGAAAAAACAAAAGTAGGCATTTTCTTTTCAGGTTTGATAATTTAGCCAATTCTCTCACCAGTATCTGTGTATGTGTGGCTGACACATTAACAATTGCTGTCCTGATTATACTGTCTGATTATACTGTCTAATTAATGTTGAATCTAAAATTTTTACTTAATCACAGAGCTTCATATAGTACTAAAACGTCTACCTCAAGCCCAAGTCACAGCTTCTGGCTTGTCACTTATGACCTGTCTTTGTGGAAATATTAGAATTAACCCCTCAGTGTGCTGGGAAAACTGGACAGCTACATGTAAAAGAATGAAATTAGAACATTCTCTAACACCATACACAAAAATAAATTCAAAGTGGATTAAAGAACTAAATGTAAGACCAGATACTATAAAACTCTTGGAGGAAAACATAGGCAGAACACTCTTTGACATAAATCACAGCAATATCTTTTTCAATCCACCTCCTAGAGTAATGAAGATAAAAACAAACTGACACAGCAGTGTAAAGCAACTATATTCCAATAAAAAAAAAAGAAAAACAAAAATAAACAAATGGGACCAAATAAACTTAAAAGTGGGACTTCCCTGGTGGCACAGTTGTTAGGGATCTGCCTGCCAATGCAGGGGACACGGGTTCGATCCCTGGTCCGGGAAGAGCCCACATGCCGCGGAGCAACAAAGCCCATGTGCAACAACTACTGAGCCTGCACTCTAGAGCCTGCGAGCCACAACTACTGAAGCCCGTGCACCTAGAGCCCGTGCTCCACAACAAGAGAAGCCACCGCAATGAGAAGCCTGCACACTGCAATGAAGAGTAGCCCGTGCTCGCCACAACTAGAGAAAGCCTGTGTGCAGCAACAAAGACCCAACGCAGCCAGAAAAAAAAAAACTTAAAAGCTTTTGCACAGCAAAGGAAGCCATAAACAAAATGAAAAGAAAACCCACAGAATGGAGAAAATATTGGCAAACGAAGCAACTGACAAGGGATTAATCTCCAAAATATACAAACAGATGATGCAGAAAACAAATAACCCAATCAAAAAATGGGCAGAAGATATAAATAGACATTTCTCCAAAGAAGACATACAGATGGCCAAAAAGCACATGAAAAGATGCTCAACATCACTAATTATTAGAGAAATGCAAATCAAAACTACTGAGGTATCCCCTCACACCGGTCAGAATGGCCATCATCAAAAAGTCTACAAACAATAAATGCTGGAGAGGGTGTGGAGAAAAGGGAACCTTCCTACACTATTGGTGGGAATGTAAATTGATATAGCCACTATGGAAAACAGTACGGAGGTTCCTCAAAAAACTAAAAATAGAGCTACCATATGATCCAGCAATCCCACTCCTGGGCATATATCTGGAGAAAACCATACTTCGAAAAGATACATGCACCTCAGTGTTCATTGCAGCACTGTTTACAATAGCCAAGACATGGAAGCAACCTAAAGGTCCATCGATAGATGAATGGATAAAGATGTGGCACATATGCACAATGGAATACTACTTGGCCATGAAAAGGAACAAAACTGGGTCATTTGTAGAGACGTGGATGGATCTAGAGACTGTCATACAGAGTGAAGTAAGGCAGAAAGAGAAAAACAAATATAGTATATTAACGCATATATGTGGATCCTAGAAAAATGGTACAGATGAACTGGTTTGCAGGGTAGAAACTGAGACACAGATGTAGAGAACAAATGTATGGACGCCAAGGGGGGAAAGTGGCGGGGGTGGGGGTGTGATGAGAGTTGGGAAATTGGGATTGACATGTATACACTGATGTGTATAAAATGAATGAAAAAAGAATGAAATAATGCCTTTTGAAGCAACATGGATGGACCTAGAGATGATCATACTAAGTGAAGTCAGACAGAGAAAGACAAATATCAAATCATATCACTTATATGTGGAATCTAAAAAAATGATACAAATGAACTTATTTACAAAACAGAAACTGACTCACAGACTTAGAAAACAGACTTATGGTTACCAAAGGGAAAGGAGGGGAAGGGATAAATTAGGAGGTTGGGATTAACATATACACACTACTATATATAAAATAGATAATCAGCAAGCACCTACTGTGGAGCACAGGGAACTCTACTCAATACTCTGTAATAATCTATATGGGAAAAGAATCTGAAAAAGAATAGATACATGTATATGTATAACTAAATCACTTTGCTGTACACCTGAAACTAATACAACACTGTAAATCAAATATACTTCAATTAATTAAAAAAAGGAATTAACCACTTAGGAGTATAAAATAATTTTATGACTCTAGGAAGTTTTATTTTGTAATTATTTTCATATTTCTTTTTTAAGTTGTTTAGAAATGAATAACAAAATATGTTTTCCCCCTCCAAAGGTCTAGCTTTAATATGATATCAATATGTTTTTTCTGGCAGACAAATAGATTATTTTAAATAACTCAGTTGATAGGAAGATATCTTTGGAAGCTTTCCTTGTGTACATATACTAGCCCCTGGGAATTAAATACTGGTGTCAGGGCTAGGTTTAGAATTTGACCCAAAATAAGCATGCAAGATGCTTGTACAAAAAGAAAAATCCCTCTGATAAACTGAAAAACATTATAAAATCAGTAACTACCAGTGAAATTATCTGTTGTTCTTCTTGGTTATAAGTATTTCTCATTTTATTCAGAGATGTATGTTTTTGTTGATGAAATTGCTGGTGTGCAAACATTTAAAAATTAACCCCCCAAAAGGCAACTGGGGTCACATCTGCCCTATTTTAAAACAGCAGCCTTGATTTTTCTTTTAATATAGAAGGATAATGTATCAAAATATTTCGTGTTCCATCTTGCACAAGAGTGGGGCAAGTTTTCACGCTTTCCTATAGAAAAAGTTGTTAGCGTATATTAATGTGCTCCCAGACTCTTCCTTCAGCTTTCTGAAGCAAACGAGGAGTCCCTTCTGAAACAACCAAGGACTGGGCATTTTTCCCTCACATCCTTACTGGGTACTCTGAAATAGATTTGCTCTCCCAGCTAGAAGTTTGTATGTTAACCATCCCTGATGTTACTTAAACCAAAAAGAACAACAACCACAAACAAACAAAATAGCATAGAAAATACCAGAGCAGAACAACAGCCATTTAAAGATCCAGGAAAAGATCCAGAGACATACACTCAGGGGTCTATCTGTGTTATTCCTTAATTATTTCTTACAAAAAGGTTGGAATCTCAGCACTGCCACTTGGGCTGTAATCAGTACAACTCAGGCACCTTCCTCTGATTTTATTTTTCCTTATCTATAGAGGTAGGGTAATAATACATAACAAGGTTGTTTGGAAGCTTAAATGAAATTATATATGTATAGGAATTTGAGACATGACTGAGGCAAATCAACAAAGAATAATGCAGGTAGACTTAGAAGTTCAATCCAGGAAAGAAAGAAAAAAGGTGACTGAGGTGGACATGTGGTTTATGAAAAGCAACGTGCCTGTTGACGTTTGAACTGTTCTTTGAAGACAAGGCTTTTGTTCTACTTGAGATACAGAAGGACAAAATCAAGGAGAAACAGCTCAGTGCTCCTTGGACTGCTCTGGCCATTACTCCTGGCAGGACTTCAATATCAATTGAATGTGACGGTAACAGTCATTTAGAAAACAGGAAGGAATAAAAGAGACAATGGAAAGAAGATGGGAAAGAAATTAAATTTAAGGCATTCTTTTAAAAATCTGGTTTGCAGAAAACCTCCTTTCAGTCTTTGTCCTGTCTGCTTTCAAGTGGAGTAACTGATGCCTTATCGAGGAGACATCTATTCTCTGTGGAAGCTAATGAAGACATTAGAGTAGAGATGGACCAAGACAAGGACTTAGCCAGCTCTTCTAGGGCCTGTTGCAGCATCCTGTGTGAATGCAGATCGGGGTTCTAATTGAAATTCATGTTTATGTGGGTTCATTTTTAAGCAAAGTGTTCTCTGTCTTTGAATTGGCTGCTAGGAAGCTCAGCAGCCTCCTCCACCCCATCTTTGCAAGTGTATAAGATTTTAAAACGACTTCCCCAGGTGGTGCAGTCGTTAAGAATCTGCCTGCCAATGCAGGGGACACAGGTTTGAGCCCTGGTCCTGGAAGATCCCACGTGCTGCGGAGCAACTAAGCCCGTGCACCACAACTACTGAGCCTGCGTGCCACAACTACTGAAGCCCACACGCCTAGGGCCTGTACTCCGCAACAAGAGAAGCCACCACAATGAGAAGCCCGCACACCGCAATGAAGAGAAGCCCCTGCTTGCGGCAATTAGAGAAAGCCCGCATGCAGCAACGAAGACCCAATGCGGCCCTAAATAAATAAATACATTTATTTAAAAAAAAAAAAACAGGTTTAAAATGAAAAATAAAATAAAAGGGCATTCTAAGCTTCTGCAACAACTTATACCAATCCTTCTGCCCCTCTTCAAGTCTTCTGCCTCAAGTCTCAAGGATTAGCAACTTTCAACTGAGTGAATAAACTAAAATCACTTCATATACTTCACATCACTACCATCCGGTTTTCTCAACTTGAGATCCAGATATAACTGCACATATCAAGTAGTTTGTAACAAGATAGCTGAGACATTAGAAAGGATCATTTACTGTGTAACAAAATTACATGTTTCCTTCCATTGCTATTTCAAAAGTTCCTTGAAGGCCAAGTTTGGCCCTCTGAGGAGAAATAAGAAAACTTCTTTTCATTATTTTGCAGTCTAAGAAAAGGAAAATTGGTAGATTCACATTTTAAGGATTTTTATAGAAAAAAATAGATCCTTTAGTACTTAAAAAATTTTTGTCATGGAAGACATGTATATGTACATGGTTCACATTCATTCAACAAACATTTTCAATTAAATGCCAGACTCTACACACACACTTCACTGACACTGAATGGCACTGACTATCTTCTATAGTTATTTATAAAATGATGTGAACATAAGATACAGACAGGCATGAACAGTAACATAATACACACCACAGGTCTGGATGGAAGCGAAGTCTAGTTGGTGTGAGTGCCCCGCTCCAGAACCCTGAGATGCACTTTACCTGTCGAGACACTGAGCTGCCAGACAGGCAGTTGTCAGAATCTCTTTGATGTGAGTCAGCCAGTTGGAGGCCTCCAATCTACTGAGCCATCGGTCCATGTTATGTGTTTGGTCATTACAAGCTTCCACGAGTTTGATTAAGCTCTCCTGAAGAATGTGATACCTTTCAAAAACAAGAAAAAGTTAAAAAGAAGAAAGAAAGAAAACAGAACATAGAACAATGAAGGAAGAAACCAAATCAAAAACTCAGCCTCCAATATATATCCAAGGGCAAAAGCAGCTCAAAATACTATAAAGATATTTACCTTGCTATATAATAACTTATAGGGTTAAAGACTGAAAAACTAATATTTAAACATGATTGTGAAATGCTTAAAATGCCTGCGATGGTAAACTCTTCCTCATCTGAACAGATTAAACCCAGTTTGCATAACTGAATTATCTGACTGAGGAGAGGGCCACAGCACTGCTTTTGTGACAGGTCACAAGACAGCACCACTAACATCTGCGTCCCGTTCCCACAGACTCAACTCTGGACACCTGTACTGCCAGCAGGGATGCCCAAGGCCAGCTCAGATCCCATTGTTTTATTAGCTCCAACTCCCACCCACTCACCCACCCAGAAGCAATTATAAACCACTAATTGCAAGCATAAAGGAGATGATATAGGTAGAGGAAACAAGGTGTGAAAATAAGTGGGTATCAGGGAAATTAAATGTCTAAGTCTTTTTGACTTAGGAAAATATAATTATGCGTAGCATATCTTTTCAGTAAGTTTGGTCACCGCTGATCTACAAGTAGAGGAGCAGACCTCATGGTGATGAAATTACAGAACTAACAAAGAATAAATGCTATCTGATCAAAACTCACTTCTGAGCATCCACCATAAGTTTTCTGCTTATCTTATAAAACACAAGGACAGGATATCCAGCCAATTTTTGACTCAAGTTAATATGAAGGTTCGTTTGAAAATCTGTGATTTTTGAACAGCTAAGGGCTCACCCACTCTAAATATCTGCAAATAAGAGTCCAGTACTGTCTCCCGAATCTTTTACCTCTCAATGGACTTATGAATCCGCCTCCACTGGGGATAATGAGCTTCTTGCTCAAAGCCACCTCCTTTGGCTCTAGCTTGCTGAGCTACGTTTAGAGGTCGGGTGTCAATGATGTAGCCACGCTTTCCTGCCCTGAGGGTAGCATTTATCAGCTTCTCATCTTCTTTGCACCGTCTCCCATTTGTGCCAGTGAGTGGCTGACCACTTCGCATAATAACCTACAAGGACAATAGAGTCTGAAATTTAACAGTAGCTGCTTTTTAAAGTTTCTGAAAACAGAAATGAATTCGCTAGATTAAGAGTACCTCAAAAAACAATTCTGTGAAGAGTCATGTACCACAATGTTCATTGCAGCTCTATTTACAATAGCCAGGACATGGAAGCAACCTAAGTGTCCATCAACAGATGAATGGATAAAGAAGATGTGGCACATATATACAATGGAATATTACTCAGCCATAGAAAGAAACGAAACTGAGTTATTTGTAGTGAGATGGATGGACCTAGAGTCTGTCATAGAGAGTGAAGTAAGTCAGAAAGAGAAAAACAAATACTGTATACTAACACATATATATGGAATCTAAAGAAAATGGTCATGAAGAACCTAGGGGCACAACGGGAATAAAGACGCAGACCTACTAGAAAATGGACTTGAGGACGCAGGGAGGGGGAAGGGTAAGCTGGGACAAAGTGAGAGAGTGGCATGGACATATATACACTACCAAATGTAAAACCAATAGCTAGTGGGAAGCAGCCGCATAGCACAGGAAGATCAGCTCGGTGCTTTGTGACCACCTAGAGGGGTGGGATAGGGAGAGGTGGGAGGGAGACGCAAGAGGGAGGAGATATGGGGATATATGTATATGTATAGCTGATTCACTTTGTTATATAGCAGAAACTAACACACCATTGTAAAGCAATTATACTCCAATAAAGATGTTTAAAAAAAAAAAAATTGTGTGTCACTTTGGAGATGAATTTGATCCTAAAACAAAGAAATGTTTCTATGTATTGACAACAGTTAATCATTGTAAAACAAAAACAAGACTTGCACTTTTACACGATTTTTCTTCCTACTATCTCAAAATACTTTCACATAATAAATTATAGTTCCTCTTTAAGATCAAATATTACAATTCATTTAGTCAGTGAATTAATTATCCAGCAGATCTGGGCCTGTAATTAAGATAATGATAACAGCCTACACACCAGGAAACTTTGGCTTCAACTACATAAACTTAGGGTTGGCAGGTTTTATCAAGAATTATAAAGAGAAAAGGCACCAATGGTAAAATAAAAAAAATTTATGCACTATTATTCTTGTTTTGGGAATCACTTTCAATATCTTGAAAGCTACTTATTTATTCTTTATTCTCCAGTGGCCTTCTTCCAGTATTCCAGGACTTAACCACTTGTCTCCAAAGACCAAAAACTACATACTTTGAAGTCTGCTTTTGAAACTTTTCTCAAGAAATCAGTATCCGTTATACTGATCTATTCCCTGGCGAATGGTTTAGAATTATTTCAAGCTTGTCCCATAATACAGGGGTCCCCAATTCCCAGGCCGCAGACCGGTACCAGCCCACAGCCTGTTAGGAACCGGGCCGCAGAGCAGGAGGTGAGCGGGGGGGCGAGCGAGCGAAGCTTCATCTGCCACTACCCATCGCCCACATTACCGCCTGAACCATCCCCCCACCCTTTCCGTGGAAAAACTGTCTTCCATGAAGAGTCCCTGGTGCCAAAAAGGTTGGGGACCAGTGCCATAATACATGCTGTTATTTTAACTACCTTGAAATTTAACATAAGGAAGGTCATCCACAGGATGACAATGGCTAACTCTCAGACTGCACTTACCATGTAACTGGACACAATAATATATTTTATGAGTTGTTAAAATGCTTTATGGTGAACCCTAGTGAAGAGAAATACTGCTGAGCAGGCAAGATAGGTGACCTGATTTCTAGAAATCCCTTTATCCTAAATATCTACATTTGACTTACTACCAGGGGAAAAAGGAAAATGGAAGATAGCTGTAACTTACCCACTCATTTACTATTGGATTCAAAATGAGAAGCAGAGTTTACTGACAAAGAGAAAATAAGAGGAGAGAAATAAACTTCGAAAATATTTAGGAAACGAACACACAGTGAGCACTTGCCTATTCAATTCCTGACTCCTGTGTTTACTTAAGTTGTGACTAATGACATGTGTCACTCTTTTCCCTTTTGAAAATAAAAACGTCTGTTCAATTTACCTTTCACAGGAAAATCTGGTGAGAATAATTAAAATAAAGTATCATACCATTATTCTGGTCAGAGAAATTTATTTTTCTACCTAAGAGTGTTAATTTTAAGTATCAACTAAACATTAGCTCCCTTTGTACTGAGTCCTAAAGATAAACTTCTCTTGGCTTTTCTAAGGTTAAGCAGCATCATGGAAAGAATTCAAAGTCATATCCTGATCACAGAAAACACTCTACTCCTGATTCCCTAAAGCTTAAATAACAGGAAGTCCCAGCAGGAGAGACTAATCACTTCAATGAACAGGCACACAGAAAAGGGGAACATTTCTAAGCACCTCAAACCAAGTCTTCCAGTCGATTAAGCAGCAGTGTTTATTGTTCACTTACCATTCCATTTTTCTTATGATAATAGCTGAGCACTGGGAAGCGTCCTCCATGCCGAAACGTAGCTACCTTCCGAAGAGCTTCATCATCGATGGCTTTGGGCACTATGACGATTGGTGGGTAAGAGGGGCAAACAGCAAATTCCTTATTGACATAGCTTAACCTCCATTCACTGGTCTGAAAAACACAAAATACTTCAAAGCTAAGCAAGTATCTCAATGTCACAAAATAATCTGAAAACTTTTAAAGGAGCTTAGAGATCAATTTTCATACAGTGAAGAAGCCATCTCACAGGAATGTACTAGAAGGATACCTAGCCCATACTCAAATACTTCCACAGAAAAGGAGCTCCTCTCTTCAGAGCCAGCTTCCTACAGTGCTAGGTATCCCTAGTTCCTAGAAAGTTCTTCCTCCTATTGAGCAAAACTTATTGCTCTGTAACTTCCTCTATTGTTTTTTTACTGTGATTTCAGTACAAGTTCCCCATTTCACATGACATCTTATGGAATATATGAAAGACAGTTGTTTCTCCCTTAGTCTTCTATTCTCCAAGTTAAATATATTAAATATATTCATGAATATCAGGGCCAACATCATCTCATTCATTCTTGTCTTGGTACCATTTACTTTGTTAACGGTACTCTTAAAGTACAGCAACAGGAAGACTAAAACTCCAGATGATGCTTAACCAGAACAGAAGAGAACATTGCTACTACCTACATCAAACCCCTTGCTCATTTCTGTTATTTAAGAAAGGAGAAAAATGAGGAAAGACAGTTAACATCTTTCTTAAAGCAATAACAACTTAATACTAAGAAAGATTATACTTATAAGTCAATGAAATAATTTCAAACTCAGTATGCTAAGAACCAAAAGTACACAATATAAAACTATCAAATGACAACTTATTTCTAACATCAAAAATGAAAATCACTTAAAGACTGTAAAAAGCTTTGCACAGCAAAAAACAAACAAAATTATGTGTATGTAAATTTCAATATGTTCCTATAAATCAGAGTTGCCCTAACATGCTGGCCATGGCTTGTAGTATCAGGAGGATAAACCAAAGCATGTTTGATAAGTGTATTTAAAAAAAAAAAAGTCCTTTGACAAGATACAATATCATATTTTTTAATTAAATTTTTTCACTGTTCAAAGTTATTCACATTACTAATTTAAAAGACAGTTTCTAAAAAATTATTTTTAAAAAAGGAAGTTACCTGTTTCCTGTTCACCCATCATCTAATTCCCTTTCCCCATTTTCAACTCTTTCAGCTTTTTTTTGTTTTTTTTAAATTTTTGGCTGTTTTTCACAATTAGGTATTACTTACTGATTTCCTACTCCAGATAATGCTATGATTCTTCATTGACCTGCAATGCCACTTCTGTCAAATATTAACTTTCCACACGTTAGCCTCTCTATTCTGTCCCATTTGTCTAGCTGCAGCAAGTCCATGGCTTTTAGAATAAGCTTTGTATTTAGCAGGCTAAGTCTCCTAGAATCCTCTTCCCTCCTTCTTGTTCTTCAGAAGAACCTTGGTTCCCCTTGATCCTTTGCTCTTTCATGTAACTTTTATCAACTTCCACTTAAAAACACACTGGTGTTTTAATAATATGGCACTGACTTTATAGATTGATTTGGAGACATCTTTATAATATTTAATATCCTTATCTATGAGCACAGTGTCCCTCCACTTTTCAAAGTTTTCTTAATTTTTCAATAAAGTTTTAAAATTCTCTCAATAAACATCTTTCATATCTTTTCTTAGATATACTCCTAGGAACCTTATATTTTTATGGCATTTTAGTTGTATGTCTTCAAAATTGTGTTTGGTGTAGAGAAATGCCTATAATTTCAAGATTCTTTCAGTTTCCTATGGTAGAGAAGCATATAATCAACAACTAAGAGCAGGGACTTCCCTGGTGGTCCAATGGTTAAGACTTTGCGCTCCCAATGCAGGGGGGCAGGTTCAACCCCTGATCAGGGAACTAAGATCCCACGTACTGCATGGCCAAACACACAACAAAAAAACCCAACTAATAGCAATTTTGCTTCTTTCATTTCAATCCTAATACCTTTTATTTTTCCTTCTTGTCTTCCTGAGCCAGCTAGGAGTAGTGATGGCGGGCGTCTTTGTCTCACTCTTGAACTTAAAGGGAATAATGAAAGATTTGCTTTTTGTATATTTTTGTTTTTGTAGCTACCCTGTATCAGATTAAATAAATTCCTTTCAAATCCAACTCTGCTAAGAGCTTTTATCATAAATAGATGTTTAATTTTATCAAATTGTTTTTTTTTTCCTCTTCTAATTTTGTTTCACCATGTATGTAATTTGTCTTTTCTCTTTGGTTAATTTTGTGATATTCTCTTTGCCTTACTGTTCGATAGCTGAACTCAATACATCTAAGTAAAAACTTCCTTTTGATTATCCTACATGGTGTTTGCTGGGATACCCTTGTGCATCTTTGCAGTCCATACCTTCCCCTCCACACCCAATACTAGGAAATCACTAATCTGCTTTCGGTCACTTTTAGTGTCTTATCTAAGAAATCTTTGCCTAATCGATGGTCATGAAGATTTTCTCCTGTGTTTTCTTCAAGAAATTGTATAACTTTAGCTCTTATGTTTTGGTCTATAATATATTTTGAGTTAATTTTTGTGGATGGAAGTAAAGGTCTAGATCTATCTTTTCTCAGTCCAATTGTTCCAATGCCATTAGTTGAAAAAAACTCTCCTTTACCTATAGAATTGTCTAGGCACCTTTGGCAAAAATTGACCACAAATGGGAGAGTTTATTTCTAGACCCTCTATCCTGTTCCATGGATTTATATATCTATCCTTAAGCCAATATACCACATTCTCTTGATTACTGTAACCTGATAGTAAATTTTGAAATCAAGTAATGTAAATAATTTAGCTATTTTTTTTTCAAAGTTGTTTTGGCTATCCTAGTAACTCTGCAGTTCCATATAAATTACAGGATAATCTTGGCAATTTCCACAAAGACATCTATTGGAATTTTGATAGGAGTTGCATTGAATCAATAAATCAATTTGGAGAGAATTAGCATCTTAATGAGAGGTCAGCAAACTATAGTCCACAAGCCAAATCCAGTCCCCTGCTTGTTTTTGTAAATGCAGGCATACCTCAGAGACATTGCAGGTTTGGTTCCAGACCACTGCAATGAAGTGAATATTGCAACAAAGCGAGTCACAAATTTTTTGCTTTCCCAATGCATGTATAAGTTATGTTTACACTATACTGTAGTCTATTAAGTGTGCAACATCAATATGTCTTAAAAAAATAAAATGTACATACCTTAATTTTAAAATATTTTGTTGCTAAAAAATGCT
This sequence comes from Balaenoptera ricei, assembly GCF_028023285.1. Classification (NCBI taxonomy): domain Eukaryota; kingdom Metazoa; phylum Chordata; class Mammalia; order Artiodactyla; family Balaenopteridae; genus Balaenoptera; species Balaenoptera ricei. The sequence goes on from NC_082644.1 coordinate 8,555,103, forward strand.
AACCATCATCTGAGCCTTTAGTAAGTCATAATCTTTCTGCTGGTGGAGGATTTGAAATATTTTCAGAATTACCAAAATGCAACAGAGACATGAAGTAAGCAAACGCTGTTGGAAAAATGGCACTGAAAGACTTGCTTGACCTAGGATTGCCAAAAACCTTCAATTTGTAAAAAACGCAATATCTGAAAAGCACAATAAGATGAAAATGCAATAAAATGAGGTATGCCTGTAAGATATTATTGGAACACAGCACCACCCATTCGTTGATATATTATCTGTTGCTGTTTTCATGCTGTAACAGCAGAGTGGAGCAGCTGCAACAAAGATTTCATGACCCACAAAGCCTAAAATATTTACTATTGGGTCCTTTACATAACTCAGCCCATTACTGATCTTGACAATATTGTCTTCCAATCCATGAACATGTGTTTCTCCTTTTATTTAGATGTCCTTTAACTTCTCTCAGCAATGTTTTGTGTTTTTCAGTGTATAGATCCTGCCCTTTTGTTAAACTTATTACTAAGTATTTTATTCATTTTAAGATTGTTTATTGCCAGTTAGTTTTTGTACACTTGTATAGAGCAACCTTGCTAAACTTATTAGTTCTAGTTATTTTATTCATTTCTGCTCTTATTTTTATCATTTCATTCTTTCAAGTTACTTTGCTCATTTTTTTCCCCAGTTTCTTAAGTTGGAGCTTACGTTGGTGATTTTAGACCTTCCTTCTTGTTTTATATTAGCACTTTAACATTATAAGTTTCTCTCTGAACACTGCTTTAGCTATATTCTACAAATTTTGATATTAACATTCAGTTCAAAATATTTCCTAATTTCCTTTCTGATTTCATCTTTGAGTTACAGATTATTTACAAGCATTTTGTTTAATTTAGAAATACTCTGGGTATTCCTTGATACCTTAGTGTTAACTGATTTCTAATATAATTACTTTGCGATCAGGGATTATATTCTGTATGGTTTCAATCCTTTTAAATTTATTGATATTTATTTAATAGCCCAGCGTGTGTTCTGTCTTAGAAAACATACCATGTGCTCTTGCATGTTGTTCATTCTGCAGAAGTTGGGAAGTAGTATTCAATGAATATCAGAGAGTGCTGTTCAGATTCTCTGTCTCTACTTGTTTTGTTGTTGTTTTGTTTTAGTTTAGTTGTTCTATTACTTGCTGAGAGGGCAGTTTAAACAATCTACAATCATCACAGAGTGGCTTATTTCTTCATTTCCATCAATTTTGGCTATCAGGCATAAATATTTATTTTTATATATAAATCATTATGTTGTCCTGATGAATTTTATTATTATGGAATGACCCTCTTTATTTGATAATATTCTGTGTCTTGAAGTGTTTTTTTTAAATCTGGAATTAATAAAGCTACTTCTTTTTTATACTTATTATTTTCATGGCACATTTTCCCCACGCATTTATTTTCAATCTGTTTCTTTATATTCAAAATGCATCTCTTGTACACAGCAGTATTTGGATCTTGCTTTTTCTTCTTCTTCTTCTTTTTTTGGCCACACCACGCAGCTTGAGGGATCTCAGTTCCCCGACCAGGGACTGAACCCGAGCCCTCAGCAGTGAAAACCTTGGAATCCTAACCACTAGGTCACCAGGGAACTCCCTTGCTTTTTTTCTTTAATTCATTCTGACAATCTCTGCCTTTTAATTGGAGCATTTAGCTCATCAATATTAAATATCGATACAGCTGGATTTTAGTCTAGCATTTATTTTCTGTTTGCCCCTTCAGTTTTTATTGCTGTTTCTTCTTTCCCACTTTTTTTTGAATTATTTAAATACTTTTTAGAATTGTACTTTAATGTATTAATCTTTTAATTATACCTCTTAACATTTTTAAGAAGTGACTGCTGAGGACAATGGTTCTCAGCTAGGGGTGATTTTGCCCCAAGAGAACATCTGTCAATGACTGAAGACTACTGGGGTTGGAGGAGAAGAATGCTACTGGCATCTAGTGGCAGGCCAGGGATACTGCCAAACATCCTACAATGCACAGGACAGCTTCTCACAACAGAGAATTATCTAGCCCAAATGTCAACAGTGCCAAGTTTGAGAAACTCTGCTCTAGGGATTATAATATATGTTGTTAATTTAAATATTAGCCCACATTACATAATATGTAAAAACCTTTAAGCTGTATTGGTCTATATCCATTCAGCCACACCACACCCAGTCATTTTTAATGACATAGTTTCCATATATAATATGTCTACATACACTATAAACACCACAAAGGCAATGCCATACTTTTTGTTTTTTTAATAAATTTATTTATTTATTTATTTTTGGCTGCATTGGGTCTTCGTTGCTGTGTGTGGGCTCCTCATTGTGGTGGCTTCTCTTGTTGCCAAGCACAGGCTTCCGTAGTTGTGGCACGCGGGCTCAGTAGTTGTGGCTCGCAGGCTCTAGAGCGCAGGTTCAGTAGTTGTGGCGCACAGGCTTAGTTGCTCTGCGGCATGTGGGATCTTCCCAGACCAGGGCTCGAACCCGTGTCCCCTGCATTGGCAGGCAGATTCTTAACCACTGTGCCACCAGGGAAGCCCCCATTGCCATAGTTTTTGCTTTAAGTAGTCATACATATTTTAAAGATACTAAAAAGAAAAAAAAATAGCTTGTTATATTTACCTAGAATTTACCATTTCCAATATTCTTCAATCATTTTGAATATTCAGGATTCCCTCTGGTATTATTTCCCCTCAGTCTGAAGAACTACCTTTAACATTTCTTATAGTGAAGGTCTCTTGGTGACAAATTCTTAGTTTCTTTTTATTTGAAAATGTTGTCTCACCTTCCTCCTTGAAAGATACTTTCACCAGACACAGAATTCAGGGTTGGTAGGTTTTACTCCTTTCAACACTTTAAAAGTTTTGTCTTCTAGTCACCATGATTTCTGATGAATAGTCCACGGTCATTTGAATTGTCTCTGTGTTTGTAATGTGTTGTTTTTATCTGGCAGCTTTCAAGATCTTCATGTTATCATGGTTCATTGACAGTTTGACTATGATGTGCCTAGCATGATTTTCTTCATACTTATCCTGTTTGGGGCTTGCTGAGTTTTTTGAATTCAGAAAATTCACCAAATTTTTACTGAACATTACTTCTTTAAATATTTTTTCTACCTATTCTGTCTATTCTCTCCTGGATCTGTAATTACACATATACAAGACATTTTGATATTGTTCCACATGTTCCTGAGGCTCTGTTTATTTTTCCATAATTTCTCTTCTCTATTTCTCCAAATAATTTCTATTGCTCTAATTTCAATTTTACTGTTTCTGTCCTCTATCATTTAGCCTAGTGAATATTTTATTTCAGATACAAATTTTTCAAAAAATTCTGAGTTCCATTTGACTCTTCTTAATGTTTTCTATTTCTCTGCTGAGGTTTCTTTTCTCTCATTTTAAGCATAGTTTCCTTGATGGAAAATTGGGCAGTTTAAACAGCTGCTCGGAAGACCTTGTATGATCATTTGAACATCTGAGTCATCTTGGGGTTGGCAATTGCTGATTGTCTTTTTTTTTTTTTTTGCAAAGAGCCCAGCTTTTTGTGTTACTAAAGAGGTTTAGTCTAGTCAAAAAAAACCAAAGCCCATGTCATCATCAGACTCTTCAGATTCTTCTTTCTTTGCTTCCACTTTCTTCTCCTCAGCTGGGACAGCACTGGTGGAGGGGGCAGGACCTCCTGCTGGGGCAGCACCAGCTGCTGGGGCAGGTCTACCGGCCCCCACGTTGCAGATGAGGCTCCCGATGTTGACAGTGGCCAAAGCCTTTGCAAACAAGCCTGGCCAGAAAGGTTCAACATTTACACCTGCTGCTTTAATGAGGGCATTGATCTTATCCTCCGTGACCATCACCTCATCATCATGCAGGATAAGGGCCAAGTAGATGCAGGCGAGCTCCGAGATGGAGGCCATGGTGCGGGTGAGTGCTGGGCAGGTGCTGCCAGGAGCAATGCTAGTCACCGGATGAAGTGAGGGCCGCACCCCAACGCAGCCTTAGCTTCCTCGGAAGGACCAAGCACCTTAGCGGCAGCTGAGGAAAGGAAGCTGATTGTCTTTTTTCTTGAGAACGGGTCATAATATCCTGGCTCATCTGTGGACTGTATCCTGGACATGGTGAATGTTATGTTGCGGAAACTGCATTCTATTACACACCTTTGAAGAGTGTTATGGTTCTGTTTTACAAGGAACTAACTTGTTCAGACTTAAACTGCAAACTCTGTAACGTTTGAGGTGCACGGCAGCTCACACCTTAGTTCTGACGGCTCCCAGTCTGTCCCATGCAATCACGGTTCAAGCCAGAGAGTGCAAGGTTTTTAGCATAAGCCACCTGTTCTCCTTGCTTGGCCCTGCAATAAACCTTTCTCTGCTCCAAATTCCAACGTTTCAGTTTGTTTGGCCTCACTGTGTGGTGGTCACACAAACCTGCATTTGGTAACAGTTTTGGTGAGCCAGTCCAGGAGTTCATGCCTATGGCAAGTCGACCCTGGCCAGGAGCAGCCCTTTCCCCAAATCCCCAGGAGCTGCCAGAGCTCATTTTGCTCTGGGGAACTCAGAGGGACTCTCCGTGGCAGGCGCTGGCCACCCCAGCCCAAGTCTGTTTGGAGCCAACGGACGACCTAAGCTACAGTTCACTTTCGGTGTCGCTTGGGGTTTGATTCAAATGACCCAGGTATTGAACTGAAGAGGGTAGAGAGAAGGGTTTTTTAACTTCCCCTGCACCCCAAGACAGCCTTTTGCAGAGTGTGCAGTGAGACCTCCTGGTGGCCCAAGAGCCGTGTGGATGAAAGGCTCTTGGTGCTCCACCCAGGCGTCAGGGCTGTGCCTCTGAGGTGGGAGAGCCAACTTCAGGACACTGGTCCACAAGAGACCTCCCAGCTCCACGTAATATCAAATGGTGAAAATCTCCCAGAGATCTCCATCTCAACGCCAAGACCCAGCTTCACTCAACGACCAGCAAGCTACAGTGCTGGACACCCTATGCCAAACAACTAGCAAGACAGGAACACAACCCCATCCATTAGCAGAGAGGCTGCCTAAAATCATAATAAGGCCACTGACACCCCAAAACACACCACCAGACGTGGACCTGCCCACCAGAAAGACAAGATCCAGCCTCATCCACCAGAACACAGGCACTAGTCCCCTCCACCAGGAAGCCTACACAACCCACTGAATCAACCTTAGCCACTGGGGGCAGACACCAAAAACAATGGGAACTACAAACCTGCAGCCTGCGAAAAGGAGACCCCAAACACAGTAAGTTAAGCAAAATGAGAAGACAAAAAAACACACAGCAGATGAAGGAGCAAGGTAAAAACCCACCAGACCGAACAAATGAAGAGGAAATAGGCAGTCTACCTGAAAAAGAATTCAGAATAATGATAGTAAAGATGATCCAAAATCTTGGAAATAGAATAGAGAAAATACAAGAAACATTTAACAAGGACCTAGAAGAACTAAAGAGCAAACAAACAATGATGAACAACACAATAAATGAAATTTAAAATTCTCTAGGAGGGATCAAAAGCAGAATAACTGAGGCAGAAGAATGGATAAGTGACCTGGAAGATAAAATAGTGGAAATAACTACTGCAGAGCAGAATAAAGAAAAAAGAATGAAAAGAATTGAGGACAGTCTCAGAGATCTCTGGGACAACATTAAACACACCAACGTTCGAATTATAGGGGTCCCAGAAGAAGAAGAGAAAAAGAAAGGGACTGAGAAAATATTTGAAGAGATTATAGTGAAAACTTCCCTAATATGGGAAAGGAAAGAGTTAATCAAGTCCTGGAAGCACAGAGAGTCCCATAGAGGATAAATCCAAGGAGAAACACGCCAAGACACATATTAATCAAACTATCAAAAACTAAATACAAAGAAAAAATATTAAAAGCAGCAAGGGAAAAACAACAAATAACACACAAGGGAATCCCCATAAGGTTAAGAGCTGACCTTTCAGCAGAAACTGTGCAAGCCAGAAGGGAGTGGCAGGACATATTTAAAGTGATGAAGGAGAAAAACCTACAATGAAGATTACTCTACCCAGCAAGGATCTCATTCAGATTTGATGGAGAAATTAAAACCTTTACAGACAAGCAAAAGCTAAGAGAATTCAGCACCACCAAACCAGCTTTACAACAAATGCTAAAGGAACTTCTCTAGGCAGGAAACACAAGAGAAGGAAAAGACCTACAATAACAAACCCAAAACAATTAAGAAAATGGGAATAGGAACAAACATATCGATAATTACCTTAAACGTGAATGGATTAAATGCTCCAACCAAAAGACATAGACTGGCTGAATGGATACAAAAACAAGACCCGTATATATGCTGTCAACAAGAGACCCACTACAGACCTAGGGACACATACAGACTGAAAGTGAGGGGATGGAAAAAGATATTCCATGCAAATGGAAATCAAAAGAAAGCTGGAGTAGCAATTCTCATATCAGACAAAACAGACTTTAAAATAAAGACTATTACAAGAGACAAAGAAGGACACTACATAATGATCAAGAGATCGATCCAAGAAGAAGATATAACAATTGTAAATACTTATGCATCCAACATAGGAGCATCTCAATACATAAGGCAAATAGTAGCAGCCATAAAAGGGGAAATCAACAGTAACACAATCATAGTAGGGGACTTTTAACACCCCACTTTCACCAATGGACAGATCATCCAAAATGAAAATAAATAAGGAAACACAAGCTTTAAATGATACATTAAACAAGATGGACTTAATTGATATTTATAGGACATTCCATCCAAAAACAACAGAATGCACTTTCTTCTCAAGTGCTTATGGAACATTCTCCAGGATAGATCATATCTTGGGTCACAAATCAAGCCTTGGTAAATTTAAGAAAATTGATATCCTATCAAGTATCTTTTCCGACCACAACACTATGAGACTAGATATCAATTACAGGAAAAAATCTGTAAAAAAATACAAGCACATGGAGGCTAAACAATACACTACTTAATAAACAAGAGATCACTGAAGAAATCAAAGAGGAAATCAAAAAATACCTAGACACAAATGACAATGAAAACACGACGACCCAAAACCTATGGGATGCAGCAAAAGCAGTTCTAAGAGGGAAGTTTATAGCAATACAATCCTACCTTAAGAAACAAGAAACATCTCAAATAAACAACCTAACCTTACACCTAAAGCAATTAGAGAAAGAAAAAGAAAGAAACCCCAAAGTTAGCAGAAGGAAAGAAATCAAAAAGATCAGATCAGAAATAAATGAAAAAGAAATGAAGGAAACAATAGCAAAGATCAATAAAACTAAAAGCTGGTTCTTTGAGAAGATAAACAAAATTGATAAACCATTAGCCAGACTCATCAAGAAAAAAAGGGAGAAGACTCAAATCAGTAGAATTAGAAATGAAAAAGGAGAAGTAACCACTGACACTGCAGAAATACAAACGATCATGAGAGATTACTACAAGCAACTCTATGCCAATAAAATGGACAACCTGGAAGAAATGGACAGATTCTTAGAAATGCACAAACTGCCGAGGCTGAACCAGGAAGAAAGAGAAAATATGAACAGACCAATCACAAGTAATGAAATTGAAACTGTGATTAAAAATCTTCCAACAAACAAAAGCCCAGGACCAGATGGCTTCACAGGCAAATTCTATCAAACATTTAGAGAAGAGCTAACACCTATCCTTCTCAAACGCTTCCAAAATATAGCAGAGGGAGGAACACTCCCAAACTGATTCCATGAGGCCACCATCACCCTGATACCAAAACCAGACAAAGATGTCACAAAGAAAGAAAACTACAGGCCAATATCACTGATGAACATAGATGCAAAAATCCTCAACAAAATACTAGCAAACAGAATCCAACAGCACATTAAAAGGATCATACACCATGATCAAGTGGGGTTTATCCCAGGAATGCAAGGATTCTTCAATATACACAAATCAATCAATGTGATACACCATATTAACAAATTGAAGGAGAAAAACCACATGATCATCTCAATCAATGCAGAGAAAGCTTTCAACAAAATTCAACACCCATTTATGATAAAAGCCCTGCAGAAAGTAGGCATAGAGGGAACTTTCCTCAACATAATAAAGGCCATATATGACAAACCCACAGCCAACATCGTCTTCAATGGTGAAAAACTGAAACCACTTCCACTAAGATCAGGAACAAGACAAGGTTGCCCACTCTCACCACTATTATTCAACATAGTTTTGGAAGTTTTAGCCATGGCAATCAGAGAAGAAAAAGAAATAAAAGGAATACAAATTGGAAAAGAAGAAGTAAAGCTGTCACTGTTTGCAGATGACATGATACTATACATAGAGAATCCTAAAGATGCTACCAGAAAACTACTAGAGCTAATCAATGAATTTGGTAAAGTAGCAGGATACAAAATTGATACACAGAAATCTCTAGCATTCTTATACACTAATGATGAAAAATCTGAAAGTGAAATGAAGAAAACACTCCCATTTACCATTGCAACAAAAAGAATAAAATTTCTAGGAATAAACATACCTAAGGAGACAAAAGACCTGTATGCAGAAAATTTTAAGACACTGATGAAAGAAATTAAAGATGATACAAATAGATGGAGAGATATACCATGCTCTTGGATTGGAAGAATCAACATTGTGAAAATGACTCTACTACCCAAAGCAATCTACAGATTCAATGCAATTCCTATCAAACTACCACTGGCATTTTTCACAGAACTAGAACAAAAAATTTCACAATTTGTATGGAAACACAAAAGACCCCAAATAGCCAAAGCAATCTTGAGAAAGAAAAACGGAGCTGGAGCAATCAGGCTCCCTGACTTCAGACTATACTACAAAGCTACAGTAATCAAGACAGTATGGTACTGGCACAAAAACAGAAATATAGATCAATGGAACAGGATGGAAAGCCCAGAGATAAACTCACGTACATATGGTCACCTTATCTTTGATAAAGGAGGCAAGAATATACAGTGGAGAAAAGACAGCCTCTTCAGTAAGTGGTGCTGGGAAAACTGGACAGGTACATGTAAAAGTATGAAATTAGAACACAAGGTCCCTAACACCACACACAAAAATAAACTCAAAATGGATTAAAGACCTAAATGTAAGGCCAGACACTACCAAACTCTTAGAGGAAAACATAGGCAGAACACTCTATGACATAAATCACAGCAAGATCCTTTTTGAACCAGCCCCTAGAGAAATGGAAATAAAAACAAAAATAAACAAATGGGACCTAATGAAACTTAAAAGCTTTTGCTCAGCAAAGGAAACCGTAAACAAGACAAAAAGACAACCCTCAGAATGGGAGAAAATATTTGCAAATGAAGCAACTGACAAAGGATTACTCTCCAAAATTTACAAGCAGCTCATGCAGCTCAATATCAAAAAAACAAACAACCCAATCCAAAAATGGGCAGAAGACCTAAACAGACATTTCTCCAAAGAAGATATACAGATTGCCAACAAACACATGAGAGAATGCTCAACATCATTAATCATTAGAGAAATGCAAATCAGAACTACAATGAGATATCATCTCACACCAGTCTGAATGGCCATCATCAAAAATCTACAAATAATAAATGCTGGAGAGGGTGTGGAGAAAAGGGAACCCTCTCGCACTGCTGGAGGGAATGTAAATTGATACAGCGACTATGGAGAACAGTATGGAGGTTCCTTAAAAAACTAAAAATAGAACTACCATATGACCCAGCAATCCTACTACTGGGCATATACCCTGAGAAAACCATAATTCAAAAAGAGTCATGTACCAAAATGTTCATTGCAGCTCTACTTACAATAGCCAGGACATGGAAGCAACCTAAGTGTCCATCAACAGATGAATGGATAAAGAAGATGTGGCACATATATACAATGGAATATTACTCAGCCATAAAAAGAAACGAAATTGAGTTATTTGTAGTGAGGTGGATGGACTTAGAGTCTGTCATACAGAGTGAAGTAAGTCAGAAAGAGAAAAACAAATACTGTGTGCTAACACATATATATGGAATCTAAAAAAAAAAATGGTTCTGAGGAACCTAGGGGCAGGACAGGAATAAAGACTCAGACGTAGAGAATGGACTTGAGGACACAGGGAGGGGGAAGGGTAAGCTGGGCCGAAGTAAGAGAGTGGCATGGACTTACATATACTACCAAATGTAAACTAGATAGCTAGTGGGAAGCAGCCGCATAGCACAGGGAGATGAGCTCAGTGCTTTGTGACCACCTAGAGGGGTGGGATAGGGAGGGTGAGAGGGAGACACAAGAGGGAGGAGATATGGAGATACACGTATATGTACAGTTGATTCACTTTGTTATAAAGCAGAAACTAACACACCATTGTAAAGCAATTATACTCCAATAAAGATGTTAAAAAAAAGAATACAGTAGAGAATAAGAATGACAGGTATGTTTCCCACCATCCTAAAGTTTATATTCTAGCAGCTTGTATCCTAGACCAGAAGAGAGAGAATAAACAAACAATGAATAAGAAGCTTTCACATTAGTGACCCCCTCCTGCTTGAAGCTCGCTCTTCCCTTGGCTTTTTCCTCCACTTATCCCTTACATGGTTCATCCTTGGCCCCCTACTTACTTCAGATGCTTTCCCTCAGTAATATCAACTTCTCCCCATGGTTCCCACAATGTATACATTGATTACGCTCAGTATTTCATTTTTAACACAGATCTCTCATATAAGCTCTAAACTATCTCTTGTACATATTCAATGACATGTGCCACACAGGCCCTTTGAATTTGCCATCCCCAAAACTGAACTCAGCTCATTCCCTGTCAAACACATTTCTCTTTCTGTCTTTCCCATGTCAATGGTAAAACCTAGATGCCATTGCCTGTTTTACCTCTCACATCCAGGGAGTGGGTCACCAACTCCTTTTAATTCCACTTGCTGACTCCTTCTGCACTATAACCTCTCTGCTACTGGTCCAACCATCTTCTTTACATGATTACAGCATCCTCTTAAGCAGTTTCTCAGCATTTTGCAACAGAAATGACTTTCTATAACACAGATCTAATAATTTCATTTCCCCTGGGCCTTGTGGAAATTTTGTCAGCACTTATTTTATTGTATTCAATTACTTAGATAATTATTAGACTTTGAACAATTAGAAGGAAGAGACCATGCTTTGCTTATCTAAAATTTCCATAATCTAGCAATAGTAAGTAAATACCTCAAATCAAGGCATTAAAGATGTTCTCATTAAATTTGTGGATTACAAAATTTGCAGGAATATAAAACAGAAATTCAGATATACAAATTGCTTAAATAATTAGCTAACCCCAAAAGGAAATGCCTACGAGGAAAACAGTGTTGAATATAAGAAAGAATGAATGGACAAACAAATAAAAAGGCAAGGAGGATCCCTTAATAACGCATGTATAAGGATGAAGGAATTTTAGTTTATTTCGTTAGTAATTTAATTCTGAAAAAGGCCAATGCAACTTTGGGCTACAGTAAAGTATCAGTAATAGTTCCAATCTACGCTAAATGTTATGGGTACCATATTTTAAGAGAATCAATGACAAACTGAAGGCCTTGCTGAGGAAAGCAGCCAAGACAGGGTGGGGCCCTGAGTTCAGTATTATGGGAAAAGGCTGAAATAAATACTGATATTTAATCTGTAGAAGAGAAAACTTAATGGGGACATAAAAGTTATTAATTTGAAGAACAATTCATAGTAGAGGAATAAGACAACCTGAAAAACACAAGGCAACATCAGAAACATGGGGTCTAAGTACAGGGGAACTTCAGCTTGATATTAGGACTGTTCCCATCTGGGACGTTACTGTGTGATTTTGCAAATTCTCTTGCACTAGAGATTTCAAGCAGAAGCTGAACAACCACATCATGGATGTGTTAGCACAGAGGATTTCTGCACAGAATAGGAGACTGATCTGAATGTTGGCTTGTTGAATGTAGACTTAGACTGGTTCACTTATGGCACCTAACTACAAGATAAATCATGAGCAAGTCATTTATACAGACGTTTTTGGATAACCAAAGAAAATCATCCAGACATCTCCCTTCCAGATCAAATTCTGAGTGCCATTTTCCACCTAGGAAGTAACTAAGGATTCCTCTAAGGTAGCTGTTAGCTAGTAGTTAATGGATACGAAAGAAAAGCATCATGCATTTGAGAATGTTTACTATGCAGTTTTTAATGCTATAAAGACCCTGAATATAAATATAAATACAGGTAGTTATCCACAAACTATATAAAAATGCTCCATACACAAGAATGTAAAATTCCCCTTCCTTTCTCACTTTGCTGCTATGGACATCTTTGTTCTTTAAATTACATGGCACCCTGGTCCCTACTTCTTGATCTTCCTAGGACCCATTTACAGAGGTATGTTGGAAAAAGAAAAGTAGTAAAAAAAAAAAAATTTTTTTTTGAAGACCAACAGCATCTATTTATTGGACAATTGCAGCTTCTTTCCTAATGAGATACAGCCCATTCCTTTTTTTGGGTATTTGTACATTTCAGCCAGTTAGGGGAGAAGGGAACAGAACACTCAATGACAGACACAGATGTTTCTTTTTTGGTGAAAGCAAAAAACCTTTATAAACAACATCCCACTCATAAGTAAAAGTGGGATAGAAAAAACTTCATTGTTTTTAATCTGGCATTTATGTATATCTTCTCATTTCATATGTACAGTTTATTTGGGTACTATTACCATCCACTGGCAGAATACTTAACAGTAAAAGCAAGTATCAGGATGGAAAAAGTATTAACAAAAGCTAAGAAAAAAATGGCTTCAGGAGGGTGGGCAGCAGTAGAAGCAGAAAGTGTGCAGGAAGGTCCTGCCAATCTTCCAATCTTCCAGAAAGAACACGTGGATCTAGTACACTGGTCTTAGTAACCCAAATTATAAAATCACAAAAATCTTCCCACAAAAACAAATCGATACATGGTTCTCTAGTGCTCTCCTAGATACACAGTGGGTTCAACAGACTTTTGGGAGATGGCTCAGAACCTAACTACTGTATATAAAGCTGTTTCTAGGAAGACACTTTTAAAACACCCCCAAATTAAAACATGTCAGGACTATCTTTATGAAGATCTTAATGTTTTATCAGTAAATCCACTAGAAGAAAAATTACTTAAGCTGCAGCACTGGGAACAAATTATACAAATCTCTGAATGGCAAAGGCTGCAGCACTAATAGCTAATAGATACTTCTTTTAGGCATGGATAAGTCAACTGCACCTTATCACTCGTCAAAAGGAAGTGATCATTTTCACAAGTAAAGTGCTGGGTTATTTCTCATTACCCATAGCTCTCTCAAAAGTTACTCACAGCTGAAGAGTAGAGTTCAAACTCTTGCTCAGGAAGGAAAGAATGCCAGCCATCTTCTATCACTTCAAACATGGGCCGGTAAAAGAAAGGGTACATCAGAGTGATGGAGTCCAGGGTAGATAATGCCTAGAGGAAAAAAGAAATAAAGAAAGAAATTGGAACATATCACAATTTTAAACACTTCCTAATTGCCAAATTGGTATTAAATACGGCCTAATAATGATGGACACCCAATATATTTCTCTAACATGGTATTTATCACTAGACACAATTATACCTTACTGAGGCTAATTACCATGCTTTCAGCCTCTAACAAAGTTTCTGGCACATAACATACACTCAATTAGCATTTGCTGAATGAACAAAAGAACAAAACAATGTGCACACCTACTCAGGAGAAAAATGAAAAAACTCCTTCTTGAGACCATTTAATAAGCCCTAATAAAAAGGTCCAAATATTTCTGGGGACCAGAGAACAGGTTTTGGTTAGTCAGTAAGGCCTTGGCTCAAAATCCAGCTATGAACTATATATAAACATATGTAAATTATTTAAAATCAGTGTGTGTTAGCAATTGTAAAAAAGCTTAGTAGCCAAAGAGTCCAAAGGGAGTCAGACTGCTGGACTCAAATTCCAGATGCCAATGCAAGAGTGTTTAAGTAATGTAACCACTCTACACCTCACTTTCCTTAGCTGTAAAATAGAAGAAATAACCTCATAGGTCTACCTCACAGTACCTACCTCTTAGGGCTGATGGGAGCATTAAGAGAGAAAATGTATGTAACAAGGCTAGAACAGTGCCTGGCACATAATAAACTCTAAAATAATTTTACCTGTTACATGCTCCACATAGCTTCCATCGATGTGAAATTTCCTCCCTTCCTAGAGTGATATGGTCAGGTATCCTCATACCTTTATGCTACACTGACCCAAAACCGGGGCAATAACTCTGTGGTCCCAAAATGAGCCTATTGCCATCTGAAGCACTTGAATTCTGGTGACAACACCAGGAAAACCTGACTAGGTGGAGGAACTGAGAAACGGATCACCTGGCAGTTTCATCCTTCTGACAGGGGAGTTTTAGAAGCATTTCTATGAGTGGAAAAAAAAGGCACCAAAATCAATTAGCATAATTCAAACTGCAGTAATTTTGGAGACACTCAGCTGGAGGGGGGAAGAGGGCCCAACATCATGCTAACATCCCCTAGCTCTCAGAATAAAGCTACCTCCTTTTAGGTCACAGAAAGATCAGGTCAGTAGAACCTTTATTTTATTTTATTTATTTAATTTTTAAATTTTATTATTTAAAAGATATTCTTCGCAATATTAAAAAAATTTTTTTCCAGCTTTACTGCGGTATAAATTGGCAGTTTTATTAAACTGTAAGATATTTCAAATGTACAAAGTGATGATGTGATACACATGCACATCGCGAAAGGGTTTTCCCCCATCGAGTTAATTAACACATCCATCACCTCACATATTTACCTTCTGTTGTTGTTTATGAAAACATCTAAGTTCTACTCTCTTAGCAAACTTCACTTACATAATACAGTGTTATCAACTATAGTCCATGTTATGCATTAGATTCTCAAACCTTATCTCATAAATAAACATCTGTAACTTTTACCAACCTCTCCCTATTTCACCTACCTCCAGCCCCTGGAAACCACTTTTCTACTCCCTGTTTCTGTGTTTGCTTTTTTTTATTTTTTAGATTCCACATATAAGTGATACCATGCAGTATTTGTCTTCCTCTGTCTGGCTTATTTCACTTAACACAATGCCCTCCAGTTTCATCCATGTTGTTGCAAATGGCAGGACTGCTTTCTTTTTTAAGGCTGAATAATATTCCATTGTGTGTGTGTGTGTGTGTGTGTGTGTGTGTGTGTGTGTGTGATTTTCCTTATTCATTCATCCATCAACAGACACTTGGGTTGTTTCTATACCTTGGCTATTATGAATAATGCTGCAGTGAACATGGGAGTATGGATATCTCTTTAAGACAATGATTTTATTTCCTTTGGATATATACCGAGAAGTGGGATTGCTGGATCATATGGTAGTTCTATTTTTAATTTCTTGAGGAACCTCCATACTGTATTCCATAGTGATTGGTACAACCATTATTTTAAATGCACGTCAGCAACCATTCTGGCAGGCAATAAGCACTCAGGCTCAGACTTGTCGTGATTACGTTTCATGTCACTAGAGACAGAACTTTTCCTTTAAACACATTAATGCTCAAAGAACTGAAGTCGTTTCAACCCTAAAAGGCCACTGAAACTATACAGAAAATAAGATTCATCTGACTTCCTGCTATAATTTAGAAAACCAAGCACTTGCCAGTTATTCTTCCAATGGGATTCTATTTATGGCAACAGAATATATTTGGGTATATGGATTTTGATAACAAAGAATAGTTCAACTGTGCTTTATAAGAAATGCACTTATTACTATCAAATTATGTCAAGAAGTATAGAATAAGGGAGCGAAATTGGATGCCAGGAAAAGGCTAGAGGCCAAGTACACTATGTGTATTTACTATGCTGTTAAAACAATCAACAGAGCATTCATTTTCTAAGGTCAAATTACTTACCGCTTCTTTTCAGCCTTAAGGGCTTCTACATAATCAGTCAGTTTCTACATAATCAGTCAGTTTCTACAGAGCTTTAGGTAATATGTGTAGCTAAATAAACAACTGATTAGTGTCAGATGCCAAGAAGTTAAGTAAATGCAATCAGCAAGTGGGGTAATAGGCTTTTTGCCCTGTTTCTTCACCGCAGGCAACTTCACTAACACCCACCAGCTATCTTACAAGTTATAAAAGGGATAAGAAAAAAAAATGTGGACGGGACAGTGAAAATCCAACCCCACAACTGAAAAAAAAACACATGCTCAACTGAAGTGGGTGAGTGGCATTCCCCAGCCCAAATAGCAGGATAGCATTTCCCTTTAACAGCCTAGAAGCCACAGTGCGTTTCTCACTCATGTCAGCAAATTCAGCCAAATCAACATTACTGTGTTATTTCCAAATGATGAAAATGTAAGACAAACAGTTCAGCTCATCTTCTCATTTCCTTAAGTAAAATTTAGCAAAAGCAGAAAGAAAAATGCTACATGCCATTTTCTCAGTACCACAACGGTGGTTCCTCTATTTCTCTATTTTTGTTTAAAAGCCAAATGAGATCCTACAGATTTAAGCCTTTCTGCTCCCTTTAACAGTTAAGCCAATAGCATTTATTTTGCATACAAAGCCCAGATCAGTCACTCAAAGACAGAAGGAAAAAAAAATCAGTGTGTCTCTATAATTACCTAGAAAATACTGTAAACATAAAGTTAATTGCTATAATTTAGTGGCAATGATTTAAAATAAAGCAACTTAAAATCTGAGGGTATACCAAAATAGTTGGTTAAAATGGGAAAGAAAACACTGTGAGCTCTTCAATTTAAAGATTAAATTATTTGGGCTTCCCTGGTGGCGCAGTGGTTGAGAGTCTGCCTGCCAATGCAGGAGACACGGGTTCGAGCCCTGGTCTGGGAAGATCCCACATGCCGCGGAGCAACTAGGCCCGTGAGCCACAACTACTGAGCCTGCGCGTCTGGAGCCTGTGCTCCGCAAAAAGAGAGGCCGCGATAGTGAGAGGCCCACGTACCGCGATGAAGAGCAGCCCCCACTTGCCGCAACTAGAGAAAGCCCTCGCACAGAAACGAAGACCCAACACAGCCATAAATAAATAAATAAATAAATAAAAATTTTTTTAAAAAAGATTAAATTATCCAAGTAAAATTTCTATTATTTGTAATCTGAACAGATATTCAATATCATTTCTGTAAATATAAAACAAATACATCCTGTCTTAAGCAAACATAATATATGGAAATTCAGATTTACTAAAAACAAACAAAAGACTACAATCATTGTTGATAATTACTTGCTTTACAAAAGAAATAACGTTTGTAAGAAGTCTCAGCATTTATATACACACAATGGAATATTATTCAGCCTTAAAGGGGAAGGAATTCCTGTCACATGCTATAACATCGATAAACCCAGAAGAATAAGCAGCATTAAAAACTGCTGTTAAGTCAATGAAATCTTTTTACATTCCTATAACAATGACTCAGGGTGAGGCTCTTCCATTCAGTCTTCAATATTTGAGTCACACAACATGACTAAGTATCTAAAAGAAACATATAGGGGCAGGACAGGAATAAAGACTCAGACGTAGAGAATGGACTTGAGGACACGGGCAGGGGGAAGAGTAAGCCGGGACGAAGTGAGAGAGTGGCATGGACTTATATATACCACCAAATGTAAAATAGATAGCTAGTGGGAAGCAGCCGCATTGCACAGGGAGATCAGCTCGGTGCTATGTGACCGACCACCTGAGGGGTGGGATAGGGAGGGTGGGAGGGAGACGCAAGAGGGAGGAGATATGGGGATATATGTATATGTATAGCTGATTCACTTTGTTATAAAGCAGAAACTAAGACACCATTGTAAAGCAATTATACTGCAGTAAAGATGTTAAAAAAAAAAACATAAGAGCTACAGTGAAGCAGAAAATAAGGTTCCTTTTAATGATTATTTATTTTCATCACATTTTGCTTCCAAAATACTTACCTCAATGGAACTGGCTATATTCAAACATTCCTCCATTCCAGGAATATCCAACTGAATAATTCGAAAATCCTTACATTTTATGATGATGGTACCCAGTGGTCCCACAAACCTATAAAAAAATTATAAATTATGCTTAGGGACCTATATACTCCCAACTCAAAGTATATGATTATTTCTTTAAAAAGAGGAGGTTAGTTATAATCACCATCTATACAGGCAGACCTTCTTTTATTGCACTTCACTTTATTGAGCATCGCAGATATTGCGTTTTTTAAAGATTGAATGTTTGTGGCAACCCTGTGTCCAGCAAGTCTATCGGCGCCATTTTTCCAACAGCATTTGCTCACTTCATCTCTCTGCATCACATTTTGGTAATTCTTACAATATTTCAAACTTTATTATTATTATTGTTGTTACTGTTATTATATTTGTTATGGTGATCTGTGATCAATGATCTTTGATGTTACTATTTTAATTGTTTTGGGGCACCAGTAACCATGCCCATATACTACAGTGAACTTAATTGATAAATGTGTGTCCTCTGACTGCCCCACCAACTGCCGTTTCCCCATCTCTCTCCCTCTCCTCAGGCCTCCCTATTCCCTTAGACACAAAAATATTTAAATTAAGCCAATTAATAACTCTATAATGCCCTCTAAGAGCTCAAGTAAAAGGAAGAGTCACACATCTTACTTTAACATCAAAAGCTAGAAAGGATTAAGCTTAGTGAGGAAGGCATGTCAGAAGTCGAGACAGGCCAAAAGTTATACCTCTTATGACAAATAGGTAGCAAGGTGTGAATGCAAAGGAAAAGTCCTTGAAGGAAATTAAAAGTGCTACTCCAGTGAACACATGAATGATAAGAAAGCAAAACTGCCTAATTGCTGATATGAAGAAAGTTTTAGTGGGCTGGATAGAAGATCAACCAGCCACAACATTCCTGTAAATCAAACCCTAATCCAGAGCAAGGCCCTAACTCTAATTCTCTGAAGGCAGAGAGAGGCAAGGAAGCTATAAAAGAAAAGTCTGAAGCTAGCAGAAGTTGGTTCATGAGATTTAAGGAAAGAAGCCATCTCCATAACATAAAAGTAAAAGCAAAGCAGCAAGTGCTGATGTAGAAGAAGCAGCAAGTTATCCAGGAGATCTAGCTAAGATAATTCATGAAGGTAGCTGCACTAAACAACAGATTTTCAAGGTAGACAAAGCCTTCTACTGGAAGGAGAGGCCATCTGAGGACTTCCGTAGCTAGAGAGGAGAAGTCAGTGCCTGGCTTCAAAGATTCTAAGGACAGACGGACCCTCTTGTTAGGGGATAGTGTGGCTGGTGACTTTAGGTTGAAACCAGTGCTCATATACCATTCCCAAACTCCTAGGGCCCTTAAGAATTATGTTAAATCTACTCTACCTGTGCTCTGTAAATGGAACGACAAAGCCTGGACGACAGCACATCTGTTTACAACGTGGTTTACTAAGTATTTTAAGCTCACTGTTGAGACCTATTGTTCAGAAAGATTCCTTTCAAAATATTACTGCTCATTGACAATGCACCTGGTCACCCATTATCTGATGGAGACGTACAATGACATTAATATTTGTTTTCATGCCTGTTAACACAATGCCCATTCTGCAGACCATGGATCAAGGAGTAATTTTGACTTTCAAATCTTATTATTTAATAAATATATTTCAGGGACTTCCCTGGTGGCACGGTGGTTAAGAATCCGCCTGCCAATGCAGGGGACATGGGTTCAAGCCCTGGTCTGGGAAGATCCCACATGCTGCGGAGCAACTAAGCTCATGCGCCACAACTACTGAGCCTGCGCTCTAGAGCCCACGAGCCACAACTACTGAAGCCCACATGCCTAGAGCCCGTGCTCCGCAACGAGAAGCCACTGCAATGAGAAGCCCACGCACCACAACAAAGAGTAGCCCCCACTCGCCACAACTAGAGAAAGCCCGCGAGCAGCAACAAAGACCCAACGCAGCCAAAAATTAATTAATTAATTAATTTTTTAAAAAAAGAAATAGATTTCATAAGGCTATAGCTGCAATACATAGTGATTCTTCTGATAGAACGGGGCAAAGTAAATTGAAAACTTTCTGCAAAGGATTCACCATTCTAGATGCCATTAAGAATATCTCTGATTCATGGGAAGAGGTCAAAATATTAACATTAACAGGAGTTTGGAAGAAGTTGATTCCAACCCTCAAGGATAATGTTGAGGGGTTCAAGACTTCAGTGGAGGAAGTCACTGCAGATGTGGTGGAAATAGCAAGAGAACTAGAATTAGAAGTGGAGCCTGAAGGTGTGAATGAACTGCTGTAGTCTCATGATAAAACTTTAATGGATAAGGAGTTGAACAAAGTGTTTTCTTGAAATGGAATCTACACCTGATGAAGACTGTTGAAATGACATCAAAGGATTTAGAATATTACATAAACTTAGTTGATAAAGCAACAAGAGGGTCTGAAAGGATTCACTCTGATTTTGAAAAAAGTCCTACTGTGGGAAAAATGCTACCAACAGCATTGCATGCTACAGAGAAACTGTTCTTGAAAGGAAAGAATCAATGTGGCAAACTTCACTGCTGTCTTATTTTAAGAAATTTTCACAGCCACCTCAACCTTCAGCACCCATCACCCTGATCAGTCAGCATTCATCAGCACTGAGGCAAGACCCTCCACCAGCAAAAAGATTACAACTCACTGAAGGCTCAGATGATGATTAGCATTTTTTAGCAATAAAGTATTTTTAAATTAAGGTATGTACACTGCTTTTTTAGATATAATGCTATTGCACATTTAATAAACTACAGTATAGTGTATAATAACTTTTACATGCATTGGGAAACCAAAAAATTCATGTGACTTGCTTTATTGTCATATCGGCTTTACTGAGGCAGTCTGGAACTAAACCTGCAATACCTCCGCCGTGTGCCTGTATTCAACTTTCTTCTCCCCTAGTAATCTAATTAAGGAAGAATCAAGCCTGCATCATTAAAATGTGAGCCACAAATAATTTTAAATATACGTATTTAAAAATTTTTTCAAATATATAAAGTAATTCATGCTGGCCAATTCATTTAATGGAGATTATTAGGGGCCTTACTTCAAATAATAGGAAAAACAGATCTGTAATTAATGTATTAAGTGTTTGTGTAGAGATATTTCCAAAGCATAGAAAAACAGTTCATTTCAGATTTTACTTACTTCCAAACTTACAGCAGTTGATTTGAAAAATAAGTATCTTTTTTTCAGTCTTTAAAACTTATTAACTTGCAATATCTATTCTAAGTCAAGGAAAACTTCAGAGTAAATGCCACGTGTAATCATAAATTTTGTATCAGTAAGTTTTGAACAAATTTAATTTTACCTTAGTTGGGATTTTTGTCTTCCTTTTCTTGTTTTTTTTTTTTGTCTGCACTTGTTGACAGTTCTGATTTTTCTTTTGCTTTGCCACTGACTGCCCCAATTCTTTCCCATTAATACTTCTGAGTATTCCCTAAATTAAGAATTCTTATATTGATCTAAAGCGGATAATTTTATTTATACTGTGCCTAGCTTAGGAAAACAACTCCTACAGCTACTCTTCCCAAATTCTACTTCAACTGTAAATACCCCCATGCCCAACATCACTGCACTGTGAATTTGGATAAGCAAAAATTATCAACATGGGTCAAATCCTAGCAAAGAAAATTCCACCAGATATCCACTACTAAACAACACAGTGGAATGCCTCTTATGAAATGTATTTTGAAAACTCATACTCTTGGCACTTCCACTTCTGGCAAAGGTGGAATAACAGGGACCAGATTTACCCTCCTACCTGAAACAACCAAAATAACTGGGCAAAATATAAGGAAAGACTGTTTTCAAGACACTGAACATCAGACAACAAAGAACAGGGCTCTCTGGGAGATGGGTGAGTCCAGTGACTGCCCCAATTTACTGTTTTGAGATTTTCCAAGTTATAGTGAAGGGAGAGGAAAACTGGGTGGGGTTGATAGTCTGAGGAGACCACCTATATTAGGAAAGAAGGAAATTAATGAAGAAAATTTGGGTCTCAAACTAGTGACCTCAGATTCTACTATACTAGAAATAGAACAGCAAGTTAAATCCAAAGCAGAGAAAATTAAATAATAAAGATAAAAAGAAAAAAAAATAATGAAATAAGAGAAGATTCTAGGGAAAAATGAAAGCAAAAATGATTGTTTCAAAAGATCAATAAAAGTGATAAAATTCTAGCCAGACTGATCAGGAATAAAGAAAGTCACAATTTACCAATGTCAGAAATGAGAGAGGTTACAATCACTACAGACTCCACAGACATTAAAAAATAATAAGGGAATATTAGAAACAATTTTATCCCAATAAATTCAACAAGGTAAATGATATGGACAAATTCCTCAGAAGACAAAAACTAGTAAAGATCATTCAAGAATAAATAACCTGGTTAGATCTATATTTACTAAATAAACTGAAATTTTCAATAAAATCTTCCCCACAAAGAAAACTCCAGTCCTGGGTGGCTTCACTGATGAATTCTATAAAACATTTAAGGAAAAAATACTATCAAGTCAAGACACACTCTTCCAAAAAACTGAGAAGAGGCAATTACTTCTCAATTCACACCTAAAGTCCAGCATTTCCCAAATACAAAACCCAAAAATATCACCAGAAAACTACAGACGAATATCCCTCATAGACACAGATGTAAAATTTCTAAACAAAACGTTAGCATATTAAATCCAACAATATATAAAAAGGATAATGTACCACGAGCAAATGGGGTTTATCCCAAAAATGCAAGGGTGGTTTAACAAAGTAATTTACCATATTAACAAGCTGAAAAAGAAAAACAATATGCTCATCTCAATAGATATAGAAAAAGCATTTGACAAAATCCAACAGCTATTCATGATTTTAAAATGAAACAAAGCAACCCAACTCTCAGCAAACTAGGAACAGAAGTGAACTTCTTCCACCTGATAAGAGCATTTACAAAAACAAAAAAACCAAAAAACTCTACCACTAATAGCATACTTAATGAGAAAGACTGAATGCTTTCTCACTAAGATCAGGAATAATACAAGGATGTTCCCTCTCACCACTTCTGTTCAACATTGTACTGGACTTCCCTGGTGGCGCAGTGGTTAAGAATCTGCCTGCCAATGCAGGGGAAATGGGTTCGAGCCCTGGTTCAGGAAGATCCCACATGCTGCAGAGCAACTAAGCCCATGCGCCACAACTACTGAGCCTGCGCTCTAGAGCCCGTGAGCCACAACAACTAAGCCCGTGCACCACAACTACCGAAGCCCACGTGCCTAGAACCCATGCTCCGCAACGAGAGAAGCCACCACAATGAGAAGCCCGTGCACCGCAACGAAGAGTAGCCCACTTGCCGCAACTAGAGAAAACCCATGCACAGCAACGAAGACAGAATGCGGCCAAAAATAAAATAAATAAAAAATTTTTTAAAATGATTAATACAAACAGGTAATTGGAAACTGAAATTTGAAAAATATCACTTGAAATAGCATAAAAAAATATGAAATACACAGAGGAAATTCTGACAAAAGATGTGAAAGACCTGTGAGTGAAAACTGTAACACACTGCTGAAAGAAATTTGAGACCTAAATAAGATAAATGGAGAGAGAGATTTGTTCATAAGTCAGAAGACTCAATATTATGATATCCTATGTTAATTCTCATCAAGTTCATTTATAAACAGGTTCACCACAATTCTCACAACAGGCCTTTCTTAAAAAGAAATTGACAAACTGATTCTAAAATTCATATGGAGGAATTCCCTGGCGGTCCAGTAGTTAGGACGCTGTACTTTCACGGACGAGGGTGCGGGTTCAATCCCTGGTCGGGGAAGATCTTGCAAGCTGCATGGTATGGCCAAAAATGAATTTTTAAAATTCATATGGAAATGCAAATGACCTCAAATAACCAAAACAACTTGGAATAATAACAAAATCAGACGGCTAACACTATATAATTTAAAGACTTAATATAAAAATAAAGACTGTGGCAGCAATGGCATCAAATAGATCAATAGAATAGAGAAGAAAGTCTAGAAATACATTCACTTACATATGGACAAAGGTGTGCAAAGACAATTCATTGAAGAAAGGGCAGACTTTTCAAGAAATGGTGCTACAATGATCAGATGTCTATATGAAAAAAAGAATTTGGATCTATACATGAACCATATACAAAACCAACTAAAAATGGATCATATATCTAAACCTAAAACTATAAAACTTCTAGAAGAAAACATGGGAGAAAATCTTTGTGACCTTTGGTTAGGCAAAGATTTCTTAGATATAAACCCAGTCTATAAAAGAGCTAATAAACTGTATGTCTTCAGAATTTTAAATGTTTGCTCTCTGAAAGACACAGTTAAAGAGAATAAAAAGACAAGCCACAGACTGAGAGAAAACATTCGCAAATCTTATATTTGATAAAAGACTTGTATCAGAATATACTTAGAAAAAAAAAACCCTCAAAACTCAATAAGGGAAAGGATTCTGGAAGATAGTGGAATCAGAAGCATTAGGAATCTGTCTTCCCACCTAGATAACAATTGCACTGGCAGAATCTCTTTGCTGTACCTATTTTGGAACTCTGATGTCTATTAAAGGCTTGCAACTTCTAGGGAAAGACTTGGATAATAAATTGCAGTTAATTTTGGATAAATTCAGCTCTTAGCAAAACAGCAGCTACCCATTCCCCACCCCCACCCAAGTGGCAGGCAGCTGTGTATATGTTCTTAGAGCAGCTTGCACACAGCTTATAGGAGCCAGGGTGGGCAGAAGGGACCCTGTCCTCCAAATATCAGGGATCTGTGCCGTGATTGTTGATTGCTGATTCTGATCACAGAGGTGCAAAGAGGCAGGCAGCCATTGCTGCAATTCCTCCCACTGTTGCAAGATGCCCCCAGCCCCCAATCAGTGACTTTCAGTGGATTTAGAGGGTCAGCTCTCTTCCCACTCCTCTTCATTTTTCACTTTTCCCCTTTCAGGAACCAGACATTAAAGATCAGGACATCTGAAAAC
Organism: Balaenoptera ricei; assembly: GCF_028023285.1. Taxonomy (NCBI): domain Eukaryota; kingdom Metazoa; phylum Chordata; class Mammalia; order Artiodactyla; family Balaenopteridae; genus Balaenoptera; species Balaenoptera ricei. The sequence continues at coordinate 8,580,175 of NC_082644.1, forward strand.
AACTGTATATATAGGAAAATTAGGAGGTGACTGTGACTGCACATACCCAGGCTCAGAAAAGACCTGAGAAAGCCTTAAGTTTACACCTCAGGCTGATCCTTGGCATAGACATCCTACAGCAGTCAAAAAAACAAAAATAATAAACAAAAGAAACACCCCAAAACAGCAAACCCTGGGGAGGAGGGAGAATCTGTTTTCCAGAGTTACCACATTATTAGATCTAAACATCCAGTGTTGAGCAAAGGAAAAAAAAAAAAATCACAAGGCAGAGAAATTATCAGGAAAGCATGGCCCATTCAAAAGGTAAAAAATAAATAAACAGAAACTGTCCCTGAAAAAGATTTGATGGAAGATGATATCTTAGACAAAGTCTTTAACAGTCTTAAAGATGCTCAAAGAACTAAAGGAAGATATGGAGAAAGTCAAGAATATAATGTGTGAACAAAACAGAAATATCAATAAAGAGATAGAAAACCTAAAAAAAAAAAAAAAAAGAAATTCTGGAGCTGAAAAGTATAAGAACTGGAATCAAAAATTCACAAGAGGGATTCAAAAGCAGATTCTCAGCAAGCAGAAGAAAGAATCAGCAAACTTGAAGACAGGACAATGGAAATTATCAAGTCTGAGAAACAGAAAGAAAAAAAGATTAAAGAAAAGTGACCTGTGAGGCACCAACAAGCAGACCAACACACACACAGTGGGAGTCCCAGAACCAGAAGAGAGAAAGAAAAGGGCAGAGAGGATATTTGAGAAAATAATGGCTGAAAATTTCCCAAATTTGATGAAAGACGTGACTATAAACATCCAAAAACCTCAATGAACTCCGAGTAAGATTAACTCAAAGAGACCCACACCAGGAACTCAAAAACTTTGGAGCTAGAAGACAGTGGGCTGATACATTCAAAGTGCTAAAAGGAAAAACTGTCAACTAAAAATCTGGTATCAAGGGCTTCCCTGGTGGCGCAGTGGTTAAGAGTCTGCCTGCCAGTGCGGGGGACACAGGTTCAAGCCCTGGTCTGGGAAGATCCCACATGCCGCGGAGCAACTAAGCCCGTGTGCCACAATTACTGAGCCTGCGTGTCTGGAGCCTGTGCTCTGCAACGGGAGAGGCCGTGACAGTGAGAGGCCCACGTGCCGTGATGAAGAGTGGCCCCCACTCACCACAACTGGAGAAAGCCCTCGCACAGAAACGAAGACCCAACCCAGCCAAAAATAATAAATAAATAAATAAATAAATAAATTTATTTAAAAATCTGATATCAAGCAAAACTGTCCTTCAAAAGTGAGGGAGAAAGTAGGACATTCCCAGATAAACAAAAGCTGTGGGAGCTTGTGAGCACTAGATGTGCTCTGCAAGAAACACTCATGGGAATCCTGCAAGGTGAAATGAAAGGACACTAGACAGTAATTTGAAGCTGAATGAAGAAATAAAGATCTCAAAAAGGTAAAAAAAAGCTATAAAAGCTAGTATTGGGACTTCCCTGGTGGTGCAGTGGTAAGAATCCACCTGCCAATGCAGGGGACATGGGTTCGAACCCTGGTCTGGGAAGATCCCACATGCCACGGAGCAACTAGGCCCGTGTGCCACAACTACTGAGCCTGTGCTCTAGAGCCTGCGAGCCACAACTACTGAGCCCGCGTGCCACAACTACTGAAGCCCACACACCTAGAGCCCATGCTCTGCAACAAAGAGAAACCACCGCAATGAAAAGCCCACACAACGCAATGAAGAGTAGCCCCCACTCGCCACAACTAGAAAAAGCCCACATGCAGCAACGAAGACCCAACACAGCCAAAAATAAATAAATAAATAGTTTTTAAAAAAAGCTAGTATTATTGTAACAATGGTTTGTAAACGCACATTTTATTTTCTACATGATTTAAGAGACTAACACATTTAAAAGAATTATTAGATTATGTTTTCAGGCCCAAATACATAAAAATGTAATTTTATGACATCAATGGAAAGCAGTGGGGACAAAGCTATAAAGGAGTAGAGTTTTTGTATGTTTTTGAAGTTAAGCTGGTATAAATTCAAATTAGAGTATTATAACTTTAGGATGTTAAATTTAATCCCCATGGTAACCACAAAGAAAACAGCTACAGAATATACACAACAGTAAATGAGAAAAAATTTTAAACATTTCATTATAATAAAATCAACTATGTACAAAAGAAGACAATAATGAAGGAAATGAGGGACAGAAAAGCTTTAAGGCATATAGAGAACAAACAGCACAATGACAGAAGTAAGTCCCTCCTTACCAATAATTACTTTAAATGTAAACGGATTAAACTGTCAAAGGATAGACATTGGCAGAATGGATAAAAACATATGATCCAACTATAGTCTGTCTCACAAGAGACTCACTTGAGATCCAAAGACACAAACAAGTTGAAATTGAAGGGATGGAGGAAAAAGATATTCCAAGCAAATAGTAACCAAAAGATAGCAAGGAAGTCTTTACTAGTATTAGACAAAATAGTCTATAAATAAAAAATGGTTATGAGAGACAAAGGACATTATCTATTAATAAAAGGTTCAACACAGCAAGAAGGTATAACAATTATAAACATTTACACATCTAATGACAATCAAAATATTTGAAGCAAAATCTGACAGAAGTGAAAGGAGAAATAGACAGTTCTACAATAATAGTCGGAGACTTTAATACCCCACCAGATAGATATACATATGGAAACAGAGGACTTAATACAATAAACTAGACCTAACAGACATAAACACGCTACCCAACAACAATAGGATACACATTCTTCTCAAGTGCACATGGAACAATTTTCAGGATAAACCATATGTTAGGCCACAAATCAAGTCTCAACAGATTTTAAAAGACAGATATAGAGACCTCCCTGGCCGTCCAGTGGTTAAGACTCTGAGCTTCCACTGCAGGGGGTATGGGTTCGATCCCTGGTGTGGGAACTAAGATCCCGCATACCGCTAGATGCAGCCAAAAAAAAAAAAAGATACCGTACAAAGTATCTTCTCTGACCACATGGGATGAAGTTAGAAATCAGTAACAAAAGTAAAATTGAGAAATTCACCAAATTATGGAAATTAATACACTTTTAAACAACCAATGGATCAAAGAAGAAATCACAAGGGAAATTATAAAACACAGACAAAAAAATGAAAACAAAAACTTGACATTACAAAACTTATAGGGCACAGCAAAAGCTGTATATATTACATATACATATATATAAAATCACCTGATATATGATAAATCAGTCAAGGATGGGTTGTTAGATGATGGTTTTAGGAAAACTGGCTTGCTACATGAAGAAAAACAAGGTTGGATTCTTATCACACTTGAAACAAAGGTAGAATCCAAATGAATTAAAGACCTAAAAATGAAGGGTAAAACTATAAAGCTAATACAGAAGAAAATGTAGAATATCCTAGTAATTTTGGGATAAGGAAGGACTTCTTAAGACTTAAAAAGCACAAACCATAAAGTATCTATGAATTTTGTACTAAAATTAGGACTTCTGTTCCACAAAGGGCACCACACAAGAGTTAACAAATGGGTGAGAGATATGGAGAAGATATCTGCAATGTCTAAGCGAAGAATTAAGACCTAGAGTATATAAGGAACTGGTGCCAAAAAAAAAAAAAAACCCCAGAAAAAGAAACACCAAGGAAATTCACAGGCAATCCACAGAAAGGGAAAAAAATTTTAATGATTTGCTAACAAATCATTGCCCTTCTACAATCCATTTTCTGCCAGCCACCAGAATCAACTTCTAGAAGTCTACCGATTGCTACTTCCACGCTTTCAACTCTCCAAGGCTTCCCATGAAAACCATCCCCATGGCGTAACAGGCTCTACACCATCTGGCCCCTGCTTATCCCTCCAACCACGTTTCTGCCGTCTCCTTAGTCCACCTAGCTTCTACCCCGTGCTCACTGCCCTCCTGCCACACCTGCCTCTTTGTTCTTCCTCCTACATGCCAGGCATGGTCTTGTCTCAAGTCTCTGCCTTTGCATTCCCTTTGGCTGGAACGCTCCTTCCTCCAATAGTCACACTGCAGGCTTCCTCCCTTCATTAATTCAAATGTCACTTGTCTTCTCGAACATTCTTTCTAAATACACTGACTCCAGGCATTCTCTATCCTAACATCTTCCTTTATTTTCCTTTCTGGCATTTATTACCTGATGTTGTTATATATTTATTTGTTGATTTATGTGAATGTCCATCTCCTCCCCTAGTACATAAGCTCCTCATCTGTCTTAGTCACCATTGCATCTGCACAGCCCAGACAGAGCTCAGCATATAGAAGACACATGAAAGTAACTCTTTTTTGAAAGCAACAATTCAACAAACTCTGATCTGACCACCGAGCTCTTTCCATTACATCATGCTGCTTCCCAGGAAAAAGATAAATGTGTACAGTTTGTCATTTCTCCCCCAACAGATTAAAAAGTCCTTATCTTAAATACTTGGTTTAGCCCAACCAGGCCCAGCGTGTAGTAACTGCTAGGTAAATACGATGAAATGAGAGAGTGAAAAGCAACCACAGAAAGAGGTAAGGAAGAAAGAAAAGAGTTGGTGGCATGGAGAAACTCTAATTTGTATTCTATGGCACCACTGACCATTCAGCGGTTAATCCTTTTATTTCCTATGTGCCTATCTGCCCATGCCACAGTTTTGAAGGAGATAAAAATTAACCAAATTCGAGTCCTGGCTTCAAGGAGCTAACATATATGTAACTATCAAAATACAGATTGTAAAATATACTTACGAAAGAGGTATAATTAAAGAGCTATAGGATTTCAAGGTGAGGGGAATTATTTCTCCTTGTGGGATTAACAGAAGAACCTTTGAAAGGGGTGGCAGATTGAAATCGTTAAACTGAATATTGATAGATGAGTAACAGCTGAAAACTTTTACACAGGAGAAGGTGATCTCAGGAATCTAACAAGAGCCCTCTGGTTGAAAAAAATTTATCACCACTTCACCCGTATTAACTTCTACTATTAGAAAGTATTTTCTTTTAAGGCATAACCTCTCTAGGAATCTTCTTAATACTGTATCCAAATTCTCCTGAGAGGTAATAGAAAAAGCTGTTGTCATTCATTTATACTTTAGTGTTCACTGGATAACCAATTTACCTTCTTCTGGCTAGAGTAAGTACAAAGCCATTGGGGAAATGATAATTTTGACTGCAAAGGAAGTGTAACTTTTCAACTCTGAGGCACTACCCTGGAAAGAAAGAGTCTGGGGTGCAAAATAAGAGGTTAATTAATTAATACCTTTGTTTAAGAGCCTACTCTGTTCTTTCCAAAAGCCAGAGTAAAAATAAATAAAAGACATTATAATCTCCCATAGTGGGAAATCTTAAATTGATGACCCAGAAGGTAAGAAATAAGGAGAAATATGATAAACTGAACATTTTTGAGAGGAGGGGAAAAGGTTTTGTGGAATTTAGACACTACAACACTGAAGTCTACATACTCGAAAGTGGCAAGTAAACACTTTACCTAAATCACATTCAATCACAACTTCATGAACTATGATGGACAATTAACATTCAAGGAATATGACGGTGCAAGGAAAAGAAATTTTAAAAGAAAACGTTGCATATCCCCCCACATGGTGTTATGTACCAAAAATGATAATCACGATAACAACCACGTGATAACCCAGCCAGACTGAATGGAAACCTGGTATCTCATTTGGATGGTTTTCTGCTTTCTAAAACTCAAATCCTCAATCTAGGCCAGAGGGGGCTCGATCTGCTGGCTGGTTGGGCGATGGGACGCGTTTCCGCAGACCTGCACCTGAGGACCCCAGGTTCCCCGCGGAACAGGGGGTGGGATGGGCACTCACCGCTTGTCGATGGCGTCGATGTTTGAATGGAGGAGCCATAGCTCCTCCGTGTTGTCCTGCCGGGAAGACAGGATCAGGTGGTGGCCAGTAAGACACAAGGTCCCCTCGACGGCCGGGTAGAAAGGCCGGTGCAGCACCACATTGTCCACCCGTGGCGTCTTAATCAGCTCCGCAAACTCCATGTTCCCCAGCGGCCGGAGCCAGGGAACTGCCGAGTCCCGGAGGGGCGAGACGGTTACGCCGCCGCTGGGCTGACGGGAATGACCAGGCGCTGGGCAGGCAGGAGGGGCGGGGACCCGGGCGGGGAGGTCGCGCCCCGCCCCAGGCTGGGATGGGCGCGGCGAGGCCTGTGGCCACCGTCACAGGCCCCGGGAAAGCCGGGGCTGGACCGGGGCTGGGCCAGGCCGGGCGCCGCTCCCTCACCGCTCGGTTCCCCCAGGCCCAGGACTCGGGCAAAGAGAACGCTCCGCGACAGGCCCAGCCGCCGCCGCCGGCACCTGGGGACCCGGCCTCGGGTGGGCAAGCTGAGGGGACAAGAAGGAGGCCGCCCCAGTGCCACTTTCCACATCCGAGACGCTACAGACTCCTGGCGAAAGTAGCTACTCGCAGCGGAGCCTAAAGCAACTCCGGGCGGAAGCGGCGGACTCGAAACTCGGAAGTCTGGGAAGTCCGATCCGGAAGTCAGTCCCCGCCTAGGTCCGATGAGAATGCTTCCGGAAACACAGCGGGAATCGAAGATTTGTGTTCCTAGCAGGAAAAAGCTCTGCCTGCAAGCCAACCGTCGCACCCGCCATCCCTACAAACATTCCGTTTGAGAAAAGGCTGGGGAAAAAGGGACGACGAGAAGAGGTCCCTGACCTGCCTCCCTCCACTTGAGCAGTAATCCCTCTTCAGAGCATGGGGCTGCCGTAAATTTTGGCGATTTTCATCCATTGGCCGTGAAGAGATGACACGTGGGATTGAGTAGGTTATCGTGACCCCACAGAAGCGCCAGGTGTAAGGGAGGGACACGGCCGGACACCGCCGACGCCCAGAGGGCGAGCGCCAAGGTGCTGTGACCTTGAACAAGAAAGAGGAAAAGCATACAATCACCTATGAGAGGGACCTAGGTAGAAATACGTACAGTACACTGAAGAGGAAGTGACCAATCCTATACTTTGCGGAAACTCAAGTGACGCGCTAAAACACAGTTAATCTGTAGCAGAACTGGCTTCAGTCTAGGTCTATGAAATTCAAGGAATTGGGCCTTGGTCACCACCGCACGGCCTCCCCATTAAATACAATCCAACTGAACTACTTCCAGACACCTAAACTACGCCAGAAATTTACCTGGTGTCTCCCTCCCCTTTTAAACTAACATTTTCATACTAAAATAGGGCATTAGAGGGGAAATATGCAAGGGTTTAAGTCCCGGTCTACTGTCACTTCATTAACCTTTGAAATCTTCACCATCTAGTACCTAAGAACAGCGAGTTGCCTTAAGTCTCAGAGCAAAGACAAAATAAATTGCCTGAATTCTCATCAGATCACCCAACACGTGTCTCTGCTTCTGTCCTTGTCCTTCCTAAAACGTTCTCTTTCTTAAAACAAAGCCCTTTATGAGATTGTTACAGCTGAGAGTCCAGTTTTATGTTGATTGTCTACAACAGAAAAACAAGAACCATCAGAAAGAATGAGAGGAAACGATTTATAAAGTTTTGTTTTTAATTTTGGAATTCTTGTTGTCCTTCCACCATGTGGTTCATTATAACAATTACCAATTGTGGAGGGGAGAATTGACTCCTAGAATGAAGAATTAGAGAAGGTTTTATGGAGAAGTTATCATTTGAGAGGAGGACCTTGAAGGATGAGTTAAGATTTACACCCTGAATGAAGTGTAGCCTAGATAGCTGTCCAGTTTAATGATGTCTTCTAAAGGTAGAGAAAAATTCTTCAGAAATGTCATGACCTTTTTCTTTTAATTTTCCTGGAAAAAAAAAAAGCCTATGAAAAGACCATTGTGTCATTACATTTTTAAATGGTTAATATTCCATAAAGGCATAAACTCTTTTTTGCCAATGAGAGAAAAATTGTCAATATCATGTTGGGTTGTTGTAATGAAATGCCAGAATCTATTAGAAAATTGCATCTTCTCTGGATTGAAACTCCAAGCATAGAAAGCCCTTGAGATCTGAAGAAAACATACATTCAATAGTAAAGAAGAAAGGAGGTGGGCAGCACAATAGCTTAACTTACCACATGAACAGTAGGTGGCAGTAGAGTTCAACAGTAATGGGATAGGCTTTCATTCTATTAAAATAATTAAGTGAAGCTGTAGTCAAACAAGTTATTACCCAAGCTGCCCGAATATAAGGGTCTCAGAGGATTCTGATAAACCAAATAAGATGATGTCATTTATAATGTATATAAAACACTCAACACCTGACAGATATTGTCATCATTTCATGCGTAATAAATGGCACTGACATGTAAACATCTAGATGTTATTCTATCAACTAGTCAGCTAGCATGTATTAACTGCCTACCTGATCATCGCCACTGTGGGGAATGGGAACAATAGATCCATGGCCCTTGCCCACAAAGAGTAACAGCTAATTTGGGGAGGCCAACACACCCCACATAACGAATGAACAAAATAAGAGAGTAAGTGCTAAATTATGAAGTACAAATTTACATTCCTGGTTTTGTGTTTCTCCATTAGGCCTTGAGGAGTTAGTAGAAATGAAGGTATTTTGAAAACAGTAGGTCAACAATTGCCAAAAGTAGCAGGAGCATCTCAGGTGGAGAAGATAGTGCCTCTGTATGCCATTGACGAGCAGCTATTCTCCATGTGCTTTGTAATTATGTGTTGACCGTAGGCAGCTGAGATGAACTGATAACCTTGTGCTGTGCCTTTCTTGTGTTCTCCATCCCCTTCATCCGCCACGCAAATCAATCACTAAATTGTTGATCATATCTTCTAACAGCTCTTGAATTCCTCCACTTCTCTCCATCACCAGGGCCACTGCCATAGCTTGTACCATCATTTCTCACCTACTGTTACTTGATAGGAGAAGCCTCTCAGTTGGTCACCTTTCTTCTGGAGAGGTTCTCCTCCAACCCACTTTCCACTTGGCAGTTAAAGCCCTCTTTGCTGTTCCAAATTGCTTTTTTCTCCTCTTAACTTGTAAGTCCCTTTGTGATCAGCATCCTAGACCTCATCTCTCCTACTTCTCTCTACTCAACACAACAGTCCCCAACCCCCATTTTCATGCCAGACATCCTTAAATAGCTCGCTGTATCCTTTTGAGATTTTGCACCCATTTAGAACCTTGCTACCAAGTGGAAGTGTAGAACAGGGATTCATCATCAGCATTCCCTGGGAACTTCACTGGAAATGTTCTGTTCCAGAGCTACTGAATCAGAATCTGCACTTCAACAAGACTCCTAGATGATTTTTGTGCACATGAGAGTTTGAGAAAGCACTCAAATCTGACTGTTCTTTCTGCCTCATATATACTCATCTCACTCCCAGTACCTTGTCCCCTGACCTGCTAATGCCTATCATCCTTCAGATTTCATTTCAGATGTCACTACTTCTGGGAAGCCTTCTCTGACTTCCCCTCCAAAACTATGGGCTCCATGTTATAAAGGTTCCACAGCACTATGTAATAATAATAGTAATAACAGTTCACATTCTTGAGTGTTTACTCTATGTTCCAGACATTGTGATAAATGCTTTACAAGCATTGGCTCATGTAGTCCTTCCACAATTCTTTGAGGTTGGTTAGTATTCTCCTTTTACTGATGAGGAAACTGGGGCCCAGAGACCTTAATAATGTTTCCGAGGTCAGACAGCAATAAGTGGTGGAAGCAGGATTCGGAACCAAGTAGTCAAGTGCAGACTCTGTGCTCTTCATCACCATGCTACATGGCCACCCAGGAGATCTGAGCCCACCTTGGTTACTCTCTCTGATTTCACCTCTTCAACTGTCTTGAAATAGACTCCTTATGTGTCCATAACAGCATTCCACTAGACAGTAAGCTCCTTGAGAGGAAGGACCATTTCTTTTTTTTTTTTAATAAATTTAATTATTTTATTTATTTTTATTTTTGGCTGTATTGGGTCTTCGTTGCTGCTCGCAGGCTTTCTCTAGTTGCGGCGAGCGGGAGCTACTCTTCGTTGCGGTGCGCAGGCTTCTCATTGCGGTGGCTGGCTTCTCTTGTTGTGCAGCACGGGCTCTGGGCGCGCAGGCTTCAGTAGTTGTGGCTCGTAGGCTCAGTAGTTGTGGCTCGCGAGCTCTAGAGCACAGGCTCAGTAGTTGTGGCGCACGGGCTTAGTTGCTCTGTGGCATGTGGGATCTTCCTGGACCAGGGCTCAAACCCATGTCTCCTGCATTGGCAGGCGGATTCTTAACCACTGCGCCACCAGGGAAGTCCCGGGACGATTTCTTGATTGCAATATGCCCAGCATCTAGCTTAGTGCCAATACATAGTAGCCACTCAAAGTATACTCTGTATTTTACTTAACATATTCCACCCTGACCTCTCCTCCACCCCCCAATCTGAATGACTTTAGATATTATTGTGGATGCTTAAAGCAGTATTTTGATGAGAGCAGGAGGAAGGTGGTGTTATATTGTTCCCACCTTGCAGATGAGGAAATTAAAGCAGATGAATAACTTCCCAGTGATGATGATATCTATCATCTCTTATGTTTAGTCACTGTTTTACAATTTACATGTTTTCTAATATTCTGTCACATATAGCTCTCAGTACCCTGGCGAAGCAGATAGGAGAGGTATTGGTCCCAGCTCAGAGAAGAATGGAAGCTCAAAGGATGCCGATGTCCTTTCAATGACAAACTAAGCGGAGAAGCAGAAACCCAAGGGCAACAATTCTGAGTCCCAAACCCAGGCCTTTGCTAAATTAAATTAGACTCACTTGGCATTGCTTTTATCTGTTAAGATTCTGAAATGTGGGTGTTGGGAGAAGATAGCCATTCTTAAGTAAGAAAAGGAGGGCTGAGGTTTCACTGCACACAGCAACAAAAGGAAGCCTCTGGTGACAGTGATATGGTCCATAGGTCTGTGTTCAGATACTACATTCTAATAGCCACATTCCTGTGTCTCAGTCACTGAGCTGCTTCATTTTTTTAGACCAGTCAGAAGCACAGGAACCCAGCGCTTTAGAAAAAAGTGGCAAACTGGAGGGAAGAGGAGCTGATTTATTTTATTGCACATAAAATAAATCAGTCCAAACAGAATTGCTTGAAACAACATCCAGTAGTTGATAGCTAGAGCTGGAGTAGTGGGAAGGGGAATGGGAAGGGGAGTGAGAGCTCCCAGTCATCTGTTTCTATGGTCTCAGTTTCTCTTCCCTGTGGTCTCCTTGGGAGTTAATTCTGTATTCCTGCTAGTACAGTTATAATAGGGAAGAATAAATCTGACTCCATATTAGCTCTGTTTCTTTTACTTTAATCTTTGTATTCTGTTGCTTTTGCCACAAGTTAAGAATGTTGCCTATACCCTGAAATATACAGGATAGCCCGTTCTCAAGGCTCTGATCTTTAAAGGTGTACACTTTTCTATTCGTATAGAGATAAAACGTTGTAGAACAGAGAGTAACGGTTGTCTTGTCGAGGTTCACAGGAACGTGGTGATCAGACCTACAGGGACAGCTCCAAGAACAGAGGATTCCCACACCAAGAAGTTTGCAGCAATCAACCATACCCCCTCCCCTTTGAGTATAAGAGAAGCCCGAATTTTAACTGGGGAAAGATGGTTCTTTGGGACACTAGTCCACCATCATCTTGGTCTGCTGGCTTTTCTAATAAAGTTGATATTCCTTGCCCCAACACCTCATCTCTCGATTTATTGGCCTGTCATGAGGCCATCAATATGAGCTTGGACTCGGTGACACAGCGGCCTTAGCACAGGCGGGCTGCATACATGGCAGCTGAAGGTCAAGAGTGAATATTCCCAAGAGGAAATCAGAGCTGCATCAACTTTTATGACCCAGACTCGGATGTCACATAATGTCATTTCCACTGCACTCTGTGGATCTTAAACAGTCACAAAACCCACTCAGTTTCAAAGGGAGAGGACACGGATCCCATCTCTCAATAGGAGCGGTGTCAGAAAACGTCTGCCACAGGGGTGCAGTTGATAGTGGGAAACATATATGTATGAACTCAACTTCCCCTGTGCACACGGGCAGCTGGAAGGAGGAATAAAGAGAATATTTGGAAAGAGAGAACACTCCGGTAAAGTGCTTTTCTGCTCATAGCCATAATGAAGTGAACTAAGAATCTGCAATTACATATAATTGGATATAATTAAAAGAAAGAGACATGTCTAAAATAAAGGCATAATTAAGAAGTAGAAAAATTTACTAGGTGGGAATGTCAACAATGCAAATTCAGTGAATACTGTTGGGGTTTATTTTATTGTCACTGAACCTAAATCAGGATCAATGTCCAATAAAGTAGGGAAGCAAGTCTGCTCTCAGCTCTTTAAGTCACACTTCCCTAGCCTCCCATTCCTTCTTTCCCCACACGATTTAGGGGAAGCTTTGTATACAAGTTTAAGTGCGACATATAGTTTTGTTTTCAACCCTTTAATTTGTTTAATAGACTATGATACCTGTTCCAATATCCCTTCCTGTCGTCCCTAACTTTCCTTCCTTTGCCTTTACTCCACTGTCCTTTCCTTTCTCATCTTATTCTGCTTTTCTCTCCCCAATCTTTCTTCTCAGAGATGACCACCTTAAGAAGACCTGCAAGTATCACCCCAAAGATGACTCAGTAATTACAAAAAGAACAGCATGTCTTTATACTGGAGAGATCTAGTGATCATCACCATGACCAAGCGTCAACAGTGCGACACCCAGACATTCTGTGCCTCCTGATGAGAGGCAAGGTCAGGTTCACAGCATCACCTGGGACATGTTCTTGCCAGACACACTTAACTCAAATCTAAAGGAAAACATCAGACACATCCCCAGGGTGGAATATTCTACAAGGCAATTGCCCTGGATTCTCCTAAAAATTCAGTGCCACGGAAAACAAAAGCAAAAGGCAAGAGAACCATCCCAGATTCAGAGGTGAAAGGGATATAACAACCAAATGCAAGGCAGGAAACTTGATTAAATTCCCGATCCAAAGAAAAAATTATTGCAAAAGGCATTCTGGGGGGAGTGTGAATATGGAATTTATACTAGATGATATTATTGAGTTAATGTTAGTTTTCTTAGGTGGGATAATTATCATGTGGTTGTGCAGGAAAATGTCCTTTTTCTCAAGAAATGCATGCTGAAATATTTAAAGACGAAGTGTACATATACATACATGTATATAGATACATATGTACATACACATGAAGTATGTACACACACACAGAGGATGAAAATGTCCCTTTTCTCAAGAAACGCATGCTGAAATATTTAAAGATGAAGTGTACATATACATACATGTATATATATACATATAGATACATATATACATACACATGAAGTATGTACACACACACAGTATGAAAATGTGGCATTTATTTATTATTGATAATTGGTTAATGGGGGTGAAGGGTTTAAGGATGTGTAGTATACCATTTTTCCAACTTTTCTATACCTGGAAATTTTTTCAAAGTTAAGATTGAAAAAAAAATCAAAATAAAAAAAAACAAACCACCAATTATGACACGCTGAAATAGAATGTGTGGTAAGGCAAGTTCTGGCATTTGACAGCTAAACACAAGAACGCACTTGGAACTGTGGTTTAGCATCGTGTGTGGTCTGGAGTGGCCTGGATTGGTGATTCAATTTTAATGTGCCCTGACCCACGGAAGCATAATTGCTGATCTTTCTGAGGAGGTCTAGATTCCTAAAGCTCACCAAAGACCAAAAGACTTGGCAATAGTTAACTACTGCTGTGAGCTTTATTGTTTCATTGTAAGGGGTTACTTGTAGGAATTCAAATATGAGTTGTTAAATCATACATTCATAATTTAAAGCCCACACAATGTAATCTCTTCATCAGTCAGAACTTCTCTACATCTGACAATTTCAAATCCCCAAATCCAACTTCTGACCACAGTTTCCTTTACATGACTTTCACTCACATTAAATCTGCCCTGCTCAGGTTGACTTCAAGTCTCTACTAGCCTTACTTAGTGTCACTTCCTTCCCTGCCCAGGCCCCACCCACTGGTCAATAATTTCCACCACACTCTCCAGCAGCCTTAGCTCCACCTGCGTGAAGGAAAGGATTGCGTTTCCTTTATCCTTGTAGCTCCAGCAATGGGCATGCAATAAATATTTGACAAATACATCTGAATGAAATTGAATTTTCTAATCCAACCCTCTCATTTCACAGATGAGGAAATTAGGCTCAGAGATTTGAAATCACTGATCTAAGATCACATGGCTAGTTAGTGGCAGATTGGGGACTAAAATCCATTTTCATTTTTTCTTCCAGTTTTATTGAGATGTAATTGATTTACAGCACTATAGAAGTTTAGTTGTGCAGAATGATTTGACTTATATACATCATGAAATAAGTACCACAATAAGTTTAGTGAACATCCATCATGTCATATAGATACAAAATAAAAGAAATAAAGAAATATTTCCCCTTGTGATGAGAACTCTTAGGATTTATTCTCTTAACAACTTTCATATGTCACATATAGCAGTGTTAATTATATTTATCATGATATACATTATATTCCTAGTACTTACTTATCTTATAACTGGGAGTTTGTACCTTCTGACCACCTTCATCCAATTCCTCCTCCCCCCACCCTCACCTCTGATAACCACAAATCGGATTTCTTTTTCTGTGAGTTTGTTTCTTTTGTTTTGAAGTATAATTGGTCTACAGCACTACATCAGTTCCAGTTACACAACATAGTGATTCGATATTTCTATACATTTCAAGATGATCACCTTGATAAGTCCTGTTACTCTATGTCACCATACAAAGATATTGCATGGTTATTGACTATATTCCCCACCCTGTATGTTTCATATCCATGACTCATCTATTTTGCAACTGGAAGTTTGTACTTCCTAACCTCCCTCACTTATTTCTTTCCTCCCCTACTCCCCTCCCCTCTGGCAGCCACCTGTTTGTTCTCTGTATCTATAACTCTGTTTCTGTTTTGTTATGTTTGTTCATTTGCTTTGTTTTTTAGATTCCACATATAAGTGAAATCATACAGTATTTGTCTTTCTCTGTCTGACTTATTTCACTTAGCATAATACACTTTAGGTCCATCCATGTTATTGCAAATGGCAGAATTTCATTCTTTTTTACAGCTGAGTAATATTCCATTGTATAGATATACCACATCTTCTTTATCCATTCATCTGTTGATGGACACTTAGGTTGCCTCTGTGTCTTGGCAATTGTAAATAATGCTGCAAAATCCATTTTCTTTTAACTTTCTGGTCAATGTTCTTTCTACTGCCAATGTTTTCTTTGCCATCACTTATTTAGTCTAGTTTAGTTGCTATTTTTTGAGATAAGATAAATGAGGAACAGGGAAAGAATGAAGAACCGATTTATCTAAAAATACCAAATAATGGCCCAGGATATGTCTCCCACAGTCTGGCCTCTGGGTCTGTGTTTCCTCCAATTCCTCATCCCCAGGGGAGTAGAGGTATATGTGACTACACACAGGAAAGAAGTTCTCTCCTCTTCTGGTTTTCTGCTGCATTTTTAATCAGTTCCTCCCTGACAAAAAGACTCTTGTCCCTTGATTCACTTTGACTTTTTCTCCTTGGTTTCAGTGTGTGTGTGTGTGTGTGTGTGTGTGTCCCTCAGGTTTTTGCTTTTAAGGAACAATGAACATCTATTTTTCTCAACTCTCAATTTGAGAACATCTCCTGTCCTAAGACTTAAGAGGACATTCTGGGGCTTCCCTGGTGGCGCAGTGGTTGAGAATCTGCCTGCCAATGCAGGGGACACAGGTTCGAGCCCTGGTCTAGGAAGATCCTACATGCTGCAGAGCAACTAAGCCTGTGAGCCACAATTACTGAGCCTGCGTGTCTGGAGCCTGTGCTCCACAACAAGAGAGGCGCAATAGTGGGAGGCCCACGCACCGCGATGAAGAGTGGCCCCCACTTGACGCAACTAGAGAAAGCCCTCGCACAGAAACGAAGACCCAACACAGCCAAAAATAAAATTAATTAATTAATTAATTTTTTAAAAAAAAGAGGACATTCTGTCATCATCAGTATCAAAGATAAACAAAACCAGATACTAGTTAAAGTGGTAAGGGCAGATTTTAATCAGGAATATAGTATTGCAATAGGGAAGAGGGTCCAGAGTGAATTGAACTTCGATTTGTTCAAAGGTGACTGGGTGTTTTAAAGGGAAAATGAGATTATTTCTTTAATTTCTCTTTCTAATATTTCATTGTTAGTGTACAGAAATGCAACAGATTTCTGTATACTAATTTTGTATTCTGCAACTTTACCAAATTCATTGATGAGCTCTAGTAGTTTTCTGGTAGCATCTTTAGGATTTTCTATGTGTAGTATCAAGTCATCTGCAAACAGTGACAGCGTTACTTCTTCCTTTCCAATTCTAATCAGGCCCTCTGACCTGCGTTCTTCACTAGGCCTCAGCCTTGGCCTCTAAAAACTGCAAACCTTTAGCATAAGTGACTTCATCCACTCGCCTCTCCTTACCCCACACAGATTAAAAGCCTTGAATAACACTAACATGATCTCTAACAGCTCAAGGCCACAGCCCTAGGATGAACCTAGCCACCTTGAAGCACTTGCCTGAAAAACCTCAAACCTACCAAAAGAATTTACTATTTGTACCACCCAACACCTGACGATAGGCCCTGACCTGACTTTACAGAACATTTACTAAAAAGGGCCTACAACTGTGAGCCCTTCCTCTGTCCCTTTGAGATATATATGTATCTCCTACAACTCAGGAGTGTCTTTGTCAAGGACCTGAAAGCCATTCCTTTGAAATGCAATCCTCAGGAAGGATAGGGCCCCTGTCTGCCAGTCTGTGGGAGGATACAATCCTAACTTGATAGTAATTGCCATCTAACAGACACAGTGGCCTGATGGCTGAACTGTGTCCCCCAAAATTCATATTTTGAAGTTCTAACCCCCAGGACCTCAGAATGTGACTGTCTGTAGAGACAGGGTCTTTTAAGAGATGATTAAAGTTATATGAGGTCCTTAGGGTGGCCCTAATCCAATATGTCTAAAGCCTTTATAAGAAGAGAATATTAGGGACTTCCCTGGCCATCCAGTGGTTCAGACTCCACGCTTCCAATGCAAGGGGCACGGGTTCGATCCCCGGTCGGGGAGGTAAGATCCCACATGCTGTGCAGCAAAGCTGAAAAATTTTTAAAATAAAGAGAGAGAGAATATTAGGACACAGACACACAGAGGGGAGGCCATGTGAAGACATGGGGAGAAGACAGCCGTCTACAAGCCCCAGAGAGAGGTCTCAGGAGAAACCAACCCTCTGACACCTTGATCTTGGACTTCCAGCCTCCAGAGCTGTGAGAAAATAAGTTTCTGTTGTTTAAGTCTCTCTGTCTGTGGTACCTTGTTATGGCAGCCCTAGCAAATTAATGTAGATGGTCTTCTATTTATTTTTTTTAAAAACCTGTATGAAACCAAAGATTAAGAAATAATTGACACGGGGGCTTCCCTGGTGGCACAGTGGTTGAGAGTCCGCTTGCCAATGCAGGGGACACGGGTTCGAGCCCTGGTCCGGGAAGATCCCGCATGCCACGGAGCAACTAAGCCTGTGCACCACAACTACTGAGCCTGCACTCTAGAGCCCGCGAGCCACAACTACTGAGCCTACGCGCCTAGAGCCCATGCTCCGCAACAAGAGAAGCCACCACAATGAGAAACCCACGCACTGCAGCAAAGAGTAGCCCCGCTTGCCGCAACTACAGAAAAGCCTGCGCTCAGCAACGAAGACCCAACGCAGCCATAAATAAATAAATAAATAAATAAATTTATTTTAAAAAAAAGAGGAAGAAAGAAATAATTGACACGGTCAACCCAGACAACTCTGGTCTCCCTCACTCCTCCATCGTGGTTCTTTAGGTGAAGCTATAGCAGAAACTAGTTGAGGCACCCCCATTATGTTAATCCTCATTCAGCCCTTATTCTTTCTGCTCATTCAACCGGTCTCCTACAGATGTTTTTAACCCCCCTCTCTTTCTTGCTTAATTGCACTCTGAAAATGATTGCCCTGTAGCTAAAGTTGTATTATGCACCTAATGTTTGCTTCTCTAAGACAACACTCCCTAACACTCCTTTCCTTCGTGAGCATCCTTCATTCCAGAAAGAAGGTCACGGAACGATAACCTCGAGGACCACCAGAACCTGTTAAGTGGTGCAGTGGAAGCATGCTGGGCCCGTAACCCAGAGGTTGATGGATTAAAACCATCCTCTGCTATGAGGTTTTACGCTTGCTTCCTTTTTCTAAACTTTTGTCCAACTAGGGTATGAGCACAAAAACCAAATCAATTTCTAGATCTTCCAATGCAGTATATATATACAATGGAATATTACTCAGCCTTAAAAAAGAATGAAATAATGCCATTTGCAGCAACATGGATGGACCTAGAGATTACCATACTAAGTGAAGTAAATCAGACATAGAAAGACAAATATACAATATCACTTACATGTGGAATCAAAAAAAAATGACACAAATGAACTTATTTACAAAACAGAGACAGACTCACAGACATAGAAAACAAATTTATGGTTACCAAAGGGGAGGGGGGGAGGAATAAATTAGGAGTTTGGGATTAACATATACACACTACTATATATAAAATAGATAATCAACAAGGACCTACTGTATAGCACAGGGAACTCTATTCAATATTCTGTAATATCCTAAATGGGAAAAGAATCTGGAAAACAATAGGTGTATGTATATGTATAACTGAATCACTCTGCTATATACCTGAAACTAACACAACATTGTAAATCAACTATACTCCAATATAAATTTAAAATGTTTCAAAAAGACAAATGCTCTATGATAAGAGCATTTATAAGCAAGGTGGAGATAAATGTTTTAAAAGGACAAATGCTTTACAATATCAGCAAGGTGGAGAAAAATAAACACAGGAATCTTCTGAGTAGAGAGGCAGAAAATAAGAAAAGGGATACCCAGGCTTCACTGCAGGAAAAAAGAGAAAATAGAACATTGGAACTTCCATCACAAAGATGTAACTTAATTATAATATTTACATTGTAATAAATAGTGTCCTAAAAAAGGAGAGAAAGCAAACTTTTCTGTTCCAATCAAAGGTAAGGAAGGTCTTCCAAAGTTGGATGTTTTAATTGTTAAATGGAATGTAGTCTTCATTTAGTGTTTTCTCATTTCTAAAAAGGCTGTGCATTGTAATTTAAATCTTTCTATAACAAAACAATCTTTAAGTTCTAGAAAATGGCTTATTTATTTATATATTTACATATATTATAGTTTATACATTTGATATTTCAAAGAGTTGGAACAGTTCCTCACAGTTGGTAGGAATGGGATTCATCCTGGGTTCTGAGTTTCTGTATTTAGATGGGGTTGCATTTACAAATCAATTATTAACACTTTGTCTCTTACTAGCAGTCTCAGATTACTTTTATCTGGACCCAAATCCTAAAATCCACCCACCATCCTAATCACCCATCTTTATTTAGGTCCCACCATCCTGGAAGAGTCCGGTATGAAAGAGTGAACAGTAAATAGTAGATCCTCAGTGATGAAGCTCACTGGGGAAAAGCTGGTGTATGAGAGCAGAGGAAATGCAGTGAATAAAGCACTATAAAAAAGAATAAAGGTCATTTTGAACCTTTTGTATCAAAAGGAGTCAGGGCTGGGGTGGGTAGCAGACATTAACCTAAGGTATGAAAGCAATCTGTTAATTACTTGATATTTGCTTTGCCCCTAAAGTTGAACTCCACCAGAGTTCCTAACACACTCATTTAGTGCCCATTTTCCATTGTACCTTCCTTTTATGCTGTTTGAATCTACAGAAAAAAAATTTAACCCTATCTCAAACTAACCACAAAAATAAGTTCTAGCTGAAATAAAGCTCTAAGCGTAAAAAAAAAAAAAAAAAAACCCACAAAATTATTGCCTTCCATTTTTAGCAATATGGCAGACTACAAATCCTAATAACACTTCGTGTAAAACACTATAATAGTCTGACTGTGTTTAAAAAAACAAGTATTTAAAATATTTTTTAAAAAACCCAACATATTATTAAATGTATAGCTGGCCTAGCAAAAAAGTAGAAGAAAATTCTCAAAGGCCAAAAATAATGGAAATCATGAATTCAGCGATGTGAGCAAGGATCAGAAGCAGTTACTGTTCAAGGAACATCTGGGGGCCTGGAGTTTCCATTTAATAATTTGGTTGAGGGGGAAGGAGACAAAGTCTAGTGCCTACGCAGGTGGTAAGTCTACCATCTGGAGACCTTCATTATTTGGGACCCTGAAAGCCACATTTCATTGAGAAATCCAGGAAAAAAATCCTTCTTCTCTTAAGGAGATAGTAAGGAAACTTGTCTCTCTCTTTTTTAAAAAAATTTATTTATTTATTTGTTTGTTTGTTTGTTTATTTATTTTTGTCTGTGTTGGGTCTTTGTTGCTGCGCCCGGTCTTTCTCTAGTTGCGGGAGCAGGGACTACTCTTCATTGCGGTGCGCGGGCTTCTCATTGCGGTGGCCTCTCTTGTTGCGGAGCACGGGCTCTAGGCACACGGGCTTCAGTAGTGTGGCTCGCAGGCTCTCGAGCGCAGGCTCAGTAGTTGTGGCACACGGGCTTAGTTGCTCCGCGGCATGTGGGATCTTCCCGGAGCATGGCTCGAACCCGTGTCCCCTGCATTGGCAGGCAGATTCTTAACCACTGCACCACTAGGGAAGCCCGGAAACTTGTCTCTCTTGACCTTACCTCTGAGTGATGGGGAGACAAATATATTTAAGAGTTTGCACTTCACCCTCACACAGGTTTAGGGCCAGAAGGTATACTGTCTGAGAATCCTGGGAACACCAAACTGATAATTTAGTTTTAAGACATCCTGGATTGCTCATATATCAGGTGCCTGAAAAAGCAAATGTAAATATTTGCTCAAAGAATACACCTCAGACTCAAGTCAAAGAAATGTCACAGATGGGTTCCATGGGACACAATCTCACAATGACAATTTATAAGACACAAGAGGAAACAAGTCACAATAGCAGGAGTTAGGAGAAAGAGGAAACAGTAGAAACATTCACAAATGACTGAAGATATTGGAAAAGAAAGTAAAGTAAATATTTTAATATGTTTATAGAAATAAAAGGCGGTGTTAGAAGTATGACCTTAGAATATCAAATAAGAATGAATTTTGCAAGCTTTACAAGCAATAACTTAGATCTGTTGTAATCTGTACTTAACAATTAGTGCCCAGATAACTACAGAGTATCTACTCAATTGGCTACAAAGACATGCTAAGATCTGGCCACAAAGTCTTATTTAATGCTTAGACCAATATAACATTTTATATGCACTCACCTTAGCAAAGAATCTCATGTAAACAACCAAATTCTGCATTAAAAATCCTTCCCCCAAGATCCTCATGGAATCTGTTATTTGACTGTCTGCTATACATACCATAAAATTTTGACAAGGCTCAATTCTGTTGCCCCTTTGTTTTAAACATTTTTGGAGGTCCAACAGAGATCACCCAGAGCTTGCCCCTCAATTCTGGACCAGTGGACATTTTGGCAGCATGAGAAAAGGTCTCTGTGCCTCTTAACCTTCTCACCTGAGAGACCATTACTAACTGGAGAGTCCAAGTTGTTGCAGTGACTGGGAACCACTGAGTTATATCACTTGTCAAAACTCTTACAAGTGGCCGTGAGATTGTTGAAGCTGAATGGTGAGTAGATGACTGTTCATCATATGCTGTTTCTACTTTTGTATGCATTTGAAAGCTTCCATAAAGACTGAAAAAATAGATTCTGCTGCATCTATAGAACACTTCTCTCAACAACAACAAACTGTACATTCTTCACCAATGCACATGGAATATTCTCAGAATATACTGTATGTTATAACATAAAACAGGCTTTAATAAATTTAAAATGATTAAAATAAACAAGTATGTTCTCTGACCATAATGGAATTAAATTAGAAATCAATAACAGAAAGTAATTTGGGAAACTCACAATATGTGAAAATTAAATAACATAATCCTAAATAATCAATAGATCAAAGTATAAATAAAAATGAAAATTTTAAAATATCTTGATATGAATGAAAATGGAGATACAGCTAAGGCAGTGTCTGTAGGAAAATATATAGCTATAAATGTCTATATGAAAAAAGAACAGATCTCAAATCAATAACCTAACCTTCCATCCTAAGACACTGGAGGAAAAAAGCAAACTAAAACTGAAGCAGGAAGCAGGAAGGAAATAATAAATATTAGAGCAGAAATTAAAGAAATCAAGAAGACGGAAACAATAGAGAAAAATCAATAAAACCGAAAGTTGGTTATTTGAAAAGATCAACAAAATTAACAAAGATTGACAAAGAAAAATAGAGAGAATATTCAAACTGCTAAAATCAGAATGAAAGAGTGGATATTACTACCAACCTTACGTAAATAAAAAGGATTATAAAGAAAAACTATGAACAATTGTATGCCGATATATTAGATAACTTATATGAAATGGGCAAGTTCTTAGAAAGACACAGACTGCTGAAAATGACTCAAGAGAAAATTTTAAAATTTGAATAGACCCATATCAAATAAAGAGATTAAATTAGTAATCAAAAAACTACCCACAAAGAAAAGCTAAAGCCCAGATAGTTTCACTGGTCAATTCTACCAAACATTTAAGAAAGAATTTATACCAATTCTTCACAAACTCTTCCAAAAAATACAACAGAATACTTTCCAACTCATTCTGTGAGGCCAGCATTGCCCTGATACCAAAATCAAACAAAGACATCGCAAGAACAGAAAACTACAGACCAAATTCCTTTGTGAATATCAATGCAAAAATGCACCCTCAACAAAATGCTAGCAAACCAAATCTAGCAACATATGAAAAGAATTACACACCATGACCAGGTAGGATTTATCTGAGGAATGCAAGGTTGGTTTAACACCTGGAAGTCAATTAATGTAATACACAATGTCAATAGAATAAAAAACAAAACCCACATGATTATCTCAATAGATGCAGAAAAAGTTTTTGACAAGATCCAACACCCTTTCTTTTCTTTCTTATTTTTTAATAAATTTATTTATTTTATTTTATTTATTTTATTTTATTTATTTTATTTTTGGCTGTGTTGGGTCTTTGTTGCTGCACACAGGCTTTTCTCTGGTTGCAGCGAGCAGGGGCTACTCTTTGTTGCAGTGCACAGGCTTCTCATTGTGGTGGCTTCTCTTGTGGAGCACAGGCTATATGCATGTGGGCTTCAGTAGTTGTGACACATGGGCTCAGTAGTTGTAGCTCACGGGCTCTAGAGTGCAGGTTCAGTAGTTGTGGCGCACAGGCTTAGTTGCTCTGCAGCATGTGGGGTCTTCCTGGACCAGGGCTCAAACCCGTGTCCCCTGCATTGGCAGGTGGATTCTTAACCACTGTGCCATCAGGGAAGCCCCAACACCCTTTCTTGATTAAAAAAAAACCACGACAAAAAACAAACAAACAAAACCACTCAACAAACTACACAAAGAAACTTCCTCAACCTGATAAAGGGCATCTGTGAAAAACCCACAGCTAACATCATACTCAATGGCTCCAACAGATCAGGAATAATATAAAGTGCTCTTGCCACTTCTATTCAACATTGTTCAACAAAAGGTTCTAGTAAGGCAATTAGGCAATAAAACAAAATAAAATCATCCAGATTAGAAAGGAAGAAATAAAATTACATCTATTTATACTTGACATAATCTCGTATATAGAAAATCCTAGAGAATTCACACACACCCACACACACAAAAAAACCTCACAACTATTAGAACTAATAAACGAGTTCACCAGGATTGTAGGATACAAGATCAAACACACAAAAATCTTTTGTATTTCTATATGCTTGCCATGAACAATCTGAAAATAAAATAAACAATTCCATTTACAATAGCATCAAAAAAAAATACTTAGGAATAAATTGAACAAAAGAAGTATAAAATTTATATTCTGAAAGCTATAAAACATTGTTGAAAGAAATTTTTAAAGATCTAAACAAATAGAAAGAATCTCATGTTCATGGATTGAGAGCTTTAATATTATTAAAAAGGCAACATTCCCCAAAGTGATCAGGTTCAACGTAATCCCTATTGAAATCCTAGCTAGCTTCTTTGTAGAAATTGCCAATCTGGTTATAAAATTTATATGGAAATGCAAGGGACTCAGAATAATGAAAACAATCTTGAAAAAGAAGAACAAAGTTGGAGGTTCACACTTCCTAAATTCAAATGTTACTGCAAAGCAATGGTTATCAAGATAGTGTGATATTGGCACAAGGATAGATATACAGATCAATGGAGTAGAATTGAGATTCCAAAACTAAACTTATGTGTCTATGGTGAATTGATTTTCAGCAAGGGTGCCAAGACCATTCAGTAGGGAAAAATATACATTTATTTATTTATTTATTTATGGCCATGCACGGCATGTGGAATCTTCATTCCCTGACCAGGGATCGAACCTGCACCCCCTGCATTGGAAGCATGGAGTTTTAACCACTGGACCACCAGGGAAGTGCCCAAGAATATTCTTTTAAACAAACAGTGCTAGAACAACTGGATAGACAAATGCAAAAGAATGAAGTTGGACCCTGACCTCACACCACATACAAAAATTAACTCAAAATGAATCTCAGACCTGAATGGAAAAAACTAAAATTATAAAACGTTTAGAAGAAAATATAGAAGCAGAACTTCATGATGTTGGATCTGGAAATGGATTCTTAGATATGACATGAAGAACATGAGCAACAACAATGAAATATAGGTAAATTACGAGGCAGGAGATAGATGGGCCCCAGGCCGAACAGCTGGAGTTTGTCCCCTGTGGACAGAAACTCCATAACAACAGGATAATTGAGAGAGGAGGCTGGGCCTTGCCCAGATAAAAGATAAGAGACCACATATTTCTCATTCTCAAAGTCAAGGAGACCTTTCCGTCTGTAAAGGTCCTTGGAGGTCAAAAGGGGAGTGAGGTCAAGCTACCCATAGGCCTCTTCACTGGAATCCATCTTGGGTGAGAGATGCACGTGCACACATGGGAAGATCCTGAAATATACCAAATACGGACTCAGAACCTGTCAAATCAAAATGATTGGCCAAAGGAAACCTGGAAGAAATGCCCATATAAGTGATTTAAACTACCACAAGGGTGCAACTCCCTGAGTCCGCCTGTGTGTCTATCCATACATACTGTACTCTTTTTCCTCCTAATAAACACTTTACTTGTTTCACTACTTTCCGTCTTTGTGGGAATTCTTTTCTGCAAAGCCGAAGGGCCAGGGCCTTGTCACTGGCCAGTGGTCTAGTGGCTAGGATTCAGTGCTTTCACCGCCGTGGCCCGACCTCAATCTCTGGCCGGGAACCAAAACCCTGCTTCAAGCCACTGCAGGCTGAGGCCACCCGAGATCAATTGGACCTCATCAGAATTAAATACTTTTGTGCTATAAGAGACACTATCAAGAAATTTAACAGACAAGCCACAGAATGGAAGAAAATATTAGCAAACCATGTATTTGATAAGGGATTATATGTAGAATATATTTTTTAAAACCTTTTACAAATAAAGAATAAAAAGACAATCCAGGGCTTCCCTGGTGGTGCAGTGGTTGAGAATCTGCCTGCCAATGCAGGGGACACGGGTTCGAGCCCTGGTCTGGGAAGATCCCACATGCCATGGAGCAGCTAGGCCCGTGAGCCACAATTACTGAGCCTGCGCGTCTGGAGCCTGTGCTCCGCAACAAGAGAGGCCGCGACAGTGAGAGGTCCACGCACCGCGATGAAGAGTGGCCCCCGCTTGCCATAACTAGAGAAAGCCCTCGCACAGAAACGAAGACCCAACACAGCCATAAATAAATAAATAAATAAATAAATAAAAAATAAAAATAAAGGAATTCCTTTAAAAAAAAAAAAAAAGACAATCCAATTTTAAATGATCAAGGATCTGAAAAATATCACTTCTCCGAAGAAGATACAGAAATGGCCAAGAAGTACATAAAAATATGCTTGAAATCAGATAAATGTAAATCAAAACCACAATGAGATAATACTTAAGATGGCTAGAGTCAAAAAGTCGATAATAAGTGTGAGGATATAGAGAAATTAGAATCTTCATACATTTCTGGTTGGAACGTAAAATGGTACAACCACTTTGGAAAACATCCTGGCAGTTCCTCAGAAAGCTAAACACAGAGTTACCATTTGACCCTACAATCCACTCCTACAGAAATGAAAACATATATCCACACAAAGACTTGTATAAGAGTGTTTATAGCAGCAATATTCATACTAGCCAAAAAGGTGGAAACCCAAATGTCCATCAACTAATGAATGGATAAACAAAATGTGGTACATCCATATGTCGACTGAAAAAAAATGCACAACATAAAAGTTGAGAATTATGTTTTATTTGGCAGACTTTCTGAGGACTCAAGCCCAGGAGGCAGCCTTTCATACGGCTCTGAGGGACTGTTCCAAAGAGGTAAGGGGGGAGCCAGGACATATAGGGGTTTTTGCAACAAAAACCAGGTGGTGGGAACATCAAAAGATTACAGTTAATTAAAGAAAACCAGACATCCCAAGTTAATGAATTGTATGGGAAGATGCAAGAGTCTGGGCTCACTGAAATCATTCCTTTGATATGCACCTTAACTATCTAGGGCAAATCTCCTGTTCTTTCCCACCCTGAGTCCCCTCAGGGCTCGCCATAGCAGGCAGCTTTAGTGGCTGATGGCTTGATGGCTGCAACATCTTTTGTTTGCTGATATGGCAGGCGCATTCTTAGTCCACGCGTAGGGTAGGATAGGATATTGTTTAGCCATAAAAAGGAATGAAGTACTGATACATGCTACAACATGGATAAACCTTCAAAACACCATACTAAGTGAAAGAAGCCAGTCACAAAAGACCACATATTATGTGATTCCATTTGTAATTTGCAAGCAGCTTTTGGCAGGAAAAAGCTTTTGGCAGGAAAGAGGTCTCCGCAGGAGGCACCCCTTTGTCTTGTCACTAATCTTAAACCAGGCACCCCCATGCCCTACTCATCTCTGGCCCTAGCACAGCTTTCAAATCTGTTGATTACACAATACTTGTTGGTTATCTCCGTAGATCAAAGAAGTAGAAATGAAGAATAAGTATGTAACAGATAACCAGATCTCTTCTCTAGCTTCCCAATCAGTAATCTCGCAAAGAAACTGTGTGAACAAGACAGCATCTAAAGAAAGATCATGAGGAGTTGACAAGCCTGCACTGAAGCCTGCACACAGTGGGGGATGGCGACGACTCTGACCCCCACCTCAGTGATTAAGTGAGATTACGTCCCTATTTCCCTTTAAAAGCTTTCATGGCTGAGCAGAATCCTGAGAGGTGGTTTGGGGGGGATGTTGAGTCCACCATCTCCCCAGATTGCCAGCATTCTCATTAAAAGCACCTTTCCTTTCTACCAACATCTGTGAGTATTGATTTTGTAAGCGGCAAGCAGCGGGACCCAATTCGGTAACAAAATGTCCAGAATAGAGAAATCTATAGAGACAGAAAATAATTTTGGTGATTGCTTAGAGCCGGGGGTATAGGAGGACTTGGAGGCGATAGCTAAAGGATGTGGAATTTCTTTTTTGAGGTGGTAAAAATGTTCTAAAATCGATCATGGTGATGGTTGCTCAGCTCTGTGAATATACTAAAATCCAGTGAACTGTACAGTTTAAATGAGTGATTTGTGTGGCATGTGAATTATATCTCAACAAAACTGTTATGAGGAGAAGGAGAGAGGGAAAAGCTTCTGGTAAGGGCAGAGAAGCAAATTAATGTAAGGTTAATGCTTAATCTGCATTAAGCCATGTTTCAGAGAATATGGTCTAAACGTGCATGTCCGGTAGAAATTTCAGAGATGATGGAAATATTCTGTGCTCTCCACTAACCACACATGACTACTGAGCAACTGAAATGTGCCTAGAGAGACTAAGGAACCGAATTTTCAAATCTGTGTATGTTGGCACGATGGGTTGTTCTGTTCTAAGGAAACAAATCTCTCACCAAAGAAACTCCTGATTTTTACATGCTCGTACATTATGGGAGGGATTCTTACAACTAACCAGAAAAATGGAACCAGTGTACCAGTTAGCCCACACAGAAGGCCATGGCCTTCATAGGGATAACTTCATAAGACCAAAGTAATTGAATTCCAAGAGGAATTTAAATTGAAAGGTGTGAAAATGCCCAAAGTCCAGAAGTTGCCTTAAGTCACATCAGGAACTACTGTTCCAAATACAGCTACTCCCGTCCCCGTTTCCATGCCTCCTGCTATGGACTGAATGTGTTGCCCAAATTCCCATGTTGTGTTCTAATGCCCAGTGTGATGGTATTAGAAGGTGGGCCTTTGGAAGGTGATTAGGTCGTGAGGGTGAAGCCTTCAAGAATGGGATTAGTGCTCTTATAACAGAGACCCCAGAGAGCCCCCAAGTTTCTTCCACCACATCAGGTCACAGCAAAAAGGCACTGGCCGTGAACCAGAAGGAGGGCCCTCACCTGACCAGGTTGCCACCCTGATCTTGGACTTCCAGCTTCCAGAAATGTGTGCAATAAGTGTCTGTTGTTTATAAGCCACCCAGTCTGTGGGACCTTGTTATAGCAGCCCGAACGGACTAAGATACCCCACAAAGGAAATTCCCCTCAACAACCTCTATAACTATGACAGGAAATCAGGCTCTGATCCAACAACACCCTTTCTCAAAAATCTCTTACACAGATGGGTCTCTGCTGTCAACCAACACATACCCGTTGGAAGCCCACCTTCAGTGAAAGAACAAGTTGTAATATATAAGCCTTGGTCATGAGCAGAGATTGGAGCTATTTTTAAATCTAATTAAGAGCCCTTAAAGTAAAAAAAGAAGTTTGTATTAAATTTATCAAACCTACAATACTAGCCAATCCATGCTGTACCAGATGTGTGAACAAATTCCAAATTACACCCCTAATACAGCTCCCAGAATGGTTCAGAAATGCACGTGGGAATCAGCTGGATAGCCTGTCTCCCCAGAGCGTTAGCAAGTGCAGTTGGAAAGTCTTTCAAATTCAATACAGCTCCTATTTTGATGGTTTCTGGGAGTTACAAAGAACATGAATAAACAAGATAAAGACTCTCAAAGACTCCCCAAACAGCAAAAAAGTTTAAGAAATTATGTCAAAACACCTAATGCTTTAAACATGCTGGCCCTTTAAGAAAGACTCTTCCGCCATGAGAAATAAAATGTGCAATTTCCGGGAGAGAGTCAAGCTGCAAATTATGTACTGTAACCACCTATATGTGTATTTCAAATAGTTTAAAGAAATCGGTCTTCTAGAAACTGAAGCATCCAATAGTTTCCTTTTTGGAAAGGGAAATCTCCAATAAGAAGACTTAAAAAGTTAACATAGTTATTAAAACATGGATCAAAAGGTATATTTTTTCAAAGCAATGTGAATATACTTAACATCTATAGCTGTACACTTAAAAATCGTTAACATGGTTTTTAAAAAGGTATATATTACCCTAACTAGTAAAAATTTAAAAAAATTTTAAAATAATGTCTAAGTAAGTCATTAATAAAAGTGTAAAAAATATTCCTTTTTTCTAATACTAAAACATTTCTCTCTAAAAAGTGTTTGGATCAGAAAAGGAAAAATGCCAGATTAGTTTAATAACATAGCAGTTCCTGTTGATAAATTACAAGGAATAAATAAATGCAAATCAGCATTTGGTCAACAATTACTCATCAGATAATGATTCCACAAACTCCTTTCTGTGTTCACATTTTAAGTAAAATAAGAGTTTTAACATTTCTTAGTAAAAGTAAGTACAAGAAAATTATATAAAAATCTACATTTCGAGTTCACTTAGTACTCCTAATCAATTATGAATTTTCATTTTAAAAAGTTATACATCTTCTCTCTGATTTTATCACAGTGTGCAATATAATTTAAAGATAACAGTTTATGCAAGACTTTGAAATTATTATCCTACCACAAGCTTAACTAAATAGAATATCCTAAATTCCTTATAGTTATCAGGTTATCATTACTTACAGGAAATATTTAAGACTGTAAATATAAGCATGAGTATTTAATGAGAGTTACAACAACTAATGGCTTCATGTAAAACCCTGCAAATTATGTGAACCTATGGAATCACTCCATTTCTGCCTGGATAAGTTTTCAAGTGTTGTATTTCTCTGACAAATGTTTAATAATAACAGTGATTATATTTGTTAAATGTCAACTAAAATACATTTCCTAAGATCCCTAATTGACTTGAGACCTTTAAGTGCCAACTGAGGAAACTGGGGAGTAATCTCTGCGTATCTGGAAATTTTCCAAAGAAAGAATTTTAAGTTTATAAGTAAAGAGAAAGTAAAGTACATGCTCATGTGGTTTTGGCTTATGTATTCTTGTCATATAAACACATATATCTTTGTGACACTCGTGAAGATAGTAAAAATCGATTATAAATATTGCCTAATAATATGCTAGATAAAATGGATTATGTGTATAGAATTAGAGTTTCAACGGGTTAAATAATGTTGGCCTTTAAACATTGTTTGGGTACAAGGCCATTAGGAGCAAGGCATGGAGAAACCCTGGGGGGTAAGATGTGATGGCCCCTCAGAGCCTGCAGGGAGGGGTCCCCGCCGCTGCAGTGGCAGTGGCGCAGCACCTGTACTGGTCTAGCCCTGGGGCCTCTCAGGGGAGCGCGGTGCCCACCTGGAGCACGGTACCCACTTCGTCGCAATGAATGAGTTAGCGGCTCGCGGCTGATCCAGCCGAGGACTGCGCGGCGCTGGCTCCTGTGCCCCGCGGTGACACGTGATGCGCTGTGCGCTGTGCCTACTGCATACCCTGGGGTGTGCTCGGGCATCTCGAAAGGTCTGCTAACGTTTGTACACACTCGAATTCAGCTCTTGGATACTCCCCACTTTATGCAGATTCCTAATGGTGGTGGTAATATTACCTTCAGACATCTATTAGGCTAGGGCTTCCCCTGGTGGTGCAGTGGTTAAGAATCTGCCTGACAATGCAGGGGACACGGGTCCGGGAAGATCCTACATGCCGCAGAGCAACTAACCCCGTGTGCCACAACTACTGAGCCCACGTGCCACAACTACTGAAGCCTGTGCGCCTAGAGCCCGTGCTCCGCAACAAGAGAAGCCCGCACTCTGCAACAAAGAGTAGCCCCCCGCTCGCTGCAACTAGAGAAAGACCGCGCGCAGCGACGAAGACCAAGTGCAGCCAAAAATAATAAATAAATAAAAATAAATAAATTTATTTAAAAAATAAAAAATAAAGTCCACAGTTTACATTAGAGGTCACTCTTTGTGTTGGACCGTCTATGGGTACAACACAACATACGACATATGTCCATCATTATTGTATAATACAGAATAGTTTTGTTGCCCTAAAAACTCCCTTCCTCTACTTTTTAGTTTAGTTTTAATTGCCCTTTCCAAGATTTAGCCCCAAATTGAGAACCTGAGTTTTTTTGGAATTCCCACCATCTTTTATTTTTCCCAAAATGGTCACTAGGTGGCGCCTAGACTATTAGTACACATATCCCTGACTCTGGGCACATACACAGGCTAGAAAGGCAAGAATTAACACCTGGGTACAAACAAACTGGTGTGGAAATTGTATTAAATCTTCATTTATATAAATAGTTGTCTCACCTGCAACCAGCATAACCCTAGAATATCTATAAAGGTGTGGCAAAGACATCAAGCAGCACTGCTTAGGGTCATGTGAATCGGATCCCCTGTACTTATGGACTATGTCCTTCCAAGAGGGTGTTATTTTCACTGGGTGAAGGCACTTCCTTGTCGCAGAGCACCCCTTTACCCTGTTTCAAAGACATTAGTACAGTATGTCGTTCATTCCAGCCTGGAGAATACCTTCAGTGCATCCCACAGACACGGCTCTCTTTATGGAACAAGTTCTTTTCAGCTGTCAGGCAAGCTACTGGGGCCACTGAACAATTTTACTATCCACATCTATATCCACATTTCCAAACTTGGAAAAAGTGATCCGGATTGATAGAACTGTCAAAACCAAATAGGCTAATCTAGTTTGTGAAGCTGACATGTCTCGGGTCTTTCGTCTTTCGTGATCAGGAGAATTCATTCCTCTGCATGAGAAAAATACTGAATCCTTATGAAATTGCTCCTGCACGGCCTCTGCATTTTAGGATTATATCCTCTTTAGAGGACTCTACTCGGGGTAACCATACATCCTTGTTTTCCTAGGACAGCCCCAGTTTATGCTTGTTGTCTGTAATGGTTAATTTTATATGTCAGCTTGACTGGGCCACAAGATGCCCAGATATTCAGTTAAATATTATTTTGGTGTGTCTATGAGGGTGTTTCTGGACGAGATTAGCATTTGAGTCTATAGACTGAGTAAAGCAGACTGCCCTTTCTAAAGTGGGTGGGTCTCATCCAATCAGTTGAAGGCCTCAACACAACAAAAAGGTGAATAAGGCACAGTTCTCCCCCACTCTCTCTCTCTATCTCTATCACCCCACACCAGTCAGAATAGCCCATGACCTCGGTTTCCTCATCTGTAAAGTGGAGCTGGTGGTAATAACTATATCTGCTTTATAAGATTTGGGGCAGGAGGAGAGGAAAGGAGGGGGAGTTAGTTAATGGGTACGGAGTTTCAGTTTTGCAAGATGACAAGAGTTAAAATGGCTCACTTGGCAAATTCTATGTTATGTGTATTTTACCACAATTGAAAATAACTTATAAAAACTAAAAACAAACAAACAAAAAATTTGGGAGGAGGAATAAGGAGCTCATTTCTACCTGGCACCCCTGTGCCCTTTGCCCTCTGCCGCGGCTCGTGTTCACATCATTACCTGGTGAGGGTCAGCAACTCTGCTTGCCCTCTGGGCTTCAGTTTCCTCACCCATAAACTGAAGTCACTGTGAGAATTAGAAATAAAGCAGAGACAACGGTTAGACTGTAGTCCCAGCCTTAATAAACGGTAAGAGTCGTGACTAGCCTGGAATCTATCTGGGAACGGGGTTGACTCAGGCGCCAGCGACCCGCACCGCAGACCTGCAGGGGTGCTATCCAGGCAGCCCCTCATTCGGGGGCGGGAACACGGCTTCCAGAGCAAACCAGGGGGGCAGAAACGTTGCAGCAATGCCAACAAGAAGACAGAACTGTGGTCAGTTTCTCTCAACGGGTAAAACCTGACCAAGTTCCACGGAGCGCGGGGCATGAAATTATAACTTATTTTTGAAGCGCGTGTGCAGATTTACCAAGACGCGTGTATCACGCGTGGTCGCGGCCAGAACACACTCACGGCCGGGCTTTCAACCGGTCTTCCCTCCGAGCCTGCCCCTCCGGCTCCAGGCCTGAGCTGCTATTTGTCTGGTGCTCTGAGATCTTCCCAAATACGGCCTCCTTAAATGAAAGGAAGGCTAAGGAGAGGGATGGTCTTGACCTCGGACGTGGTTAGGAAACTGGACCGTGGTCTCCTCTGGCCTGAGGGTGCGAGGGGGGGCGGGAAGGAGCGCGCTGCCTTGGCTGGAGCTGCCCACCCTTCTCTCCTTCTCTGAGATGCTCCTCCCAGCCCAGCACTGCTCTCCCAGCTTCCCTAAAGCAGGATCCAGTTTCCTGATAGAAAAGCCTTCCTTCCTTTTTTGAATGGCTGTCAGCAGCTAGACACCTCCCAGAAAGGGAGGTGGGAAGGAAATTATTTGAGATTTAAGACCAAGGCAGACCTAGCATAATTAACACCTGGAGTGGATGGTTTTTAACACTTCCCCTTCCATATACAACAAAATTACTTTTAGTAACAATATAATAATATTCAGTAGCAATTCAAGTTTAGAACGTATGTCACATATGAACAAAATTCGCACTTGCCAATGGAAAATATTAGATATCACAGTTCTCACTCTATTTTACTGTTTAAAAAAAATTTTATTGAGATATAATTGAATGTAACATTGTATTAGCTTTAGGTGTACAACATAACAATTTGATATATGTGTATATTAAGAAATGATCACCACAATAAGGCTAGTTAACAACCATCACCACCCACAGTTACAATTTTTTTTTTCTTGTGATGAGAACTTTTAAGATCTACTCTCTTAGCATCTTTCAAATATACAAAACAGTATTGTGAACTCTAGTCACCATGCTGTCATGCCCAGGACATTTTTATTCTATAGCTGGAACTTTTTTTAATTTGAAACACAAACAAAACCTCCAAGTTTGTATCAAGTAGAATGACAAAAGTGAAGTAACTCAAGGACTGTTCCTTTGTCTTTGCAATCACTGCGTTATCATGGTTCATTTTGAACCTGCTATTTAAACAGGTGTTGGAGACAGTTGCTGCTCAAGAATTAAACCCCAAACTCTCAGTGTCTGAATCAAATGGAACTTACCCTGGAAGGAAAATGCATGAAGCGGAGTCCACAGAGCAGGAACTTCGGCACAACGGGGAGTTCTCTGGATTAACTTCCAGATAGAATACAACTATTAACGGATAAATAAGGAAATGTACCAAGTTGAAGCTTACATATGTATTAATAAAACACAAGCATACCTGCCAGAAGTTGTTTAGAACTTCAAACAATGAGAGATTTATTATTTATTTTGTGTGTGTGTGTGGAGTATTTTACCACTGACATTATTCAGAATTGCTGGCACGTGGTGATCTAAAAATATAAAATGACTTCTGGTCGGTATTATTGTGTTGAATTACAAACGATGTGTCCCTTACTGCCTGCACCAGGACAGGCAGCTTCCCCAGCTCTGCCTTTTGTTTGCAGCTGATTTAGAGAGGCAGCCTCAGTGCTGCAAGGTTACGCATCTGACTTCATTGAAACGAACAGTCTCGAAGTTGAGCGCTTTTATTTTAGGTATAGGACCTCTCAGCGGGGAAGGGGAAAACGAATGGAAAGTCGCTGAATCCCTTTTCTCAGATACCAGTGCTTAGGATTTTTAGAGCATGTTTTATAAATTGAGAATTTGGGCGCAACACTGGACAACAGCTATTTCAAGTTCCAGGACGGTGTTTGGCGCGCCCTCTGGTGGACAGTTTGAAAATAGAAAGCTCAGATACTATATAAATTAATAACAGCTTACGTTTACATTGTTTATTAAGTGCTCTGCTTCTGGCTAGGCCTTTTGCGGGCATTATCTCATCCTTACAAATGACTATAATTAGGCATCTGATTCCAATTTTACCAATTATAGAACTAAGAGTGGCCAAGTAAATTAACTACAGCTACCCAGCTAACAAGTGGCAAAGCTGGGATTGAATCCAGTTTTGTCTCATTCCAGAGCCCGAGCTGTTAACCACAATGGACTGACTTGCTACCAGCTCCACATCTCAGAGCCTGGGGGCTTGAGGAGTGCCTACCCCAAACTGTGCTTCCAGAACTATAGCTACTTGCACAATTGTGGGAGTTTTTGATGTTCACTTAAAGGTTGTGATTTGCTCTCAAAAAATCACTGTGGCTTGGTTTGTCACTCCTTTCTTCATATATTCTTGTTGCCTTTGTGTCTTAACATGTTCTGGCAAGTTCATGGCAATGGACTTTGGTTTCCAGCAATAGTAACTCTCAGACTTCAAAGAACATTAGCAATATACCTCATCTGTGAAGCCTCGGCAATCTCAGAACCATAGAATTGAAGCAAGCTGGTCCTGGGAGCAGATTGGGGTTATCCAGTTTAGTGGTTTCACAAGGTGGGCATCTTGAAAACCTGTGGAGGAAGTTTTGGTTGTCACATGTTTGCAGGGGGCTGCTGATGTTTAGTGGGAGAGACACTGGATGTCCTGCAATGCCCAGAACAGGTCACACAAGGAGTTTGTCCAGGTCCCTTAAGACTTTCCAACATCCTGCCAGACATTCTGAGCTAGAACATCTGCTTCAACTGTGATGGGAGTTCAAGATCTGGGGTATCTTTTCTGTGACATTTAAAAATTTTTTTATTGGAGTCTAGTTGATTTAAAATGTTGTGCTGGTTTCTGCTGTACAGCAAAGTGAATCTGTTATACATATACATATATCCACTCTTTTTTAGATTCTTTTCCCATATAGGTCATTACAGAGTATTGAGTAGAGTTCCCTGTACTACACAGTAGATCTTATTAGTTATCTATTTTATATATAGTAGTGTGTACATGTCAGTCCCAATCTCCCAGTTTATCCCTCCCCCCCCTTTTCCCCCTGGGTAACCACAAGTTTGTTTTCTACATCAGTGACTCTATTTCTGTTTTATAAATAAGTTCATTTATACCATTTTTTTTAGATACCACATGTAAGCAATATCATATGATATTTGTCTTTCCCTGTCTGACTTACTTCACTCAGTATGACAATCTCTAGGTCCATCCATGTTGCAGCAAATGGCATTATTTCATCCTTTTTATGGCTGAGTAATATTCCACTGCATATATGTACCACATCTTCTTTATCCATTCCTCTGTTGATGGACATTTAGGTTTCTTCCATGTCCTGGCTATTGTAAATAGTGCTGCAATGTTTTCTGTGATATTTCATCCCTCCCACATCCCAGGTCATCACAAGGAATTATTTTGACACTGCACTTACACATAAGGCCTGGATGATTTGCAAAGAAGTCATCCTTTCTTATTTTGCTCTGCAATCTATAACTTAGCTCGGCATCTTATCTCTATTTAACTTCAGGTATTTTCCTCTTTCTCCTGCCATGTACAAATCAGTCAGCTCTGTTAATACTTAGCACTAACTTCTATCCCTTTGTCTAGCTGTTCTTTGACTTTCTCATTTGCTGTCCTTCTAGGAAATGACTCCTGATCTTTGACTTTTTTTTTTTTTTTTTGGCTGTGCGGTGAAGCTTGTGGGATCTTAGTTCCCTGACCACGGATGGAACCCAGACCCCGACAGTGAGAGTGCCAAGTCCTAAACACTGGACTGCCAGGGAATTCCCATCTTTGACTTTTCTTTTCTTTTTGGCCGTGCCGCGCAGCATGCAGGATCTTAGTTCCCAGACCAGGGATCGAACCCACGCCCCCTGCAGTGGAAGTGCGGGGTCTTAACCCCTGGACCGCCAGGGAAGTCCCTGACTTTTCTTAAATCTAAACTTATTCATTATAAGTAGGGGCAATAACCATTTCCTAATGTCTTGCAGTCTAGTTCTGTTAAAAATATAGTGTATTAATATAAAATTTGAAGTATAGTAAGGCCAACAGGCCGAGAGATGACTGCCATTGAAATGATAGTTTGTTACCCACAGTTCCCAAGAGGGGGTACACCACGCCATGGGGGTGGGACACACAGGGAAGCACCAGGGTGGGTCAGGAGGCAGAGGGAGCTAGGGGGGAAATGTGGGCAAGAGTCTTCACTGTGGTTTCTATGGGAACGAACAAGTGAGGCAGGGGAAGCAGGCTTAGGACTGGCTAGTCTGGATAATTTCAGTGGGCTCTAGGGTATCGGGGCTGTCCCTAGTGGTCTGGTACCTGGCTCTGGGATGATTAGGACAGGGGGATAGTGGCCTACTGGGAACGTGAGAGCCTGAGAAAGGAGGTG
This sequence comes from Balaenoptera ricei, assembly GCF_028023285.1. Classification (NCBI taxonomy): domain Eukaryota; kingdom Metazoa; phylum Chordata; class Mammalia; order Artiodactyla; family Balaenopteridae; genus Balaenoptera; species Balaenoptera ricei. Next base: position 8,617,815 of record NC_082644.1, read on the forward strand.
GCTGGGTGTGGGCTCTGAACTGGTTGGTTTGAATTTTCAAGTCCTGCTCTTGGGAATTCCCTGGCGGTCCAGTGGTTAGGACTCCTGCTCTGGGGCAAGTTGCTTACTGTCTCTAGGGACAGGCTAGCAGCCCTGGGAGGTGCAGTCTCTCCAGGAGCAGCAAGGCCCCAGATGTCAAAGCCTCAGAATACAGACAATAAGAGACAGGTTTGGTACACTGCCCAAGCTTTACAGATTAAAATACGTATTATTGGTTACAACCTATTCACTTGAATTTTCCACTTAAATTACAGTTAGGGCATCAGAGTGGTTTTTAAAAATTATGTCTATAGGTGGTTATAGCTACAATTTTCATTTTAGAACAGCAAAGAAGATGTTACAAATGTTTATTTCAAAGCAGGACATAGGGGACTTCCCTGGGGGCCCAGGTTCAATCCCTGGTCAGGGAACTAGATCCCACACGCATGCCGCAACTAAGAAGTCCGCAGTCCACAACGAAGATCCTGCATGTCTCAACGAAGACCCAGCGCAGCCTAAATAAATAAATATTATAAAAAACAAAACCAAAAAACAAAACAGGACATAGGATCGATGAGGCTGGGAGCCACAGCTGTTTTACAGATGAGGACGCTGAGGCCCGGGGATCCCAAGTGGCTCTGCTAGGGTGCACAGTGGGTTACAGGAAGGGCTGGTTCCAGGCACAATCTCTTGGTTCCCCAGGGCTTTCTTTGGCAGTAGTAAGCAGCCTCAGTTGAGAAAAAGCTCTAAAAAGACAGTATTAACGTGCTCTGCAAATACCCTCAGTAAATACCTAAGATAACACTCTAGTGTGAAGGCCAAGTGTAAATGATGAATTACAGCGAAAACGTGCCAAGAAAATCGAGTCTGCGTTTCGTCTTTTGGTAATACTGGGGAGACAGAGCACCTGTGTTCCACTTGCTGCATCCTCTCTGCTTTCTCTTGCTTCCTCTGCTTCTGTGTTGGTCAAATAGAAGCAGTGGTTCACTCTGCCTTTTTGACCCTCTTAACAGCCCAACTTCTCCATAAAGTCTTTCCTGACCAGCTAACAGTGAGACCATCATGGTCTCCCAAAGACTTCCCAGGCCTGCGGACACCCTACACCAGTGCTTCCCACGTTTTCCTGCCAATCGTCTGGGGAGCCTGTGAAAATGCAGAGTGGGTGTTTCTAACAAGCTCCCTGGTGAGGGACCTGGCAAGGAGAGCACACCCCGGCCAGCAGGACTCTCAGGTGAGGTCTGTGGTTTATCATCTCAGGCATCTGAGCAACTTTTGAAAAATACAGCTTCCCAGCCCCACTGCAAAGCTGTATCGTCGTAATCTCTAAGGGCAGAGCCTAGAATATGAATTTTTAGAAACTCTCCAGATCACTCTGATAACTAACCAAGTTCAGAAAAACCGTCTCCCTATAACAACCACCATAAAATGTTGACCTAATGTTTATGGGTACTACACAGACCTTATAACTTAATCTGAAATTGGCTTTGGAAGTAAGCACCTTGCAGGCTGCTGAGAACCTAGAGTGATAGTGATGTTTTTTTCAGGCCAGATTCCAAGAACTGTACCTTCCCACACAATTACAGGACCAACCCAGATGGGGAAATGGTCTAAAACAGTCTTGTGATGTTCATACCTTATTTACCTGTATTTATACATCTCTTAAGATGATCACAGTGGTCACAGAACCCAAATTGAAACATTTTACTGCATTAGAATTTAAAAACTAGGGCACTGATGTATATTTCACCAGAAGCTCATATTTGCATAATTATGAGTGGCCTGCAATTTCTTTTTTTTTTTAATATATTTTATTTTATTTATTTTTTATTTATTTATTTTTGGCTGTGTTGGGTCTTCGCTGCTGCGCACAGGCTTTCTCTAGTTGCGGCGAGCGGGGGCTACTCTTCGTTGTGATGCGCAGGCTTCTCACTGTGGTGGCAGCGCACGGGCTCTAGGCGCGTGGGCCCCAGTAGTTGTAGCACACGGGCTCAGTAGTTGTGGCTCACGGGCTCTAGAGCGCAGGCTCAGTAGCTGTGGCGCATGGGCTTAGTTGCTCCGCAGCATGTGGGATCTTCCCAGACCAGGGCTCGAACCCGTGTCCCCTGCATTGGCAGGCGGATTCTTAACCACTGCGTCACCAGGGAAGCCCGGCCTGCAATTTCTTAAGTCCATCTCTATGTCTTAGTTAAAGGCTTGAAGTAGCCCTGGCATCGGGCCCAATCTTACAGAGGGAAATGCTTTTTTTTTTTTCATTCAGCAAACATTTATTAGGTTCTTACTTATTTGACCACTATTATACTAGGTCCTGGAAGTTAATGATAAACGAGGCACAGCCCTGACTACGTGACTCTTACAGTCTAGCACAGGGCTCAGCAAACTACAGCCCAGGGGCCACATCCACCCTCATTTTGTAAATAAAATTTCATCGGAACAAAGCCACACCCACTTATCTACCTGTTGTCTATGGCTGTTTTAAAAAACTAGCTTTGTTGAAATATAGTTCACATACCATAAGAGTCACCCTTTTACAGTGTACAATTCGGTGGTTTTTAGTGCATTCAGATCTGAGTATGCTTGCTGATACATTCTCCCCTCCCACCAGCCCCTGGAAGCCGCTCATCTGTTTTCTGTCTCTATTGATTTGCTTATTCTGGACATTTCACATAAATGTAACCATACAATATACAGACTTTTGTGCCTGGCTTTTTTCCACTTAGCATCGTGTTTTCAAGGCTCATCCTTGTAGCTCATGTCAGTGGCTTTTTATATGGCTCTCTGGCAGCTTCCGCACTGTACTGGCAGAGCTATGTAGCTGGGACAGACTCCACAGCCAGCAAAGCCTAAAATATTTGCAAACATTTATTAAATATTATCAAAGGAGTTTGTGACCCATGGGCTAATGTGGGGAAAAAAAGACATTTTAGAATCAGAGTTGGAGAAAAGTTTATGTCAGCAAGTGCCATCCCTCACTTAGTTCTGGAATCTCTTCATGGGCCCCCGTGCTGGATGTCTTAGTCGGCTAAAAGGAGATCTGATAGATTCTTTTTTTTTTTAATTTCTTTTTTATTGAGGACACACTGGTTTATAACATTCTATAAGTTTCGTGTGTAAAACATTATACTTCTACTTCCGTATACACTACAGCGTGCGCACCACCAAAAATTTAGTTTTCATCCATCACAGAGGGAAATTCCTCAAACTGTCTCTTCCCCACCTCCAGAGAAGGTGGAAGAGGGTGGGAGGGAGAAGAACAGTGGAGAAAACCCCCCAAATAAGAATGCTGCTATACTCTACTCAATGCTCTGTGGTGACCTAAATGGGAAGGAAATGTAAAAAAAGACTGGGTATATATATATGTATAACTGATTCACTTTGTTGTACAGCAGAAACTAACACAACATTGTAAATCAACTATACTCTAATTAAAAAAAAAAAAAAGAATGCTGCTGTAGACTGAATGTTTGTGTTCCCCTAAAATTCATATGTTGAAAGCCTAACTCCCAATGTATTTGGAGATGGGCCCTCTGGGGAGGTGATTAGATCAGGAGGGTGGAGCCCTTTTCCCTCCCGATGTGGGGACACAGAGAAGTTGACCATCCATGAACCAGGAAGCGGGCTCTCACCAGACACCGAATCTGCTGGCACCTTGATCTTGGACTTCCCAGACTCCAGAACTGTGAGAAATAAATTTCTGTTGTTTATAAGTCACCCCGACTGTGGTACTTTATTACAGCAGCCCGAATGGACTAAGACAAATGCCCCTCTGAGCTACAGAAACACTTAAATTTCTTTTCCAAAAGAGCACAGTAGAGAACCGCAGTGATGGACTGTGCCTGCTGCAGACAGAGCTTACACAGTCTGACAAAGACATAACGCTGAGGCCCGGATGGGAGGATCCAGGCAGGTCCTCGGGCAGCTGAGAAAACTTTGGAAATGCCTCCGGTGGAGACTAGGAGCTCCAAAAGGCAGGGTCTTTCTTCCCGCCCAACACGCTGTATAGTGAGAGGTGCACGATGTCTTCGGGCCCAAATGTGCCCCAGAGAGATGCACCTCCAATTTCATTTGACAAATTGTAACAGGGAAGAGCTAAATTGGACTCCACGTTGGATCTGTTTCTTTGACTTTAACCTTTGCTTTTCGTTGCTTTTGTTATTATAATCATACAGAATGGCCTGCCTCGGGGAACCCTGCCCCTCTGCCTGACTGTAAAAGTGCCTTTGTTCCGCTCACAGGGAGACAACCTGACCCTGCCCACCTGTAAATGGCTGAAATTAACACATCCCCGCCCTGAGGCTGGCCATTCCAGGAGATGTTTTGCAAGACTGAGGGCCCTTTTTACTTTACTTCCTCACCCCCTCTCCCTCTGTGATTCTATAAAACTGGCATCCAGGCCCCGATAAGATGATTATTTGGAGACTTTAGTCTGCCATCTTCTTGGTATGCTGGCTTTCCGAATAAAGTCGTCTTCCTTGCCTTGACACCCCGTCTCCGATTTATTGGCCTGTTGTGCGGGGAGCAGAGCGAGCTTGGGCTCGGTAACAAATTGAGTGTTCTCGGCGGGTGGGGTGGGGGGGTTGGGGGGGTGGTCATTATGCTCCCCAGGGAGCTGCTGAGGACTTCATGCAGCCGGTCCCTGCGAGGGCTTGACCCCAGGCTTCACGAGGCAGGGCCTGTTTGGTTCACCCCGTCTGCCCAGCACCCAGCACGGTGCCTGGTTCGTGGCAGCTACTCAGAGAATACTTATGACTGATGGACCAACTTGAGGGTGAAATGCTTTTTAGTTCTAGAAGTGCCTTAGCTGATACGCCTCCTCATTTCCACATTCTTCTGGAGTCGCCTTCAGAGCCACGTATTGCTTTTATGGGACTTTGAATTAAGTATGTCTTTTTATTCCGATGCTTTGACATCTGGGGCCTTGCTGACCCAGGAAGGACCCTCTCCTGCCCCCAGCGCCAGCCAGTTCTTGGGCAAAGTAAAGGAATTGGGTAGGTGCTCACCCTTCATGTGCAAGCCAACCAATTCCAGCCCCCTTCCCCAACCACCTCCTTTAACCAGCTCCCACACTCTGGGCCACTGTCCCCCTGTCCTAATCACCGGAGGCCCAGGTACCAGACAAGTAGGGACAGCTTTGGGTCCCAGAGCCCGCTGAAATTATTCAGACTAGGCTATCCTAAGCCTGCTTCCCCTGCCTTGCCTGCTCCTCCCTGGGGAAACCATGATTGCCCCTCACTCCCTCTGCCTCCGGACAGACCCTGGTGCTTCCCCCTGTGGCTCCTCACGGTTTGGTGGGTGTAGCCCCCTCCTCTTGAGAACTGTGAGTCGTAAACTACTGTGTCAGTGCTGAGTCTTCTCCTGACCTGTTAGCCTGACCATACCCGAATCCTAATAAAACCCGCATTTTAGAAGCAGACGTATTGTGAAGTTGCAGGATATCAGACCCACGCATGTTCAGGACAGCTTCCACTACGTAGACTGAGTATCTCCTGTGGATCAGAAATAGTGCAGCTTCTTGAAGCTGTGTGTGGGGCAGTCCACTACGTAGACTGAGTATCTCCTGTGGATCAGAAATAGTGCAGCTTCTTGAAGCTGTGTGTGGGGCAGTCCACTACGTAGACTGAGTATCTCCTGTGGATCAGAAATAGTGCAGCTACTTGAAGCTGTGTGTGGGGCTGTCCCAGGCAGGGTTCAATCAGTGCAGCAGAGTCGCTAGATTCTATATCTTGCTGTGTATCCTACCAGGGTGCTGGTAAGGCAGATTGCCCGGAGAGAGAGGGGTGTGGCCGTCTGCAGCCAAGGGCAAGTGTGTTTGCTGTCTAATGTGAGAGAGATTCACACTTCGCCCCGTGGAGCAAAATTCAGACCAGCTTCCTGCCCTGGGGAAACGACTTGGGCTCACGAAGCCCCTTCCCGTTGAGTCACCTGTTCTGTGCAGGCAGCAGTGGCCCCATCACAGCACCCTCTGGGGACGGGGTGGGGGGAGACGAGCACAGATGCGGATACCCGGGGTTCTGCTGTTGCTCTGGGTAGTAGGATCCTTTGTCTCTGACCCAGAAGTCTCATGTCTCCTCCCAGCAAGCAGAAAACTGGCAGGCTAACTCACTAGCTTGTGAGGAGGGTAAATCTTAGACACTCCCCTGCCCAGCTGTGGGTCCTCCCTACCCAATACCAGTCTCCTGGGCCAGGGGGAAGGGGTCTTTCTCCTCCCTCTGTCACTGTCAGTGAGGATGGTCTCCTTGAGGAATGGCTCTGTGTCCACCTCTGAAGGGACAGGCGTCAGGAGAGGTCAGAGCTGGGATGGCTGTGCTGACCCAAAGGAAAGGTCACTGACCACTGGGCCACAGAACCCGCCCACCAGCAAGCCAGGTGACAGAAGAAACTCCCTTGGGGCAAGCCCCGCTATTAGAGTTCCCATCACAAAATGCCACAGACTGCGTGGTTTAAAGTGCGGAAATATATTTTCTCGGTTCTGGAGCCTGGAAGTCCCGGGTCAAGGTGTTGATCACTTTGGATCCGGATGAGAGCCCTCTTCCTGGCTTGCAGACGGCCACCTTCCTGACTTGTCTTCATACAGCCTTTCCTCTGTGTGCGCGCGGGGAGAGACAGAGAGAGTGCACCAGGGTCTCTTCCTCTTTTTATTTTCCATTTTTAAATTTTTTTTTACTTTTTGGCTGCGCCACCCGGCATGTGGGTTCTTAATCCCCCAACCAGGAATGGAATCCGCGCCCCCTGCAGTGGAAGCGCGGAGTCTCAACCGCTGGACTGCCAGGGAAGTCCCTCTTCCTATTTTTATAAGAACAACAGCCCTACTGGATGAGGGCCCCATCCTTATGACCTTATTTCACCTTAATTACCTTCCTAAAGGCCTCACCTCCAAATATAGTCACATTGGGGGTTAGGGCTTCAACATATGAATTGGGGAGGGGGGATGCAATTCAGTCCATAGTAGCCACCTAACAGCTGTGAGGTAATTCATTTACACTCATCATTAAAACATGACCGGGCTTCCCTGGTGGCGCAGTGGTTGAGAATCTGCCTGCCAATGCAGGGGACACGGGTTCGAGCCCTGGACTGGGAAGATCCCACATGCCGCGAAGCAACTAAGCCCGTGCGCCACAAGTACTGAGCCTGCGCGTCTGGGGCCTGTGCTCCGCAACAAGAGAGGCTGCAACAGTGAGAGGTCCGCGCACCGCGATGAAGAGTGGCCCCCGCTCGCCGCAACTAGAGAAAGCCCTTGCACAAAAACGAAGACGCAGCACAGCCAAAAATTAATTAATTAATTAATTAATTAATTTGCAAAAAAAAATGACCAAGCATCTTAAACCATCTACCTGGGGGAGGAGGAGTAAAAGGTAAACAAGGCCATAGATATTTTACTGTATTTGTCTTTATTTCATTTTTAAATTGTGGTTAAATAGACATAACCTAAAATTTACCATTTTAGTCATTTTTAAGTGTCCAGTTCAAATGTCATTAAGCACATTCACCTTGTTGTACAACCATCAGCGCCATCCATCCACAGAACTCTTTTCATCTTCCCAAATTGAAACTGCACACCCATTAAAACTAGCTCCCCATCTCCTCCTCTGTTCAACTCCTGGCAACTCTACCCTCCTCTCAGTCTCTGTGAATCTGACTTCTGTAGGACCTCAGGTAAGGGGTACATACAGTATTTGTCCTTTTGTGACTGGCTGCTTTCACTTATCATAACATCCTCAAGTTTCACTTATGTTGTAGCCTGTATCAGAATTTCCCTCTTTTTTAAGACTGGGTTTCCATTTCTAATAATGGCACAGCCCTGAATATATTATAGGCAGAAGAAAAGAAAACAGTAAAGAAAGACAGAAGCTGAGAAGGGTGAGGGTCTTGGAGGAAGGCAGGGCAGGGCAGAGGGAAGGTTCGCTTTGGAGCCAAGCAGATCTGGGTTCAAATTCTGGCATTTCTGCTGCATGATTTTTGAGTAATCCACGTCATTCCCTCCCCCAGCTTCCTCCGATGTGAAATATAGTTAGTGATGCCCTTTGCTAGGATCACTGTGTGTGCCCCACAGAAGAGAACCCACATTTGCTGAGCATTTGCCGTGCGCCCTCTTCCATGTTTGGATCCCTGGAAAGGATTGTCTTACTTAAGGGAGGGTTTGCCCTTGTTTTCTGCAGGAAGAAACAGAGAGGTAGAGAGGATATATGACCTGCCCAGGATCCCCGAAATGAGGAGAGAAAGAGCTGTCACTGGAGCCCCACATTTTCCTGGCTCCCAGCCCCCCTCCAAGGGCACCACGCTGCCCTGCGCACCACCCCGTGCAAAGCAGGAATGTGCACCTGTGCTTTCCTTTTCCCCTGGAAGGAGGGGCACCATCCACCTGTCAAAGGGAAAGGGGAGCAGGTGGTAGTCAGCTTGAGAAAGAAGGTAAGGATCCCATCACTATGGGGGGAGCTGGGAGCTTGTGGTAGACAGGGAGAGGCGACAGGTAGCTGCCCCAAAACCTACGAGGGGGAGTCTGGGGAGAAGGGCATCCAGGATGCAGGATTAACACCAGGAAGGCTTGTGAGACTCGGTGACAATTCCAGAAGCCACACAGAGATCCTTGGTTAGCTGGGTTCAGTCTTGCTTGGAGGTACCAAGTAGATGGAGTCAGTTAAGACCTTTCCAAACGCCAACGGACAGAGGATTCTGAGTAGGCACTACCCTGGGCTCATACTCCGCAGGAGAGAAGTCAGGGAGGAAAGGCACAGAGCCCCTTGCTGTATGTCTGGAATATCTTCTCCAGGACAGCCGCAGGGAGCTGGCGTATGTGTGCTTTCCAACGTACATATAGGACTTTGGGTGCTTCACACAGACATCTGCTCAACGACCTCAAGCACGTGCCAGCCACGGAGTTTCAGATGCGTTTCTTATATAAGCAGAGGGGTTTTTTTATTCCTGTTACAAATCACTGAGTGACAAAAACACAGATTCTGGGCTTCCCTGGTGGCGCAGTGGTTGAGAATCTGCCTGCCAATGCAGGGGACATGGGTTCGAGCCCTGGTCTGGGAAGATCCCACATGCCGCGGAGCAACTGGGCCCGTGAGCCACAACTACTGAGCCTGCGCGTCTGGAGCCTGTGCTCCGCAACGGGAGGGGCCGCGATAGTGAGAGGCCCGCGCACCGCGATGAAGAGTGGCCCTCACTTGCCACAACTAGAGAAAGCCCTCGCACAGAAACGAAGACCCAACACAGCCAAAAATAAATAAATAAATAAATTTTAAAAAATAATAATAATAAAATAAAGTTAGGCTCAACTGAAACCATCCAGAGAAAAAAATGAATGGGGTTAAAAAAAAAAAAAAAAAAAAAGCACAGATTCTTTCTGGGACTGTGGAATGCTGGCAGTGTTAGCCCGAGGCTGCTACCTAAGGAAAACGTTCTGCTGAGGCCTTGCGGACAACATGATTTCACGTGCTCATTTGTTTCACGCCCATGTTTTAAAATAATTCTTTTCAGCTGAAAATGTATCTTCACCTAACGTAATAGATGGACGTTGTGAGCTGGTTCCATTCCCCAGTGGCATTAGTATATGGACTGCCTTTCCTCCAGAATCCCATCCCCTCTTTCCTTTCTGCTTTTCTGTCTTTTTCTGGCGCGAAGGAGGAAAATTTGAAAAGAGAATATTACCTGTATATTATACCTCTTACTCACCTCCCTTTCCCCAAACTTTTTACAGGGGAAGGTGGAGAATCTTCCTACTCAAGTCCTTACCTGTCCCCACCTCTCCATCCCCACGGGCTTGCCCAACTCAAGCGTTTTTCTTCTCACTCCTGGATCATTACCATATCCCCACCCTCTCCTACTGGTCCCTTGGTCTTCAGTTTTGCTTTATAATCCATCCTCCCCACTGCAACCAGAGTGATCGCTCTAAAACTGCACACTGGGTCCTGCTACTCTCCTGTTTCACCCTTCACTGACTTCCCATTGTTGCAGGATGCATCCAGCCTCCTTACCAAGCCATTCACCTCTCACCCTTCAACCTCCTCCATCTCTCCACCTGGTGTCAAGCTGTTCTACTCATGGACATGGCTTTTCTATCTTCCCGAAATGCTTTTGCCTTCCTTGCCCCCCTGGCAAATTCCTAGTCGCTCATTGGGATGTGGCTCAGGCATCACTCACTCTTGGAAATGTCTCAGGTCCACCCAAGCAGAGCTGATCACTTCATCTCAGGCTCCTCCACCAAGCATGGACCTGCCCCCGGGAGCCTCTGATGTCGCCCCTGCCTGACTTTCTGGCTACAAGGACTGACCTTCCTCTTCTTCACAACTCCAGCACACCAGTCCAGTGTTTGACTCAAAGTAGACTCTTTAAAAATGTATGTTGAATTGAAGAGCTATGTTGAAGAAGTTTGGCTGGCTGGTGGCAATGGTAAATCCTACCCTCTATGATTATTGGAAGGGTCACTCCAATTCAACAAACATATATGGACTACTCACTCTGTGCCAGGTGTTCTTCTGGGCACTGAAGATACCCAAGTGAACAGAATATCATTCCTTCAATTAATGAGCCTAGAGCTGATGAAGGCAAACCAGCAAGGAATATTCCCAATACAAAATGATGGTTACCATACCAGGGGTAGGAGCAAAATACGATGCCAAAGGTCCTCAACATGGCTATACAGCCAACTCTAGGGAGTTTTAAAAAAATATGCATGATTCCAGTTATATTAAGTATCTAAAGTAGTCAATCCCAGGAATTCCCTGGTGGTCCAGTGGTTGGTGCTCCACGCTCTCACTGCTGAGGGCCCAGGTTCAATCCCCGGTCAGGGAACTAAGCTCCCACAAGCCATGCGGCATGGCCAAAAAAATAAATAAATAAAAATAAAATAAAATAAAATAAAATAAGTAAACACATAGAAGCAAAAAATGTAAAGGTAGGGGACTTCCCTGGTGGCGCAGTGGTTGAGAGTCTGCCTGCCAATGCAGGGGACACGGGTTCGAGCCCTGGTCTGGGAAGATCCCACATGCCGTGGAGCAGCTCAGCCCGTGCGCCACAGCTACTGAGCCTGCGCTCTAGAGCCCACGTGCCACAATTTCTGAGGCCCGCGCGCCTAGAGCCCGTGCTCTGCAGCGGGAGAGGCCACCGCAGTGAGAAGCCCGCGCACAGCAGCAAACAGCGGCCCCCGCTCGTGGCAACTGGAGGGGGCCCGCGCACAGCAACGGAGACCAAACGCAGCCATAAATAAATAAATAAATATTTAAAAAAAAAAAAAAAAATATATATATATATATATAAAGGTAGTTGCCTGGGGGAAGAGGAAATAAGTTGCTAGTCAACATGTATAGAATTTCAATTATGCAAGATAAGTTAGCTCTAGAGATCCGATATATATTGTACCTATAATTGAAATCATACAATTTGTACTCACTTCTGTGTGGCTTCTTTTTATTCAACCTTATGCTCAAGAGAGTTTTCCATGTTGCTATGTGGTGGTATTTGTTCATTCTCATCACCATAAAGTAGTCCCTAGAGTAAAACACTCATTCTACTGTGTTCCAGTGTTTGGCTACTATGACTCGTGCTGCTATGAACATTCTTGTGTCTTTTGGTGAATACATGTACATTTTTATGTAGCGTATACACCTAGCAGTAGAAATGCTGGGTTATAGAATTATGTACATGTTCAGCTTTATAGATAATGTGAAATGGTTTTTTTCAAAGTGGCTGTACCAATATACACTCCTATTGACAGTCTATGAGAGTTTCAGTTCCACATCTTCTCCACTACTTAATGTGTTGTGTCTTTTTCATTTCAGCCATTCTGGTTGGGATAAGGTGGCATCTCATTTTGGTTTTAATTTGCATTTCCCTGATGGCAAATGAATTTTAGCCCCTTTTCATGGGTTTATTGGCCATTTGGATGTCCTTTTTTGAAGTGAATGTTCATGTCTTTTCTGCATTTTTTTCTATTGAGTGATATTCCTATTTATTATAGATTTGTAGGATTTTTTTCTATGTATTCTAGATAAGAATTTTTGTTTTGTATACATATTACAAATGTCTTTGCCCATTCTGTGAGTCACATTTGACTCTCTTACGGTGATGTTTGTTGAACAGAAGTTCTTAATTTTAAAGTAATCTAATTTATCTATTTTTTTCCTTTATGGCTACTGCTTTTTGCATCCTGTTTTAAAAATCTTTATCTACTTCAAGGTCATGAAAATGTTCTCCCATTTTTTTCCAAAATCTGTGTTGTTTTACTTTTCATGTTTAGATATGCAATCCATTGGGAATGGTTGTTTTGTTTGGTGTGAGATAAGGATCATGATTAATTTTCTCTCATATGGAGATCCAATTGATCTAGCACCACCTATTGAAAAGCTCACCTAATGATTAGAGAAATACAAATCAAAATTACAATGAAGTATCACCTCACTCCAATCAGAATGGCCATCACCAAAAAGTCTACAAATAATAAATGCTAGAAAGGGTGTGGAGAAAATGAAACCTCCTACAATGTTGGTGGGAATGTAAATTGGTACAGCCACTATGGAGAACCGTATGGAGGTTCCTTAAAACACTAATAATAGTTACCACATGATTCCTCAACCCCACTCCTGGGCATATATCCAGAGAAAAGTATAATAAGAAAAGGTACATGCACCCCAGTGTTCATTGCAGCACTATTTACAATAGCCAAGGCATGGAAGTGATCTAAATGTCCATTGACAGATGAATGGATAAAGAAGTTATGGCATATATATATATATATATATATATATATATATATATATATATATATATATATATATATATAATGGAATATTACTCAGTCATAAAAAAAAGAATGAACTAATGCCATTTGCAGCAACATGGATGGACCTAGAGATTATCATACTAAGTGAAGTAAGCCAGACAGAAAGACAAATATTATATGACATTGCTTATATGTGGAATCTGAAAAAAAAACCCGATACAAATGAACTTATCTACAAAACAGAAATAGATACACAGACATAGAAAACAAACTTATGGTTACCAAAGGGGAAGGAGGAGGGGAGGGATAAATTGGAAGGACGGGATTAACATATACACACTGCTATATATATATATATATATATATATATATACACTCACATATACATATATACATACATATATGTATGTATGTATAACTGCATCACTGTGCTGTACATCTGAAAGTAACATGACATTGTAAATCAACTATACTTCAATTAAAATAAATAAATTAATTTTTTAAAAAAAAGAAAAGATCACCTTTCCCCACTCCACTTCAATGTCACCTTTATTGTATTTCAGGTGACCATATATGTACAAGCCTATCTCTGGACTCTCTATTCTGTCCCAGGGGTCTACTTGTCTATTCTTGCACCAATACCATATTTGTCTTAATTACTACAGATTTCAACAGGTCTTAATACTGGCAGTGTAAGCCCTCCAGGTTTTTTTTTGAAACTTCTCTCCCCCCCCACCCCCCCACCCCCCACGACAAATGAGGAACAAGGCGAGATTATCCACGATCATCACTTCCACTCCGCATTATCCTGGCTGCTGTAGACCATGCAATAAGGCAACGGGGAAGAAAGTTCTGTTATCATTCCATTTTAACAGATGGGGAATCTAAGGCAAAGAGATGTTAAGTGACTTACCCAAACCAAAGACACAGCTCATAGGAAGAGAGTCTTAGAATCTGATCTCAACAAGTCTGGCCCTTGAGTCTATATAGACTCTATTTTTATTTCTGTGATATGCTGCTTCTCAATATTAAATCTTCATTTGAAAGTTAACTTTGGCAGCAGTAGGAGGGCGGTTTGAGCCTGTGATGGGAGAAAATTCAGACAGAGAGATGACTTAAGAAACATCAGTGGCAAATTTCTGAAACAGAGCAAACAGCAACAGGAATGGAGAAGAAGGTGTGGATTTGACCGACATCAATGAACTCTGAGCACAAGATTTGGCAATTCACTGAGTCGAGTGACGGGTGAGAGTAGGAGGAAGAAAAGGAGGCCAATGTCTAAACCCTGCCTGAAGGTTGTACTGTTTTCTTACACAGCACTTTGCTGGGGAAAGGACACAAATGTACCTATGCTTAGCTTTGTAGGTGTAGGAGCCCTTGCAGTGGGCTTGGGAAGACAGGGGTTTTAAGTTACAACAATGAAAACGACTCGAAGTTCAAGTTTATGTAGTCCAGTTCCCCAAAAGTCCCTAAGTTATTTCTAAGCCATGGCTCCAACCTCCCTCTCTATTTCTCTGTAGCCCCATCCTTCATTCCTTCTCATTTTCCTTTCTCCCTTTATTCGATTTAAATGCAGAACAGTTCAGCAACTGTTTTTTGTTTGTTTGTTTGTTCTGTTTTCTGGGTTTTGTTTTTGTTTTTTTGTTTTGTTTTGTTTTTTTTGGCTGTGCCACACAGCTTGCAGGATCTTAGTTCCCCGATCAGGGATTGAGCCCTGGCCCTGGCAGTGAAAGCATGGAGTCCTAACCACTGGACCGCCAGGGAATTTCCTTTTCTTGTTTATGATGCCCCCTGGATATCAGCGTCCAGCGTCAACAGGCTTATCAAAGACAGTTTCCTCTCCAAGAGGAATTCTGGTGCCAGGTGTTAGGAGCTCATGTTTGTTACTCCATTACAGAACATCTGGTCTTTCATTATATATAAATTCGACTCTAGAGAGGTCCACCCTGGGGCCTGATGTCCTCAACTATGAACGGTTATATTCATGTGTTGATTCAGTATTTTAATTTATAAACCGAAACCTAAATATAGAGCTCTTAAACATTAGAGTGAGTTGACAATCACTTGGGGAGCTCATAGAAATGCAGGGTTTAAGGCTTCACTCTTCAAGAGTACTTTAGTAGGTTTGGAGTAAGGCCCCAAAATCTCCCTTTCTGGCATCTTATACTCAGCCCTTATCCCAGACAGTTTTGAGGAAGGTGGTTCCGGCACCTCGCTCAGAGGCAAGGCTTTGGTGGGTGTGGAAATGCTCTGGTACTCCACCCCCAAGGCAGCCAGCCTGTTTCCACTGCCCAAGAACAACTGGCCTTGGGTAAGCGCTAGACATAGTGGATCACTCTCCCAACAACCCTATGTAATGGGTACTATTATTATCCCCATTTCACAGGTGTGGAAATTGAGGCTCAGAATCACTCACTTGCTCCAGGTTTCACAGCTAGTACTCAGCCATTCATTGACTCACTCATTCATTTCTGCACCACCTTACGCTCCGCACTGTTCTAGGTGCCAGCAGGTGACAGAGCAAGAATATGAACTCAACTCTGGGTCCATGTTCTTCACCACAATGACATTATTTCTTCCTAAACATTGTTCAGACAGCTTATAGACCGTGGAGGCTGTGTACAGTGATACGGCAGAGGATGCAGGTAGGAAGGAGGCTTCATTGCACTGGGCTAGTGCCTGTGCGGACTTGTGGCCTTGCAGGGGAAATCCGTGGGTGTGGAGGCATGAGGAGGGGCCCCTCCAATCCTCCAGGATGGTAACACCAGGAGCTGCAGGAACAACTCCCACCAGAGCTGGGAGGACTGGGATTGAGGAGAGACGGGAGTCCCTGTTCAAATCTGTCCACCTTCCCGGAACTCCTCTTCCTCTTCCTTCCTCTCTTCTCCTGTCCTGGCTCTTCCCTGCCCCCTTCCATGTCCGCTCTCTTCTTCCTTCTTCAGCCGCACCTTCCCTTTTCCATTTCTCCCTTGATCTCCTCTCCTCTGGCTCTCTTGCTAGGTGTTCCAGGAGGTCTGGGTTCCTGGGAGCGTGTCTCCCAGGAGCTCCCCTTCTCTGGGAGGACGCTCACAGATTCGGTCCCACTCCTGGACCCCAGGACCGGTCGTGACAGGAGACAGTGTGAAATTGCTCAGCCATCTCTCACCTGAGCTCCACTTGGGTTCAGGGACCACGCAGGGGGCTATGAGAGCCCGAGGGGAAATGAGGTCTCTGCCCCCAAGATACCAAAACCCAGAGGGGGAGGATGAGACATTAAAGAAAGTGGGAAAATGTTACAAAAGAGATACAAAGGGATTCCACCCAAATGCCTTCTCGATCTGTTGCCTTTTCTACATTCTTACCACCACTGCCTTGGTCTTTTGTTTACCTGGATCCTTGTTCACCTGGTTCACTGCAGGGGCCTCCTTTAGACCTGCGTGCACCAGCACCACCTGGAGGGCTTGCTGAAGCACGAGAGTGGGGCCCCATCTCCGGGGTTTCTGATCCACCAGGTCTGGGTTGGGGCCTGAGAACTGGCATTTCCAACAAGTTCCAGGTGACCTGCTGTTGCCACCCAAGCACCCCACTTAGAGAATCTTCTGTCTTCCCTAGCAGAACCACTTGCCGATCTGCTCCCTGCTGCCTCTGGGCCGCTGAGGCTTGGCTCATGCTGTTCCTCTCCCTGGGATGCCCTTCCTCACTCTCTGGCCACCTCCTAGCAGTCTTCAAGGCTCCTTTTAGCTCTCCCTGCAGCCCTTCCCCCCGTCCCCCTCCCCCCACGCATCCCAGCACCCTCTGCTTTCAGCCATCCATCACGTATCACACTGGCGTGTCTTCTTTGCCTTTCCGTCTGCCTCTCCCACTAGACTTCCAGCTCTCCAAGTACAGGGACTGAGGCAGGAGACAGACGGGCTCCAAGCTAGACATTTACAACTGGCCTCCTGTTCACACTTCCTGGGGTGACAAGAAGACGGCCTCCAAGCCAGACATTCATCACCAGCCCCCTGTTTACATTTCCTGAGGCAAGAGACAAACGGGCTCCGGACTGCATATGTATGACCGGACTCCTGTCTGTATTTCAAGATCCGCACTTCGATATAAGAAAACAACAACAGGAATGGGGTAGATAACCGGACATGGGACACTTTTACGGCAGGGACAGAGAGGGGGTAAACCTGTTAAAAGATCAAGAGGTCATACACCTCCCATCCTAGGGGCAAGGGAAACATTGCACATGTGCAGAAAGGCTCCTTGGGGGTCACCTCCCCAAAGGAGGGGGCACCACCCCATAATATGTGATGCTAAGGCCGCCCCATAGGCCTCTGGGCTAAAATCCATCTTGGAAAAAAAGTTGCACACGCATGTTGGAGAGGGTCCTAGGGCAGGTCAGGTGTGGAAAAAGAAACCAAGTAATTGGCCAAAGGTAAACAAAGACCCAGAAGAACTGCCCTGTATAAATGACCTAACCGTCTCTTTACTGAGCTCCCCCTCATTCGGGAGGACGCCCACACCCTTTCTCTCTGGGTGTGCATCTCTGCCTTGCTTCTATCTTAACTAAACAAACTGTTTCTCTATGTGCTCTCCCACTTGTTGCTGTGCTATGTCTCTAATAATAAATTTGGTACCTGTTTTTACAGTTTTTGCCTCCGTGAGAAATGCATTTTTCACTGGGAGCAAGAGCCAGGGGGTGTGGTGGCTAGGAGTCCTGGTTTTCATCCAGGCTACCCGGGTTCAGTTCCTGGGCAGGGAAGTAAGATCTCGCTTCACGCCACCACTCACTGCTGCCTCTCTAAGATCAGGACGAGCCCAGAAGAGTGTCTTGGAGTGGGCACTTCATACATGTGCCCAGATTGGTCCTTTTCTGTCCCATCTTTCTCTCCGGGCTCCCACGGTGCATGTACTCTTGTGTTTATCTGTTTATCCAGGGCACCAAGTATCAGAACCTACAGAGCTGTGCGCCACTCTCCTTCTGAAGTATCAGCCCTGAGCCATTTTTGGTCTCGTCTCAGCGAGAACGGACCCAGTGTCTGAGCCTCTGCCTTTGTGTGAATTCCCCTCCCAGCCTGCTGTCAGTTCACCTGCCTGGCACTGCAGGTCCCTTCTAGAAGCCACAGCAGATATCTTAGAATGTGTCCCTATGCTTCTGATGTGGCAGCATTTCCAAAAGCAAAGCATTTCAGCTTAGTGAGCCCTCTCCATCGGGCCAGCTAAACTCAGTCCTGTGGCCCTAATGAGAATGGGGATTTCAGAGAAGACAGGGGAGAGGTGAGTTGCATGTGTTAAAAATAAAAAAAGGCAGATATCTTTGCCTTAACATTTTCAGCAGCACAATAGCAGCAGGCACTATTTTAAAGTCTTGGATAATTCAATCTTAATTATATGATATGCAGAGACAGTAATAAGTTTACAAATCTGCCAGCAACACTAAACACATATATCTTAGAAAATGTTACCCTTTCCCTTGCTTATTGTAGGACTAGGAACTTGGGTAATTGTGAGCAATTAAGAGGGAGTGACCAAATGGTGATTCAGAGGAATCCTCCAGAGACAAGGAAGCCCATGGAAACAGCAAGTCTGGCTGGGTGGGTGAGGGGCACCTGAGGGCTAGAGAGGCAGCATGGAGCCCCAAATTGTGGATTGATCCATCACAGCTGAATATGATCCAGAAAAGCAGGTCAGGAGAGCCAAGAGGCCTAACATGGACGCCAAGAGGCCCGTGGCAGCTTTGAGAAGAAAAACGCTGTGGGAGAAACACAAGTGCCTCCCAGTGCCTCGAGCCTTGGTGGGTAAAGCTGGTGTGGACCTTGGGATCCAGCAGTTCACAGGGCTCCCAACCTGGGTCTCCACTCATCAGCCAGATGTTATTGTGTAAGTTACCATGCGTGTCCCTTGGCATCTTCCTTGCAGAACAGGGGAAATACCTCCCTCATGGGAATCATGTTGGAAGTAACTGACATAGGACATGTGCAACCACAAGCAGATGTAGGTATGCAGTTAACATCCATTTATTTCCTTCCTGGCCTCCTTTCTTCAGAAGAGGATTAAATGCTTTTACTAAGGTCATCTGTGATTGATACATTTCCTAGCCCGTGGAAGGTATGTGGAAAGTCCCTACCGGCTCCAGGAAGGAACGAATAATTGTTTCCTACTAAATCAAAAAACCAAAAGCACAGAGAGGCTAAGTAAGTTGGCAAAAGCACACAGTAAGTAGAGAGTAAGCTGGACTTTAGACCTAAGAGGCATCCAAATTCAGCACAGCTGAATTCAACATGAGAGAACAAAACTACAGTGTGAGGCTCTGTCCCTTGATCTTCATTCTGAGGCTGCACTATTTTACAAGAATGTTTATTTCAAAGAGGATTAAAAGAAACACCCAAAGAGCTGAAGGAGTGTGAATGCCTGATTACAGTCTTCTTTGGATAAAAAAGAAACTTTGCTTTTGTGGTATGTGTGTTTAGGCAGATTAAATTCATGTTTGATTACAAACCCCAGGGTAGAAGGAAAATAAATATGTTCATGAAGACTAGGAGCTCCCAAAGGGAGGAAAAGGAAAAAATCATTAGTTAATATCCTGATGTCAGCCGTCTTTAGGAGACTCTAGATAGATCTCACCATGGCACCCCTGTGCTCGGAGACCCTCTGTGGATGGCTCCCCATTTCCCCAGAATACCCATGCTCCCATGCATGGCACTTACGACCCTCCTATCTGAATCCAAAATATTTTCTCTTCCACCTTCTTCTCTTGCACCCTCTCCTAAGTCACACAGCAGAGGGCTTACTGTGCCCCGAACACCTTCTGAGCTTTGCTGCCTGAGGGTCTTTGCCCCTCCCCTTCTTTACCTGTTGGGAAATGCTAATCAACCTTTAAAGCCCAATTGAAATAGCTAAATCCTCTCTAAGTCCTTTCTCAACACCTTGGCAGGGAATGATTGCTTCGCCTGCAGCTCCAAAGCACTTGGTAGTTTTCTTGTTCCATTCATCGAAATCTGCCTTTTATTAAAATGACATTCATTTGTGAACATGCCTGACTTTCCCTCTGAATCTGTAAACACCCTCTTGGTCCCCCACCTACAAGGCCCCGCACATTGTAAGTGTTCAAAGAATGTTAATTGATGGGAAGTGATTTCAATAGAGGCCCAGATGAATCGGGTATGGATTAGTCATGCAGTGGGGTCATGCCTTTAAAAGATACAGAAGTATAGCTATTGGCATTTGCATTTGTGCTACCCTGGCGTGACCACAGCTACTCACAGGACGTTCCGTCTGCTTTCACGCATCTCCCTGTCTCCTTGCCGTGGGGTAGCTGGGACCATGCGCATGCGCGTATTTAGCCAATGGGATGTGACCACAAGTGATTCTACTAAAGCAATGAAACGCCCACGTGTCATCCTGGCAGGCTTTCCTCCGCTGCTGTGGTGACTCACATGGCCGTGGGGTTCAGACAGTACAGCTACCAAATGGCAGTGCCTCCATCACCTGGATGCCTGAGTGACCCATGTGCAGCAGAGGGATGATGGATAGGTTTCAAAAATGAGAACTAAAGCTTTGTTGTGTTAAGCCACTGGGATTTTGAGCAAAACACAAAACAAAGATGTCAATACCTCCTGTAGAGTCTATTGCGACCATGAAATGATGGCACACAACCTGACAGAGTGCTTTGCATGTTCTCCCATGTGGTGACCTTTAAACTTTCCATTAGTAGATCCAGTTATTTAGCAGAGTGGAAGTTGCGATGGAGCCCAGAACACGTGGTGTTGCACCTGCTCTAAGTGTGGCCCGGACGAGTGGTCTCGGAGGAAACTCCAGGAGGACCAGCGTGAAAGCTCTGAGCCTCCAGCATGGATGTGGAAGTGGGGAACCCATGGGTGCCCCCAGTTTGGTATTTTGACTTCTGGCTTGTTTGCCCTCTCTTACATCATGGAAACAATGAATCCTTGCCTGGGTGGGGCAAGAGGGCCAGGCAGACAGAGGCATTTCTTGGTGTCCAGTGTGAGGGACAGGGCAGAGAGCTAGGGGGCTGTGTCTGGGGTTAAGAGGTTGTGAAAAGAGGTGAGGCTTAGGAGGCTGCCGGAGAAAGAAAAGTGTCACGTTTAATCCTATTTGTCCTGTGGGAGTTTTCCCAAGCCAGACAAAGGACTTCGTATCTAATGCCCGGTCACATACAGACATCCAGGGCAGTCTTCATGTTCTCTTTATACTCTGCCACACACTTGGCTGCACAGATTTTAAGAAAGACAAAGGTTGTTTTAATAGCGTTAATGAGGGGTGATGGGCAAATCATAATCTTATAACTAAAACGGTTCACTCATTTGTGTCAGTTATTGAAAGCAAAGACTCTTTGGTAAGTAAAGAAGAAAAGGATTTGAAATTGCTTGCCACCCACCTCCTCCACAGGAGAGCTGTGAGCATTAATGAGGGAACGTCTCAGTGCTGTGATCACCCTGGAAAGAAGCTGCTTTGCCAGTTTCAAATATTACTGTGACTTGCTTAGGCAGAGCTGAAGGAATGATGGGGGTGGGAGGCTGGCTATTACATGTGGTGTTTTTCTTCTTGGGGCTCCCAAGTCACTTCAGAAGCAGAACGACCACAAAGAAAAAGCCCAAGGAGAATGGAGCACATATTCTGGATTCTTTTTCCCACAATGCGCTTGCCTTTCTGGGGGACCCTGGTCTCCATACGGTGCCTTGCTGTGACTTCACGTGGCTTCAGCGGCTGGCTTTTAGACAGCTTTGGAGGGACACATTCAGAACTTGCAAAACTTGTTGGAAACATGTAACTAAATAAATACCATTAGCACAGTAATGAAATGAAGATAAAGCATAAAAATTTTGCATCTTCTTCCTTGCCAAACAGCTTAAAATGCTTCCAAGGGAGGATTTCATTGGTGGAGAGCTGTGTGTATAACTACTGGAGTGAAGTTGGGTGGCAGAAAATAATCACAGTAATAATAGATGTCTTTTCTTTGCAAAGCAGTTTAGAGCTCACAAAGCACACTCCATGAACTTTATCTGCTGCAATCCTACCACACTGAATTCAGGTAAGCAGGTGAACCTGATCGTGATTGCCTCTATGTCATAGGTGGGAACAGCCACACTCTGCAAAGTGAAAAGTCTGAGCAAAATAGCTAGTAAAGTCTTCTGGTTTCAAATCCCCTCCCCCCCCCCCCTCTTTTTTGTCCTACCAAACAAAAAAAGAAATATACCAAAATAAAAAGCAAAATACACCAGGAAGAATAACAAAGACACATACTCAATGATTTAAAAGAGAAACAATGTTAGGAGTAATGGGGAGAGGCTTTATAGAGGTTTAAGATGTGATTTTTAAACAAATTTTGTTTGTTTTTTTGCATAAGGAAGCTGGTATATTTTGGTGGAAGAGAAGGGAATGCAGCCTTTTTTTATGTGGAAGAAGAGAACATGGGGTCTCTAGAGGCAGGAGAGAAGCTAGTACTTTGCTAATCTGAAGATACAATGAAACCTCTCTTGGTGCCAAGAGAGGGCACTTGGATAAATTACAATAAGTCCCCTACATACGAACCTTCAAGTTGCGAACTTTCAAAGATGCCAACGTGCGTTCCATCAACGTCACACATGAGTGAAATTGCAGCCTGCCCACCGTCTCCTATTGCTGACCATCCTTCAGCTCTGCCATCTCCCACCTCCTCTCCCTCCTCCAGTCAGTAACTCTTCTTAACTGTTCACTCCATGCCAGCCCCTGTATGCCAGCTGTTGTACTGTATGACTGTATTTTTCAAGGTACTGTACTGTAAGATTAAAAATGTTGTCTTTATTTTTTGTGTTTGTTTTGTATGTATTATTTGTGTGACAAGTATTATAAACCTATAACAATACAGTATTATATAGCTGACTGTGTTAGTTGGGTACCTGGCTAACACTGTTGGACTTACGAACAAATTGGACTTACGCACTCTTGGAATGGAACTTGTTCATATATAGGGGACTTACTGTAGTGGAAAAACCTCAAAGTGCATGATTAGTTTAAATTTGACTCAAGGAACCATTAGAAACCTGCGTAAGTTTCTAAGAAGGGTTGTGACAGGAGCAAAACGCTTGAGGGAGATGATTCTGACAACACATCAAGCCATGCAACAGGAGGAAACAGGTGTGTAATTGGGAGATGTCGTGGAGAGAGAGGCGACAGAATGCACTCCCAGGAAGACAGACAGGAGTTGCACTGGTCTTTAGAGAGGTACCTGAGGTGGAGGAAACCGTATTGGAGACTGACAGTCAGAGTCATCTATGAACCCACTTGAATGACAGAAACCTCATGCTCTACTCCCCTGCTCTCATGCATATCACCAAGATTCCAGACAGACTTTCTAGGGGTTGGGTGTGTATTGGAAAAGGCACTCCAGGTGATTCTGACATGGGATACAAAAAAGGATGAAAAATAAGACCCCAGTCCCAGGAGAGTTGAGGTCTAACACGTGAGTAGCTAGATAGTGAAACAGAACTGCACGATGCTGTGCCATGTGGTATGATGGAGGTATGCAGAGAAGGCTCTGGAAAGTCACGTGAAGGAATGATTCATCCCACATAGAGAAGAGAAGGGTCACAAAAGGTATAGATGAGTTGTTCTCATCCCTGGCTGCACATTTCAAAACACCAGTTAAATCAGGCTCTCTGTGGGGTGGGACTTGGACAGTAGTATATTTTAAATGCTCCTCAGGTGATTCTAGTGCAACTGGGGTTGAAAATAGTTGTTCGAGATCAAAGTTATCCCAGCCTTTGTACAAGGAGTAGATGTTTTCTAGGCAAAAAGAGTAGTGGAATTGCTAAAGGCACAGAGATATTGAAGGAGCATGTTTGGAGAATGGAGAAGAGTCTAGTGTGGCACTTTGGTGATGTGGAGGAGATACTGGAAAGGTAAGCTGGGGCTGCATCATGAAGATGCTGGCAGTAGTGGAAGAGGAGAAGGAGACAAAGAAGGAGGAAGAAGAGGAATAAGATCATCCTCAAAGTGTTGACAGCATGTTTTTCAAAAGAGTGATAAGAGAGACCCATTTTATAACAACTCTAGAGGGTGAAGATGGACAAAAAGGGACGTAAGGATATCTAACTTTTTCTTAATTTCTTTGGGCCAGGGGAGCCATTTTTGCCTGTACTACAGTTGTGATAAAGCAATGGTCAGTGCGTCTTGGAAAGTAATATGCTTGATAGTCACAAAGATGAATGTCTTCATTCTCCATTAAGTTAATTTTTTAGTAGAATGAAAAGTGTCAGGGCCCACGTCCCTACCAAAGTACCAAAGTGTGAGGTTTTTCTCCCTTCCCCCTCCTCTGAAGATTAGAAGTGATTTCAAGATTGTCAGTCCTTTCAAATTTAAAAAGAGGAATTTAACCCCTCTGCCCCAACTCTTGGTAACAATTTCACGCAGTGCATTCATATCCTACACACTTAAAGGCAGGCATTTCAAAGGCAGTCTTAGACAATGAGGCAGATCTTTGCCCCAGGGTCCGGGGAGTGGCCTTTGAGTCTTCCCTGTTCTCTGTCTTTCCCTTTCTTTCCTCGTCTTTCTAAGTGGCCTTAATATTAGCTTTTACTAAATAATTTTATTTCTGTTTTGAAATTTAAAAGTTGATGAATAAAAGTTCACATTTAACCCTTTTTAAAACCTTTCAATTAAGTTGATTTTTACATGTATGTTCTTGGATCGTGTACTTTTCTTCTTTCCTCTCCTTCTGTGAATCCTAGCCGTTAATGCGAAGTACACAAACACAAACAATTTCCAGATGGTAGTAAAAGTGTAATGGTGGGTGGGAACACTGAGGACCTGAGGTTTGCAGATGCTTGATTTTATTTTTAGACTCAGATGGATTTCCTTCTTCAATGCACCCTTCAAGTATTCGTTGAACACCCACTGAATACCCACCGTAGATCAGGCCCCCTGGGTTGGGGTGGGGGACACAGTCAGTCCTTGGTCCCATCTCATCTTCCTAATAACTTTAAGATATAAGTAGGGGACGAGATTATTTTTACATAATGAAACTGGGACCCAGAAGGGTTGAGGGCACAGATGAGGCTAAACAAATGTGGATCCCAGATCATTCTATCTTTGGAGTGGTGCTCAAAGCAAATCCTTACATCACGTGACATGTTTCAATAGCACCTGAGTTACTGCGGAGGTAGTGGCAACTAATAATTTACGTTACTATAATGGAAAAAGTGACATTTCTATTATGTATTATTGTTTTGAGATTTTAAAACATGGACTGAAAAAAATGATAGAACCTGGTAAAGCAATTATGTAACACAGGGAATCAAATACTTCATCCCTAACTGTTGCCTGTTGGAAAAGAACAAAATGTTTTAATGAGACACTTTAATAAATATATTTTTTAAATTTAATGTTTTAATAGAACATTTTCCTCAAAAATGCTTTTATAATTACAAACCCTTAAAAGTATTAATTGATCCAAGGACTATTAAATTCCATAGAGTTTGTATTTATATTTTTAAAATTTTAAGAGCACTGATAACAATAAGGATGATTTTGTATTTTCATATAACTATCTTAAAACTTTGAAGTACCTTGAAATCATTAGACACTAAAATATGAAAATTCTAGACTACAAGGAATGTTTCTGGCTTAACCCGTACCAGTGTTTTATACCTTAAAAAAAAAATTTTTTTTTTTACCATATCCTAAGGGATCCTGTAATTCTTTATATCTCAACTCACTCCTGAGCTTCATTTTAAAAAAAAGCAACAGCAAAATTTCTAAGCTATTGAATTGACACACAAATAGTTACACTTTCCCTTTTACTCACTGCTATGTTCTGTTCCTTCACCATGCAACGTCTTCCTTTTTCCATTGGGTAATAGAGGTGATTCTGATAATTTCCTTAAATAAATTGAGATAGCTAAAGTGTAATTCATTAACTTCACATTTTATGTTTTCAAAGTTGAAAGTTTACCCGTGTGGGGCTTCCCTGGTGGCGCAGTGGTTAAGAATCCACCTGCCAATGCAGGGGACACGGGTTCGATCCCTGGTTCAGGAAGATCCTACATGCCGCAGTGCAACTAAGCCCGTGCGCCACAACTATTGAGCCTGCGCTCTAGATACCACGAGCCACAACTACTGAGTCCGCATGCCACAACTACTGAAGTCCGCGCGCCTACAGCCCGTGCTCCACAACAAGAGAAGCCCCCGCTCGCCTGCAACTAGAGAAAGCCTGCGTGCAGCAACGAAGACCCAACACAGCCAAAAATAAAAAACAAATAAATTAATTAATTTTAAAAAAAAGAAAGAAAGTTTACCCGTGTGGTACTAAGGACTCCACCCCATTTCTTACCTCAACTCAGACCAATTCTCTTGTTATTCCACTTTGCTTGCTGGGTATAATGCAAAGAGCATGAACTCTTGCAGGCAACTTTCAGACGAACTCAAAATCCCAGCTTCACCACTTATTGGCTGTTAACTAGGGGAAATCACTTAACTTATCTGCATCTAAGTTTCCTCTTGGACAAAATGGGGATAATTTCTTGTCTTCAGGAGGGTGGTAAAAATGAAATAATAATGCATGTTAAACCCCTGGCCCAATGCCTGGTACAGAGCAAGTTCTTAACTGAGGTGAGTTTCCCTGTCTCTGCTTCTGGTAAGCAGATAAACAAAAAGACACACAAAACCCTTCTTACCCTGGACACTGGGTAAGGAGCTAGGGCTAGGAGCTAACTCCTTTTGGTTTTAAGCCACAAATCACATTCACAGGCTCTTCATCTGAATCAGACATTTTCAAATGCACATGCCATGAAAGCTGGGTTCTTATTTCTATTTCTCTAGAGAAAGAGCAGCTGTATTAACTCTCTTCTCCTTTGCGAAACGCTAGCTTTCACTTCATAAATCAGAACCTTCGGAGGTTGGATTAAACATTTGAAAAGTCAGTTGGGTTGCAATTTTAAACACATTTAAGTAAGTTAAAAATATATTTTATTATTTATTTCTATAATAGTGAATACTAAAGATGGATGTTCTTATCAGTTGGGAAACCAGCCATGGGTATAAATGGTAAATCTGTTTGTTCTGGACTTTTATGGGATTTTTCCCTTCTCTTGGGAACCCAACCTTTCTGTGGTTTACCCTGTAATGTTCTTCCCTGACTTACTCTGCCTTCTGCCCCAACCATGATTGATTGACCCAGGAGAGGGCACCCAGAAGCAGAGCCAATGAGTCTGTTTTCTAGGATTTTTGGCCTCAAAACAAAAGAGGTCAATTAACATTTCTCTACTGACACAAACTATAAGATGTGAAACTTGAGAATCACAGTGGACGTATTTCCCACCACTTGGATAAATCTGGTAAAACAAATAGGGATGAAAGATCTTGGATGTCTCGGGCACCAGTTGCTACACCGTTTCCCAAGTGAACTTGTAATCCTCCAGTTAGCCATCCTTGGGGATCTGGTTTTCTTTATTCCCAAGATAAAGTATTTTGATTGTGGAGGTGGGAGAGGAAAAAAGGAGGAAGGGAAACTAAGTCTTCTCTCCTTTGAGAAATTCTTCTCTGGACGTAGTTGGTTTTATTTATTTATTTATTTATTTATTGAATTTTTGAATTTTATTATTTTTTTTTTAATACAGCAGGTTCTTATTAGTCATCCATTTTATACATATTAGTGTATACATGTCAATCCCAATCTCCCAATTCATCCCACCACCACCCCCACACCCCCACACCCCGCCACTTTCCCCCCTGGTAGTTGGTTTTAAATCAATCTACTCATAACAATGCAGCAATAACCACAGGTTATTATTTTAAAGTTTGCAGGCTAGAGCCTGCAATCAACTGTTTACTGAGTTGTCTGCCTCCTTTTCATCAACTAATTGACCGATACCTTTGATAATAAAATCATTTTTGGTGAGGATCAGAAGACAAAAAGTGTGTGTTCATGTGTGTGTCCTAGGACATCTGGAGCAAGGGGCTTCATGATTAAAATGAAATGATAGCGAGTACTTACTATGTGCTTATGTGCATTGTTCTAAGAGTTTACATGTAGCAACTCATTTAATTCTTAAAACATCCTACATCCAGGTAGCTGTTGTCATCCCCATTGTATAGTTGAAGATACTGTGGCTGAGAGAGGCTAAGTAACTTGTCCGAGGTCACACAGGTAAAATGGGTGTAGAGTCAGTATTCAAATCCAGGCAGCCTTGCTTCAGAGTCCTTGCTCTTCCTGCCCATGGCACATGATTTTTTATGATAGGATGCAGGATACCCTGCTTCACAGGAGTGCTTCTCCAGCCCCACGGGATCACTGGACTCCTCTTGGGGAAGGAACATTGTTTTAGACCTGTGGCCATTACCTGCCCATGGTGGGTCATGGGCTCAAGTATGTGTTTAATCACCATCATCTGGGGCTTGTTGGAATAACCTAAGCTGGGATCCAAATGGCATTAGCCAACTCTGTTGTTAAGAAATTCTGCATTTAGGGAGTTATTAGAAGCACAAGGATTTCCTTACACATAGTAAACATCTAATACACGATTGATGAATAAACAAATGAGCAACAACTAGTTATAAAGACTGTCTAAATGTATAACAGGGATCTAAAACTTAATGGCCCACTTCTGAGTGGTAGGATTATAGACGATTTTCGCTCTATGTTTTCAGGTTTTTAACCAAGAACGTGTATCCTTTTTTTTAAATCAGAAAAAAAGTATGTGTTAAAAGAGGGACATTCAGATGTAATAATGATTGTGTTGGGTTTTGTTTCATCTTTGTGCTTTATACCCCAAGGTCTGAAATATTTCATGTGTCCCCAGTGTAAAGTTTAATATAGGTCCTCCACAAGTACTTGTTGTCATGATATTTATTAATAATATATTCCATTTCTATAAGACCCTGTCATTCTTGATTGAAAAAAATCATACAGTTAGAAAATACTAAATGGAACTCTTAGAACGCTGGAATTAGAAAAAGTACAAACGCTCACAGACACGTGTATTAATTATATGTAACTAAACAGTAGTTTGAAGTCCTAATTTTTTCTACATTTTTTGTATCTTTCAATTCAAGCCCATCCTTCGTCACCTTAGGGAAAGGCAGAGGCAGGCAGGAAGTAGAAAGAGTCTATCAAATCTCCAGGCTTGTGTTTCAAAAAGTCTAATTCATTAAGGATGATAGAGTCTGAGGTAGAGAGGGCCTTCCCAAAACCAAAAAGAAAAAATTCCCATTTGGATGACAGAATCGAGGACTGGAGTGTTGGAATAGCAGAGTCCTCTCTGTCATTACCCTGGTGGTGGGGGGGGGTGGGCAAGATGTGCTCGGGACATGGGACCATGGGCACGAAGGGATCGTAGCCTTAGGGACCCATCCTGATACCCCAACACGGCTTGAAAGCAGTTGGCCTGAATGTACCCAGCCCTTCTTGGCCCGAGATAAGTAAGGCTCTTACCTCGGCATGGAAGACTGGCTGATGGTCAGAAGGAGTTACCCCATTCTAGGCTGTTATGGGCTAAGCTGTGTCCCACACCCACATTTATATGTAAACTTAACCCCCAGTACCTCAGAGTACGACTGTATTTGGAGAGGAGGTATTAAAGAGGTAATTAAAGTAGAACAAGGTCATAGTGGTGAGCCTTAATCCAATCCTACTGGTGTCCCTATACGAAGAGGAGATTAGGACACAGACATGCACAGAGGGAAGACTTGTGAAGACATAGCAGGGAGACAACCATCTACAAGCCCAGGAGAGAGATCCTCAGGAGAAACCAACCCTCTTGACACTTTAGTCTCAGACTTCTAGCCTCCAGAACTGTGAGAAATAAATTTTTGTTGTTTAAGCCACACAGTCTGTGGCACTTTGTTATGACAGCCTGAGCAAACGAATACACACTGACTCTACATGTGAACTCAGAACCTTATCACATCCTTGGGAGGACCACACCAGGATGACCGAGGCAGAAAACCTGCCAGTCTTATAGGATTAGGGCTTGGAATAGAAACTCAATTGTTTAATGAAGAATAAAACCTTATTTCTTCTACACCAGAACTTGAACTCTATGATTCAAACTTATTACTCACACTATTTTGTTTCATGTTGATTTTGCTGCATTATATTTGAGGGATCTGATTTTATTTCTACTATTTATTATTCATTCTTTTTAATGTGTCTCTCTTAGAACTGATTATTTTATGACCCATTGTGAAGTTGTTCGAAATCACCTAGCACATTTCTCACTTTCTTTTTTTCCAGGAAGCTTGGTTATAGTCAAATTTGTGTTAGTTGTTCCAAACTGTATATATATATATGTGTATATATATGTATGTATATATACATATATATATATCCACATATATATTCTCCATAGGAAATCTTCACAAAGAAATTCCACTATAGAGACAAGACTTGGGAGAAGGAATTGGAAACCAGATCCCCCAGTTTGCAGCTGATTCAGCTGATGGAAGGCAGAATAAACCACCAATAAATAGTGAGCAATGGAAAAGGCTTGGAGACTTTTGTGATTTTATCAGCAGATGGCAAGTGTAATTTAATGTAGACAAACTAATAATTAATTGGGGAGCAAGGAGGCCAGTCCAGTGATGTGCCTAGGTAGAAAATAATCCTCTAACACAGAGATCAAGGAAAGGATTTAGGAATTATTCTTGAAAAATCATTAAAACTCTCAGTCTAGTGCATAGTTCTGGGAACAAAAGCAAACACAGTGTTAGCAACACACAGAAACTGGAGGTGGCAACTGTTAGTTTGAAAAGGACTTTGATCTAGTCAGGAATCTCACCATGTTAGCCATTAAGATGCAAGAAGGTGACAGAAGAAGAATAAAAACTCAAGAATCAAACGTATTCATTTACATAAGAGGGACATGAACTCAAATACCTCCAAGGACCAAGCAGGTGAGTAAATGTGTGAGTTGTCATGGTAAGACTTCAGGGAAAGCTGGGGACTGGGTCAGAATGGAGGGTGCTTAAAGGCTTTTAGATTCACGTATGCGAGCACACCTCCTCCCTAATCCGAAGGTCCCTGGAGGATAGGGCTGTGTCTTACTCAGTCTTGTATCCTGCACTGCATTAAGCATAGTACTTTGCCCCATGAAGATTGGTTGAAAATGTGGCAATGAAGAAGCAGCTCTATGCCATACGTAGCAGAAAATGCTACTGACAATTGCTGCGTCTGTTCCTCACTGGCTGCTGTGTCTGAAGTTGCGTGTCTAAAAGAGCTTGTGAGTGGGCCTGAAAGCCCACTCTGTGCCTGGCTCAGCCTCACAGTACCTGATTTGCATGCAATGTGTAAATTATTTCTGTCTCTGTTATGCATAATACTGTGTTTTCTCTCTTCTGTCAGCTCCTCCCACTTGGCTCGGCCTTCCTTCATCCCAGATTTTCCCCTTTCTTTTTTTAGCAACATAAAAAGGAATTTCTCAGTTGGTTTTTCCTTTTCTGTCTTCTCATCCTGTTTTGTTTTGCTTTGTACTCTTTCCTTTTTCTCATTATACCTATGCTACAAAAGATGGGAAACAAAAACCATCTCAATGAATTATGTCCTCAGGGAGTGTGATATTCTGGTTAGCAGAGTTTGTGTTTAACTGACATTCTACTCTTTCAAATGGCACAATCCTTTTATGGTAGGTAAGAGAAATAGGTTAACAATTAAGAAGTACATTAGGCTAATCTTTTTTTTTTTTAATTTTTATTTATTTATTTTTAATTTATTTATGGCTGTGTTGGGTCTTCGTTTCTGTGCGAGGGCTTTCTCCAGTTGCGGCGAGCGGGGGCCACTCTTCATCGCGGTGCGCGGGCCTCTCACTATCACGGCCTCTCTTGTTGCGGAGCACAGGCTCCAGACGCGCAGGCTCAGTAATTGTGGCTCACGGGCCCAGTTGCTCCGCAGCATGTGGGATCTTCCCAGACCAGGGCTCGAACCCGTGTCCCCTGCGTTGGCAGGCAGATTCTCAACCACTGCGCCACCAGGGAAGCCCCATTAGGCTGATCTTAATGTTTATTTGTATTTTTTTGACATTCACTGATATATACAAAAAACCTATGACATATATATGTAAATTATAAAGCATAATAATAAATGAATAGCTATGAACCCACCTCTCAAGAACTAGAATGTTAAAAATACAGTTAAAGCTTTTGTATTTTACCTAGTGTTTCTTTGGAGCTTACCAATCCTGCCTTGGGACCATTACTATGAGCATCAGTTACAACTGTATGATACTCTGGATGCACAGAGTAATGCTTTTGTCAAAATATAAAATAAGGACTTCCCTGGCGGTCCAGTGGTTAAGACTCCACGCGTCCAATGCAGGGGGCATGGGTTCAATCCCTGGTCAGGGAACTAAGATTCCACAAGCTGTGGGCACAGCCAAAAAATATATATATATATATATAATATATATATACACACACACACACGTATATATTATATATATGTTATATATTACATATATGTTATATATAATATATATTATATATATATTTTATATATGTATATTTATATATATATATGAAATAAGAGTCTGAGTTGTTTCTTGCATCTGTCTCCTCTTCTCCTTCCAGACGCCATTGCTGAGGCCCAGGCTGGAGACATTCATCTAGACGACGACACCAGCCCCTTTACTTGTCTCTCTGTCTCTGTCTTCACCCAGGGTTGAAACTGCAGCTGGATGATGGGGTAAGCCATTAGGGCAGTTGTGGATGGGGAGATTCAGTCTATTAGAGACATGAACATATTTGAACCAATTAGAAATATGGTGCCAATTAACTGGATTTTTATACAACTCTAAATAACAAGCGAAGTGTGAATTGATTCTATCTACCTACTATATTAGTTTTCTATTGTTCTGTAACAAATTACTACAAACCGAGCAGTTTAAAACAACACACAGTTACTCTCCCACAGTTTCTTGGGGCAGGATTTCAGGCACAGCTTGTCTGGCTCCTCTGCTCAGCTCTCACATGGCTGTGATCAAGACATTGGCTGGGCTGCATTCTCATCTGGAGGCTCAACCAGGGAAGGATCTGCTGCCTAGCTCAGGTTGCTGGCAGAATTTGTTTCCTTGTGGTTTTATCACTGAAGGCCCTAGCTTCTTGCTGTCTGTTAGTATGAGGCTGCTGTCCCATCCTAGAAGTCACCTTGCCACATCCAGCCCACAAGGGGAGTCTCCAGCTTCAGCCTGCTGAGATGGAGTCTTATATAATGTAATGTAATCCAGGAGAGTGACATCATGTCACCGCTGCCACATTCCATGGGTTAGAAGCAAGCCACAGTTCTTTCCACATTCAAAGGGATGGGATTGCACAAAAGTGTGAACACCAGGAGACAAATCCTTGAAGGTCATCTTTTAGGGTCTGTCCACTACATATGCCTAAGTAGACAGTGATTTGGAGTAGGAAAAAAAAATCCTAGTCAGGCATATATATATTTTTAAAGTCTCTTCCCAAAGATTATGTGTGATTATAATTAACTGAAAGTTGGCATTCCACGGAAATTTTAAAACCAAAGAATGCATTGCATAGTGCTGACTGTTTGGAAGGAGTGACTTATTTTAGTATCTAAAATTTAAATCCTTTAATGTGGGGCTTCCCTGGTGGCACAGTGGTTGAGAGTCTGCCTGCCAATGCAGGGGACACGGGTTCGAGCCCTGGTCCGTGAAAGATCCCACATGCCGCGGAGCAACTGGGCCCGTGAGCCACAACTACTGAGCCTGCGCGTGTGGAGCCCGTGCTCCGCAACAAGAGAAGCCGCGATAGTGAGAGGCCCGCGCACTGCGATGAAGAGTGGCCCCCGCTCGCCGCAACTGGAGAAAGCCCTCACACAGAAACGAAGACCCAACACAGCCAAAAATAAATAAATAAATAAATTTAAATCCTTTAATGTGCTCCCCCAAAAGTTCTTTAGTTTAGAAAGTCATAAAATAGAACTGATAAATGCAAGAGAACTATATACAGAAGGAACTATTTTGCCAATTTTTTGAAGGACAATTGATTCTGTTTGGGCTAGGAAAATTTCATCTGTTTATGAATATGATTTTTATCAAAAAGAATATCAGTTTCTCCCTGTCTGCACTAATAAAGGTTGAGCCAAAAAATACTGGTTTATAGAGATGTCAATTAATTCGTCAGCTTAGGATACCTGCATGTTGTCAGCCTTTGCTCTAACTTCTACACTTTCATCAAAGCTGTTTGTCTAAAACAAAAACTTAATTTTGTCATTTCTCTGAATCAAAGCCTCTGATGATTTTCCACTGCCTATACAATCAACTTTAAAGTCTTAAACCTGACTTTTATGTATCTTCAAAAATGACCCCAGTCTACCCTTACCATCTTCCTCTTCTTTCACACTTCTCCCTGCATCTGATGCTGTAGGCACACTGAACAGTTTCAAGAACCCCAGAGCTCCTTCATGGTGCTGGCTCTGCGTCTGTTATGTCCTCAACTTGGCATACGTCCATCCCCTTCTCTGGGAGTTCTAGAGACTTTGCTTTGTTCTACTAGATTCCTTGGGCAAAGTGCTTAATACTTAGTAAGTACTCAATACATATTGCTTGAATAAATGAGTCTCAGATTATTCTTATTTAAAATGAGAGATTGGATGAAATGATGGTTCCTTATGGCTCTCTTTTTAAAATAATTACACGAACTTAGACAATGTAAGAGTACATATAAATAAATTAAAATTTGTGATTGAGATTCTAAATGCTACAGGATTTCAGAGGAAGGAGGTATCCATTCTGTGTTGGAATAACCAAGGACATTTTTTGCTGAAGAAGGCAGGATTTGAAACAGGTGTTGAAAGATGAGAGTGATTTTGAGCCATTGCTAGCATGATACCTTCTTCATAGTAGGCCTTCATTACATTTATTGATTTGAATTTTTGAATTGAATGGTAGACCAAGGGGAGTTAAATAGACTTTGTGAATGAAAAAAACAACGAGATCAGAAGCTCTAGTGCAGGAATGAGCCAGATATGTGTGGACAATGAGAAAATTTTCCTGATAAGGGTGTGTTCTGTTCAACAGTGAAGATTAATTTTGACTATGCAGGTTGGGAACAAGATTATGGAAGATCTGAAAACGAAAGGGTGCAGACTGAATTTTGTCCTGTAGTAAATAGTGAGCTATTACATGTTTTCACAATAGCATGATAGAATTTTAGGTTTGCTAGCCTGGTGATGGTAAGCAGGCTGGGTGGGAAAACAAGAGAATAAAGTCATGGAAGCCTCAACTTGGATAAAAGTCATTCCTTATATTTTTTACATCTCTTTATGATTTAGAAAGCATCCAATAAGCCTATAAGGGAACTTCTCACAACAAGCCACAGAGGAAGGTAGGGCAGATATTAATATTCTTATCCTATATAGAATTGAGATTCAATCTGGATTTTTCCAAAGTCACAGAACTGGCAAATAGTGTCCCTGGAACTCAAATCTACTTTGTGCCTTTTAAATCTCTAAGACCAGTATTCCTGTCGTTAAGAAATAGAAATGAAAGAGGAGATATCGAAAATTGAAAATATGCAACTTTATAAGGTATAATTCACATTATGTAGCAGTAAGTTGTGGCCTGAATATCAGGAAATATAAGTCCTAATCCTTGAGTTAATGTGATCTAGTGTGACCTTAAATAAATGTCTTCTACGGCCAGCTTCCTCTTCCTCATCTGTAACATGAGAGTTGTACACAAAATGCTCTTTAAATTCATTCTGGCTCAATGGTCTTGGAGTTTGTGAGTGAGTCATCAGCTAGAGGTCTGGAGGACCAAGTGAGGCTGGTATCACGGCAGTATGAAAATTGGAGGACAGCGTCAATTTGAGGGCCAGGAATGATGAGCTCAGGTTTGCACATCAGGAAAAAGTTTAAGGGAGTGGCTGGCAGAATAACAATCCTCCAGATATGGCCACATCCTTATCCCTGGAATCTGTGAACATGTTACCTTACATGCAAGAGAAATTGCAGATGTAATTAAAATAAGTATTTTTTTGAGATAGGGAGATTATCCTGGATTATCTTGGTGGGAAGAGGGAGGAAGGAGAGTCAGAGTTAGAAAAGAAGATTTAATGACAGACGCAGACGTGAAGTAATTGCTGGCTTTGAAGATGGAGGAGGGATATGAGCTGAGGAACGCAGGCAGCCTCTAGATCTAGAAGAAGCAAGGACATGGCCTCTCCCCTAGGGCCTCCAGAAGGACCACAGCCCTGCTGACACCTTGACACTCGCTGAGACCCCCTCTGGACTTTTTTTTTTTTTAAGGTTTATTATTTATTTATTTATTTATTTAATTTATTTTTGGCTGTCTCGGGTCTTAGTTGCAGCACGCGGGATCTTTGTTGAGGCATGTGAGATATTTCCTTGCCGCGCACGGGCTTCTCTCTAGTGGCGCACAGGCTCCAGGGCGCATGGGCTCTGTAGTTGTGGTGCGTGGGCTCTGTAGTTTGCGGCATGCGGGCTCTAGTTGAGGTGCACGAGCTCAGTAGCTGTGGTGCGCCGGCTTAGTTGCCCCGCGGCATGTGGGATCTCAGTTCCCTGACCAAGGATCGAACCCGCATCCCCTGCATTGCAAGGTGGATTCTTTACCACTGGACCACCAGGGAAGTCCCTCCCCACCCCCGCCCCGGACTTATGACCTCCAGAACTGTGAGGCAATAAATCTGTGCTGGTTTAAGCCACTAAGTTTGTGATAATTTCTTACAGCAGCCTCAGGAAACAAGTACAGGGAGTGACTAGGGAGGGAGGACTAATATTCACTGTATTCACTACTGTATCCCAGGCGTTGATATCACAATAAGCTTGTGGGGGAATCAGTGTGCTCACTGTTTTATCCATCAGGAGAGTAAACCTGAGAGCGGAAGTAACTTGCCCAGGTGACACAGTAAGAGTGGGAATTCAGACTCTGGGCTGTGTGACTGACGGTTCCATCATCCAATTTCCGGTATGAAAGGCAAAGTCCACAAGAAACCTGCACAATTGCTTAATCTCACAGTGCTGGAAAACCAGAGGAAATATGATAAAAATCAATGAACTAGGAGCTTGGGAACGGCGATGATCTAGCAACATTAAGATCTAGCAACATGAGGCAGGGACGGGCCAGCATCAACACTAAGTCAGTGGCAGGTACATTTTACACTATTTCAATAAACCATCACAAACCACGCTATGAGGTACATTTTATTCTCCCTGTTTTTATGGTTGAGGAACTGAGGCTTAAATAAGAAACTACTTTGCCCAAAATCCTATAGCTAATGACAGAGCTGGGATTTAAATACAAAGCTCACCTTTTTGACTAACAAAACAAAAGAAAACAAAACAAAAAACCCAGAAACTTTTATTTAAAAAGAAATGAGGGGCTTCCCTGCTGGTGCAGTGGTTAAGAATCTGCCTGCCAATGCAGGGTACACGGGTTCGAGTCCTGGTCCAGGAAGACCCCACATGCCGCGGAGCTACT
This sequence comes from Balaenoptera ricei, assembly GCF_028023285.1. Classification (NCBI taxonomy): domain Eukaryota; kingdom Metazoa; phylum Chordata; class Mammalia; order Artiodactyla; family Balaenopteridae; genus Balaenoptera; species Balaenoptera ricei. The sequence goes on from NC_082644.1 coordinate 8,654,955, forward strand.
AAGCCCATGCGCCACAAGTACTGAGCCTGTGCTCTAGAGCCCGTGCTCCACAACTACTGAGCCCCCGTGCCTAGAACCCATGCTCTACAACAAGAGAAGCCACTGCAATGAGAAGCCTGTGCACCGCAACGAAGAGCAGCCTCCGCTCGCCACAACTAGAGAAAGCCCACACGCAGCAACGAAGACCCAGTGCAGCCAAAAATAAAATTAAAAAATAAATTAAAAAAAAAGGAAGAGCCAGAGAAAGGCATAATTTAATTATCACTTGAAAATATATGACACACACACACACCCCACGCCAAACTCACACAGAAGATTGTAATTGGCTTGAGGTCACAGATGTTTATATCGTTATTTGCTCCCCAGGGTGCTTAAAACAGTCTTGAGTAGATTGTAGGCACCCAATGTACACTCACTAGATGGAATCTGCCAGCGGGATAGAGGGGATTCTGTATAAGGATGACTGAAAAGACTGGAACCCCGAAGTCTGGAAGGATGAAGGTTGAGATCTGATGGAGCCCAAATGTAGCGGAGTCCCCGCTCCCCCTTAAAGCTTTTCTCTGTGCCTCCATCCATCACTGATTTCTTCTTCCTCCTTCCTGATTGCTCCAAGTGCTTGGGCACTTGATCACTCAGTTTTGCACTTCATCCTGCTGCACTGATGGCAACAGCGCCCCCTGCCTCCTGTATCAACCCAACTTTCTAGTCTCCCCATCCCTCTCTCTCATCCTTGCTCTCCAGCCTGATCGCTTGTCTACGCAAATCCTTGTCTCTGGACTGCCTGATGCCCTGACTAGAGCCAGTGGAATCCCTGCCTCACACCAACCTGTATCTAGATCCTCCTTGCCCATTGCTCCAACTTTTGGGGTTAATTCTCCCTTCCCCCACAATGCCTTCTTTAACTCTTCCAGCTCTTCTCCTCCACTTCTTCTAATCCTTATAGAAATATAAGAAAATTCAAGAAGGGTTTAAGTCAATTCACAGATGACAGAGTTCTTAAGAGACAGAAACATTTACAAAATACTCCTCAGTGGAGCTGCTGCCCAAAAATACAGATGTGCCTACCCCTTCATTCCTACCTGTCTCTGAAACCCTGCATGTGTGTGCTCACTCTGCACCCCTCAAAAACAAAACCCTCCCTCAAACATTTATTGCCTTTCTCCCATCCTTCCCATTTCTTCCTACCACTACCACCATCCTATAGGTATCACTTTAATTTTGTGTGTGTGTGTGTGTGTGTGTGTGTGTGTGTGTGTGTGGTATCCTGCCTGAGCTGCTTTATGAAAATACAAGCAAATAAGAATAGATAATCTTATCCCTTCCCCTTTCTTACAGAAAACATAGCAAGCTGTATTGTTTTGCACCTTACTCTTTTTGGAGAACAAAGTATACTGCAACTCTTTCTATATCACTAAAAAAGAAAAGTGTAAATTTACAATATCACTGCATGTATTCTGTAGTGTAGATATGCCGTAATCTAACTAATTTAACTAGTCTTCTTTTGGATTGACACTTCATTTGTTTTCTCTCCCATCTTTTTTCTTGCTATTATAAACAATGTTAAATGAATAACCTTGGCCACATGTAATTTCTGGCATGTGCATGTATATCTGTAGGATAAATTCCTGTAAGAGGGACTGCTGTCTCAGAGGGTGATTGCATTTGCAATTTTGATAGATAGTGCCAAATTCCCTTCCATAGAGGTTGTACCATTTTGTAACACCAGCAGGAATGTGTGAGAGGGCTTGTTAAAATTTCAGTTCTTAACATCAAATATAGAAATAGAGCTTCTCAGGATAATGGGTTCTCTGTGTTTACCCTGCAGTGCTCAAAGAAGTCCTATTTCTATAGAAGACGATTGGATACAAGGAATAGAATCAATAAGGATGACATCCACCAACTGGTTGTGAGGCTTTACCTAGGCTCAAATTAGGAAAATCTTGTGAAGAATGTAGGAAGCCCCTTTGCAATGCTTTTGCTGGGGCAAATCCTCATGTTGGAATTCAAGTGTCCTGTCTCTCAGATGTGTATCAGCATCTTACATAATAGGGTCTCTCCAGTGATTAAACCAGTAACACTGACTTCATTTCGAGGGGCCAACAGCTGTCTGGCCCAGGGCAAGGGTAGAGTAAGTGGTTTAGGCTTTAGAGTCTAATCCATGCCTACCCTACCTCCTAAGGGTGAGACTCTGGGTGTCATGAGGCTGATTCAAACCTGTTTTCTAGACCATTAGAATGGGGACACTAATGCCCATGCCGTTTTGGACTGTTGTAAGATTAAATGGAATAATGTTTGGGATAGTGACTAACACAAAACGGCATTCGACACTAACTTTCCCTCTTTACCTTTCTGAAAATAACAGAGAATTGGGGCAAAAAACCCCAAAGTTCTCTCTAAACAACCAAAATGTATGCCACAATTTCCATATATTAAATCTGTCTCACTTTACTCATAGAAAAGGCCCTAAAAATCTATTTACTATTATTTTACATGTTATTACAACATCTTTTGTGGTTTGGCTTCCCAGCCTATATCCAAGTGGAAATAACAGGGGCCAAAGTTGTTAACTGACTGAATGATGAAAAGCAGAGCATAAAAAAATTGTTATTTAGAAACAACAATAACAATAAAAGTGACCAGTAGGCCTGGGGGCCTCTTTAGCAGGCCCATAGACAGTCAGAGCCTCTTAGCATAAGGCTACCTTAAGGGCAAATCATCAAGAAAGGGTTAATTGGTGAGCTGGTAAGAAAGCAGACCAGTGAGCAATGCATTTCTTTTATTCCCTTCCCCACCCCCGGTTTAATAAAGAATTGAGATATCTCTGTAATATATCAACTGAGTTTTGTGAAGATTTAAGTCACAAAATGTAAAGTAATGCAATGAAAGTCACTTCAAAGGGTAAATTTAAGTTACCTGAAAGATTAATTAATTCACTCATTTAACCAATATTTATAGAGTGCTCACTATGTGTTCAGGACTGTGCTAAATGCTGGACTGGCTTGGACATCTAATTGCCCCAAAATTCTAGGTTAAAAAAAAAAAGTACCATTCATAGCACAGTCCAAATTTATGTTAACCTTTCAATGAGTCTTCATGAGAGGTTTATTATCATTGATTTCAATTTTAGAAGCTCCTGGGTTCTACAAAGTATCCCTTCCTTAGAAGGCAGAATGGTAAAATTGTTGAAACAGCAAATGTAAAGTTGAAATCACTTGACAGTCTGTGAATCTTATATATCTACTTTAAACTTCAATTGTGATAAACCCTTTTGACTTAGCCTCATTTGTCTGCCTTATATAGTGACTGTAATTTACTTAGCTAATTTCACTAGTAGATTATGTTCTTTCAGGGCAGAGAAACAGAAAATCGTAAATATGTCATTGCTGCTTGCTTTTTTATCTCATTTCACAGGCTCACAGGCTCAAATAGAGAAAATGTATTTAAAAACAAATTAATTGCATCTATTTCCTAGAAGTATTTGAAAATGCTTTCATTTATTAGAGATACCAAATCTACTGGATGATAGAATTTAAGTAACTACGTTGGCATATGTGAACATAGCAATAACAATAATAGCAATAATAATAATAGTTATCATTAATCCAGTGCTTACTACCTATCAGGCATGTGTTGAGAGCTTTGAATAGACTACGATCTTTAATCTGTCCAACAACTTTAAAAAAAATTTATTTGTTTTATGTATTTATTTTTGGCTGCATTGGGTCTTCGTTGCGGCTAGCGGGCTTTCTCTTGTTGCGGTGAGCAGAGGCTACTCTCTGTTGTGGTGGCAGGCTTCTCATTGCGGTGGCTTCTCTTGTCGCGGAGCATGGGCTCTAGGCACATGGGCTCAGTAGTCGTGGCTCACGGGCTCTAGAGTGCAGGCTCAGTAGTTGTGGTGCACAGGCTTAGTTGCTCTGCGGCATGTGGGATCTTCCCAGACCAGGGCTTGAACCCATGTCCCCTGCATTGGCAGGCAGATTCTTAACCACTGTGCAACCAGGGAAGCCCTGCCGAACAACTTTTCAAAGAAGCCACTGTTATATTCCCATTTATATAATGGAGGAAACTGGGGTTTAAAGAGGTTAACTATCTTGTTCACATTATTCATGTTGTTACTTTAGTGGAACTGGGATCCAAACCTGGGCAGTCCTACTCTACAGCTATGCCATCTTTTAAAGGTGTTATTAACTCAAATTCAGTAAAGAAAGAAGCAGAATCTCATCTAAATGCAGAGTAATCCTTACCCGCTAGCTATAAGTTTTACGCCCATAGGAACAAGGAGGCTTAAATTATAGTGTGAAGTAAAAGGATACCCTTATGTGACAAGTTTCCAAAAGTAGATTTTGGATTATTTCTTCCCCCCCTCCCCCCTCAAATGGCAAAGGTAAAAATTCTCTTTGAGTACTTTCTGTAAAAGTCTTTACAGCTTTTAGCTTGGCATAAATACCCATGAAAAGTTGTGTACCAAAATATGGAATCCTCACCTTGCCCTGCCACCCCCCAAATTTAACTAGGAGCTATAGTGTTAAATATTTTATATCTCAAAATAATGATACTGAAAATTTCAAAGGCATCTTTCTTCCCCGAAACCTCAATGCCATACAAATATTACCTAATTTGTCCTATTTGAAGGAAAATTATTGGCATGATTAGAAGGTTTTACTGAAGGAAGAAGTAGACAGAATCAGAAAAATGAGCACAAAAATCCAGAGAGGTCAATGAGAAAATTCAGGGTTAGAAAATTTTTTCTTTTAACTCCAAAATGTTCCATTCACCTGATCAGTAACAATTGTGACCATGTAGCTTTCTCTATCTGGCTTCAAATATACTTTCACTAGAAGATCATTGTAATTCAAATCCATTCAGTGCTGCTTCACTTTTGTAAATTGTTAGTTAAGTAGTGTACCCTGCACCTATTTTAATGATATAGCACATTGATAACATTTTCACTTATTTAAAGCCATGTTTACTGACAGATCTTTAGCATCAAAAAAATTCTAAAAGGCAATTTTCACACATCCAAAAGCTTGAAGAAGTAACTGACACAGCTTAAACCCTGGCTAGTTCTGAATTTTCCAAATTAAGGTCACAGAATTGAAAAACTGCATACTTAAAAAAAAAGTTGGTAGAAATACATTTTAATGGTGAAGAAAATACACTCAAGGTCACAATATGCCAATTCAATGTTCGCTGTAATTTTCAAGACCCAATCAGGCTGGTTATCACTGGATTTTTGCCTGCACTTTTCTTAAGGGAATGGTGAAAACTTTATTGCAAAAGATGGTAAAGTTATCAGTGACAAGAAAATCAGGGGGTCAACAGAGGTAAAAGAGAAGGGAGTTGTCTAAGTAGAAGTGAGAATCAGTTATGTGTGGGAATCTAAACTGACTTATACAATTTCTAAAGACCCTCAAAATAAGAAAAGGAGACAAATTTAAAAGAAAAAAATCAAAAAAGGAAAAGAATCAGCCAAAGAGGTGAGACACAGCCATTTTGATGGGGGGGCGGGGGGGGGCGTCTAACTACACAATGAGGTCATCCTATCTCCCGGAAGTGACACGTAATCACCTGCTTTGCACTAGCTCCGCCCCTTCCCTCACAGGTCCCGCCCCTCCGCCAGCAGCCGGGAGGGTGTTAGGGGGCGTTTCTCCAGGAGGAAAGCTGTGAGCTGCGACGCTGAGGAAGGGGACCCCAAAACGTCTGGCACTGCCCCCTCCAGGGATCTCTTTGGACCGCCTCACTCGGCCCAGCGGGATTCAGAAACGCCGAGGGGTCAACCTGATGGGTTTCGGGGTCAACGGAAGAGGGGAAGGGGAGCCCTGGCGGGGTGAACCCCCCGGTCCCCCGCCCAGCAGCTGAGGCACAGGAGGGCGGCCATCTTGGCCGGGAGGGTAGGGCTGGGGAGCTGCGGGCGCCGTGCGATTGGGGGGCTCGCCCGGAAGTGACGCCAACTACCCGGAAGCGGAGGGGGTTCCCTGGCCCACTCCCCCCTCGTTCGTTTGCTCCCCCGCTTCCTCCCCGCCCCCCTTCCTCTCCATTCGTTTCCCCCCCCTTTCCCTGCCTTCTCCCCCCCCCCAACCGTCCCTCCCCCCCCAACCTCCGGAGCTGGGAAGAGAGTCAAGATGGCGGCGAAATCCGATGGCGGTGGCGTGGGGGTGGGCTTCGCCCAGCTGCACAACCTGGACGAGGCGGTGGGCAGCGGCGGCGAGGAGGACGGGGAGCCCGGGGGAGGCGGCTGCGGCGGCGGCGGCGACGGCAGCGAGCCCGGCGAGAGCAGCTCGCTGCACATCTGCCACTGCTGCAACACTTCCTCGTGCTACTGGGGCTGCCGCTCCGCCTGCCTGCGCTCCCTCCTGGGCAAGACGCCGCGCCGCAGCGCCGCCGCCGCCGACGGGGGGGACCAGCCGCTGCAGCCGCCCGCGGCCGCCGGCCGCCACCCCCCGACGCCCTCGGCCGAGCGGCCGCAGCCGCCGCAGGTGGAGCGGCCGTGGCTCGACTGCCTGTGGATCGTGCTGGCGCTGCTAGTCTTCTTCGGGGACGTGGGCACCGACCTGTGGCTTGCCCTCGACTACTACCGCAAGGGGGACTACGGCTACTTCGGGCTGACCCTCTTCTTCGTGCTGGTGCCGTCCCTGTTGGTGCAGAGCCTGAGCTTCCGCTGGTTCGTGCAGGACTACACGGGCGGCGGGCTGGGCGCCGTGGAGGGGCTCAGCAGCCGGGGCCCCCCCATGATGGGGGCCGTCTACGGCCATGGCGCGGGGGTCCCGGCCACGCCGGGGGCGCAGCGCCTCTGCCGCCTCTCCGTGTGGATCTGGCTGTCGGTCATCCACCTGCTGCAGATGGGGCAGGTGTGGAGGTAAGAGCACTGCGGGGGTGGGGGCGGGGGCGGGGGCCTGGCCAGCTGGCCCTGCAGAGGGCCCCGCGGGCGAGGCCGGAGCCCTCCGGAGTGCGCTCCGCCCTCGAGGGGCCCCGCAGGTGGGCCCCTCAGACGGGCCTGGCACGGGGTCTTGAAGGAGGGCTTTGCCACGCACTTCCCCTGGCGTCTCAAAAAGACCATCGTGCGGTCTGGATCCCTGGCCACGCCTTTTGGCCCGGGGAGGCCCAAGTCCCGCTGTTTGTCTTCATCCCTGGTTCGCACTTAGCGGAGACCCTGCCTCATCCTCCCTCCCCTCTGTCTCTGTAGATCTCTATATTCCCGTGGTCCCTTGCCCCTGTATCCCAAGGTAACCAGCCGCTAGCGCTTTTTATCTGCACCCAGCTCGCCTCCTGGGGGAACCTTCCTTCTTCCAGCCGGTTTGCACTCGGTTTTGTGCCCCGGTGAGACATCTTCCCCTCTTTCCCCGTCTTCTCTCCGCAGTGGCCTGTGTGGGGCTCTGTGCAACCCCCCTGGCTGCCTCTCCTTCAGCGCTCCTTTATTCCACGCCCCCTCCCCCCTTCCTGCGACCCCCCCATCCCCTGCAAAGGACTCCAAAGCGCTGCTCTCCTTGAAGGAAAAATGACTTTTTTGCTGGATTAGACGTGCCCTTTTCTTAGTGACAGGTAAAATTGTATAATATGTGATAAGTGTAAGCGTTTGTTTTTAACTCTCACCTCCAGAAAATCACTTAGCCACCTGGACATCTCTTCTGGAGGAACGTTGTTTTTGGTAGCCAGGCCAGTGCGCAGGTGATTTATGTTTACACAAGCCCCAAGCTTAGCCCTGGGGCTCTTTCCCTTCTTGTAAATTTCCCATGTGCCAGGTGAATCCCTCAAAAACCACTTGCAGATTTTTTTTTTTTAAATAGCTTAACTGGCTAAACTAAGGAAATGATTCCATTAAAACGTTGGTAAATCTGTGCCCTCCAACTTAAATCAGCTTGAGTGTATTCTGCAAACAGTGAGTTGTGGGTGAGCGTCTGCAAGAAAAAAAATCTTACTGAAGAGAAATTATTTAGAGCTCCTCAGGTACGTTGCTTCTGTGAAAAGACATTTTGCCTACACTGCTCAGGCACCTATTCCTAGTAGGAGATTTTAGGTGCTCAGAATTTCAGTTTACTGGTATGTACTCAGGTTAACTGAAATAAAGTTCAGCGTGTTTGGAATTGTTTGTCTAGGTCTCTGTTCAGAATTTTAAATAAAAACATTTCAGAAAGCATGGGGATGAATTAAGTCGAATCACGAAAGAGCATGCAAGAACTTTGTCCTGCAGAATTTACATGCAAATTCAGGATAGGGGACATGTGAGTGGTTCTTGATTTTCCTGGTCCTCTCAGGGTTGTTTACTGGTGTTCCTAGATTGAACCAAGCAACGTTTTTTCCTAGCTCTGTTTGTCTGCAGATAATTTATTTCCTGCTGATAGGTTTATAAGAAGAGAGGGACTAAAATAGAAAAAAAGATGATTGATTAACTTTTAGCGATTATGAGCCTAATATGGGGTCAAGGAAAATTTTGACATATGTTTTGAATTTGAAATCTAAATCTAAAAACTCCCCAATCCATACTGAATCAAAGATAGTTGTGTTTAACATGGGGGATACCTTTTTTTGGTTTCTTGCAGGTTGGTAAGATGCAAAGATATGAAGGGAGAGGGACAAAAAGTATGGGGAGAGATTTTGAAATAGTAGTAAAATTTAACAGCATCTAATTAATAAGTAGGCTTGTACCGAAAGTCACGTATCTCTCCATGTTAGACGTCGAGATGTGGGCAGTCAAAACCTTGGTGTCAGGTTAAAATTCCTGAGAGAATTGTTTCTAATGTAATCCATCCTAGATATTTATTAGTAGTAAGCTTTTGGGACATACTGAAATTGGAGTTCTGTTTCACAAATTTTTTAGGCAGAATAATCCCCCGCCATTGACCTAAACCTTAATTGTATTTGGCAAAGTAGTAGAAGTCCCGGTTGTGGACAAACTGAAAAGTACATTTTAAATATGAATTTAGCTTTTATAATTGTTTAAAACAGGGTAGTGTTATTTTTCCAGATTTTTATTGAACTTTCAGAGTCTGTAGTGGTAAATATAATATATATATATATTTTGAAAAGATGCTTGTGATTTTACTATGTCTAAATTTTTTGGTCCTTTTTCAAGATTAGAATATATGTCTAAATATTTTATAAAGTTAAGGTGTTAAAAGACATGCTAATTCATCTAAGTTATTTATTCCAACGTACTATACTTCAAAAGAAATATTTACTGAGGAAGGATTTTATTTTTTTCCAGTAAGCTTGTTTTACTTGAGATACTCCAGGAGCAGGGTCTGCTCTTTAACACCTGCTAGGCATGTGGCTTGCATGGAAACCATTCATAAGTAAAAGCTTTGGGGAAAGGTGTTTATTCTTTTCTTGTTTTAATCTCTTGGCAGACTTGTCAGTGGGTATAAACATACATCATCTCAGTTTTTTCTGCAGATCTTTTGGGGTTACAGTTTGTTCCTTTAATCATATTTGCTACTTAAATTTTATTTCATGTGGTCATGTGACATAAAGGTTAAGGTCTAAGAATTTGATTTGGGCCACATTTCTAAGAAAAGATGTTGGTGAAGTATGTTGTCAAAACTGACGGCGTTAAACCCTGAAGCGTGTCTCTTCATATGCTTTTTTTTTTTAAATGTAAAATTATTCGACTCACGTGAACAAAAGCACAGTGCTTATTTAAGAAAAATTAGTTTCTCTTGACATTAAGGTGGTAAATTTCTATGCATGTTGCCTTTCCTATCAAGATGGAAAATACTTGACATCTGTTTCACCAAATGACTTCACAGAATGTAAGAAAATAGTTTTGACTGGGCCAGAACTGGAGCATGGAAGAGTAGTTGCCTGTAGGATGATTTGGTTTCATAAACCTTGTTTTGCAGAGCACTACTGTGTGATTAAGGTCTGTTTAATGCATGCTTTACCTTCCCTAATTAATTACTTAACGTGGAACTTACTGTCTACCTTTATGTGCTCTGTTTTTCAGGTGCTTTTCCCAGGGATAGCGGGTCTATGAGTCACCCATACCAGGAATAGGGGTCGCACCAGGCTTCAGTTTAGTACAGTGTGTTGTTATTAGAAAGTGAGATCATTTTCTTGGAGGATTAGAGCTTAGAAACAGGTTTTCATATTGCATTATTGTGTGTAAGTTTTTTCCTTAAGTGTATCGGCTTTTCTTTGCTTCTCTGCTACTTTTAGGGGGTGCTTAGTGTGTTGGCAGCTCACTGCAGTCAAGAAGCAAGTTCTTCGACTAAAATTTCATGTAATGTCTTGATGTTACAACCGAATCATTAATCTCCCTTTTTATGTATTTATTTTTATGGGTATGTTTTAAAGATTTAAAAATTTTAATTAAGATTAAAATCTGAATTTTATTGCCATTTTTAAAGTGAACGTCAGCTGTTCTTTATCTTGGGAGATGAGGTGGAGGAGAGGGTTGCCTTCAAGTGAGAGGAAGGAAGCGGTGTTTCACCTGCCATAATGGGGTCATAAGTCTGTAAACAATCTAAAGCTTTGTTTTAGCATTCTTTCCATTTCAACACTTTGATGTAATATAGGGACAGCTCTCTCTAATCAGCAGCAAATGTTGCTGGGCTGGTGAAGATGCTTTTTAAACTTATCTCCCCCCCACCCTCCCTCAGTGTAGGGATACCTGGAAAATTATGGGGCTTTGTTCTTATTGAATATTTTAGAATAGCGGTTCTTAACTCTGGCTGAGACTAGAACCTACTACAGCTTAAAAAATGCCTGAGCATTGCTGGACCTGCTGAGGAAGAATCCCAGGGTGGGACCCAAGCAGTCTTATTTTTAGAAGCTCCACAGGTGATCAGATGGGCAGCCAGGCTTGAGAAGCACTTTTAGAATTGGGTTTCAGGCTTATTCCATTTAGAGATTGTTATTGGGTTTGTGTTCTTAATAAATAGGATGGAACAGTCGGGAATGGAATGCTTTGGTATTGTGAAGCTTGGTTCCTGGACAACACCATAACAAAATGACTTTACCTTGGAAACATGAGTGTCTAAATACAGTACTTGGGGCTGTCTCAAGTGTATGCACTTATAGTACTCAGTGTTTTATTCTTTGAGCCTAAGTATGGATCTTATTCTAAAAGGATTCCTAAATTCAAAGCGTTCTTCAATAAATGTAGCTCACTTCTCTGCCTTTTATGTGGTTCAAACAGCACGTTTATGATTGTGTTGCACGTAAAAGGGAAATTAATTTTGAAATGATTCTCTTAAGTAGGCTGAGGTAAACAACGCGATTACAAGAGGTGTTGGACTAAGTGATCTGTAATGTCCTTCTAGCTCTAAGATGTTGTGATTTAGGAATGGAAATGTTACCTTTCAAATAAGTAAATTCACTCGTGGGGCCAGGATACCAGTCCTAGTCACGATAAAAGATTGTATATGTGTATTTGTGTGTGTGTGTCTGTGTGTGTAGGAGACTTTATATAGTATCGGCTTATTACTGGATGGGAATCTCTATATTGTAAAAATCTTTTTTTTTTTTCCCATTTTGGTCCGTATGTTTAATGGAATTCTGGTTCAAAAGAAACTCAGTGGGATTTTTTTGAGGGGAAACTTGAGGAAAATTGTTCGGAGAAAAGTAATTTGTTTGAGTAGTCAAAACCTTTCAAGATTCAAAAGAAAAATGTTGAGAAAAATGTTCCTCTGTCAAGAAGTGAATGTGCCATAGTGTCAGTAATTAGATCAATGTGCGACTGGCAGAGGAATTAAGCAAATAGGTGTTGACGCAGAGTAAAGAGAGAGATTGACAGGTTTGTGGGAATTCAGTAGACAGTAAAGGTGGCATTCCTAACCAGTGAAGGAAAAAAAGATTATTTATCAAATGGTATTGAGACAATTGACTACGCAATTGGGGGAAAAATAGCTCTCTACCTTACATAAACAAAAATTCTAAAAGAATTAAAAGTGTAAACATGAAATATTAAATTGTAAAAACACTAGAAGAAAATGTAGGATAATAATTTTATAATCGTGAAAAGGGCAAGATGCTTTGATACCATCAAGGAAAAAAGGGACAAATTTAACAACGTAAAGTCTCATCTAGTTACTCCCTTCCTCCTCCCCCTACCTGAAAAATCGTGGAAATACATGATGAGTTGTAAGGGTAGAAGAGTTATATTTAGACAACGAACTACTTACCTAAAGGAGAGCGAGTGTGAAGAAAGCATCTCTGAAGATTATTTCTCATTTTTGAGTGAACAGAAACAGTAAAAACTTGACATCTATGGTGAATTTTCAAGGGAAGGTGATGAAAAAATGGCACACTTTGAGTAAAATTACAAACAGTGCTGAAGGATAGTATTTCCAGAATGATCTAGAAACAAAACACCAAATTTGTATTGCAGAAGGCTAGCATTCCAGAAACCTAGTAGGCACATGTCAGAAATCATGAACAGTTCATTTCTGCCTTTTAACATCATTCGCTTTGTTTTTACAAACTTTATCCCTAAGGCCAATTAGTTAGCGTTATGTAATGGATAAATTCTGGAGAGTTGGAAAGATTAGGTGGGATACAAAAAGAAAGAAACTTGTCTCAATTGTTGCTATTTTCATCATGGGTTGGTTTGATTTACAGTGTGCTTTCTGCAAACAAGATTGTGGTTAAAACTTTACTCCTTGTGATACTCTGTTTACCTAGTTTCCAGTCAGAAATTGTGCATTTCAAAGAATTAATTTTTTTAAAATCATGAAAATATAGCCTCGTTTAAGAAGTTCACTGACTTTTGTTTTTTGCCGAAAGACAATCCACTATTTACCACTACTGGAGATACTCAAAAAAACAAAACAAAACAAAACAAAAACAAAGAAAAACACCACAGGACACAGCAATAGTATAAAGGGAACATTGGAGTTAAGAAATCAGGTTTATCATTCTGCAAGTTCAAAAAAACTCTGGCCTCCATTTCCTCATATTTATCAAATAAGGTGTTAAATTGATTGATCTTTCAGACCCCTCAATTTTAGAAAGTCTATTATGCTATAGGTATTAGCATTCCGAAGTTTTAAACAAGGAATTTCAGACTCTAGTTTGAACAATTAAAATATTAAAAAATGTGGATTTCTCAGAAACTGCTTTGAAGTCCTATCATGTATTATTTTGACTTATTAATATAAAAAATTTTCATTACTTGTAATCACTTTGCTACCTATAGAGGCATTATGTATATATCGTTAGCTAATGTTAAAATTTATAGCAGATAAGACTTCCTGAGAAACTTGTTATCCTGGTTTATTAGCTACTTTTGGGAACTTGCAGTTTCAGCTAAAATTACGTTAAGGTGTCCTTTTATAATCCTATGTTTAAAATTTTTTACTGTTACGTTAAGCTAAAGCAATGCGTATATCTAACATATTTTGGAGGTTTTTCTGAGTCGTTTACCTAGATTAATTTCTAATTGGGGAGGAACCTCAAAATCTCCTACTGCAATTTATCATTTGATATGTATTCTCTAAATTTGAAAAGTTAATGTTTGTAAAAAATTTTTTTTTTTAATGATAGCTTTCTTGTCAGTTGTGAGCTGTTTTAGGAAATGATTCTAAGTGAGCTTTCTTTGTGTTTTGTATTTTATTAGATTAAGGTATAGGTACTTTTTTGGTTTAAGTTGAATTTGGGGAAAGACGTGATTTGCTTGAAGGATTCAGTGAATATTATTATGACAAGAACACATTTGTACATAAAATTCAGCTTTAGATTTTTCTTTTCTGTATGTCTAATGTGGGTAAATCTTGGTATATTGCATTACTGTATTTTAATATACTTTAAAACAAATGACAGTATCCTAAGGTATTTTGCATATTGCTAACAAAAAGTGTCTTTACGTGTATATTGCTTTTATCCTGAAATATCAAACAAGTGGTTTTAAAAATAACTTTTGTATGCAATATTTTGGTCTTTTTTCTTTTTAATTGTGAGAAAGCTATTTCTGTTTTATATTGGTCATTAATATACAGAGTATGGATTATATGTCCATCAAATCATTTCTAGGAAGAAATTTAAATATTCAGTTCACAGAAAGGTAAACATATCAGTTTTCTTCACAGCACCCTGGGACGGGAGGAAGAGTTGATAGTTATTGTTTACCCTGGCCAGATGCTCTCAAAGAATCATAGGTACATGGAGTAGAAAGTTTCTCTTTCACCATTATGTCCGCTTTTTGATTCTCTCTTAAACATACTGTACACATGAAGAAAGATGGCAAAGGTGAGGAAGACACCAAATTCATGGCTTGGAAAGCCTGGTGATAAAATAGAGGTGGCAGGAAATTAGGAACCCAGGCCTTTCCAGACAGCAGATGCTTTCTGCTTTCTTTCTTTGGCTGTGTTTCTTAGAGTGGTCAGAGAACCTCTTGTATTAGGATAGGCCTGGGGCTTGTTAGAATGCAGATTTTTGGGTCTACTATGGGCTTAAAGAATCAGAACCTCAGGGAGTTGGACCAGGGAATGTGTATTTTTGCTGTCTTTATTATGGAAACTTTTAAGCATACAGGGAGATAGAGGAGTATATTGAACGCCCATTACCAACTACCTGGAGTCTGTAATTAACATAGATAGCTTTATGTGTGTTTAACATGTATCATGAGGTTGCACCTCTCCATACTTTGCCTCAAATACTAAATAATTAGACTAATTCTGCATAGCTATAATACTATTATCCCATCTTAGAAAATTAATGGTAATCCCATAATTATTCCATAATTCAAGAAAATCATCTAATAGTTGTTTCATGTTCAGATTTGCTCATTTGTCGCCAACAATGTCTTTTATAGGTTTTCTCCCTCCCAACACGGATTAATCAAAATTGCTTAATCAGCATTGCTTTTATGTTTCTTTAACGCTAGAACAATTCTTAAATTTTTCTTTTCTTCATGATGTTAACTTTTGCAGAGTCTGGGTCACTTCTCTTGTATGTTCCATATTTTGGATTGCCTGATTGTTTCCTCCAAGTTTCATCTGCCCTCTGTATTCCAGGTAAACTTGAAGGTGCTTCTAGGGGCTTGATTATATTCAGACTACATACTGTTGTCAGAAGTACTGCTTTCCACTTCATATTTGCATCATATCACAGTATAACCTGATTCATCTCACTGTTCGTGATGCTAAGTTTTATCTCTTGGTTAGGGTTCTGACTGCCAGATTCTTCTGTATAAAGGTACATTTTCCCCTTTGCAGTCAGTAAGTAACTTGTGGAGTAAGACTTTTGGCAAGGTGTCAAGGCCTATTTCCTGACAACCTTTTACCTAATAGTTTTAGTGGCCATTGAGAATCCTTGCCTGAATCAATTATGAATTGCTGGTGGGAGGTGGGATTTGTATTTTAAACAAGCTCCCTAGTCGTTCTTAGGTCTCTAAAGTTGGAGAGCCGTTGCTGTACTGGAATCAGGACCTGAGAGTTAAAGAAAAAAATTCTGTCCTGAAGAAGTTACTATGAATCTAGGCACTGGTGGGTTTTCAACTGGTTGTCAGTAGACAAGAGTTTAAACTTCATGTTAGTTTTGGAGGAACAAATTTGAAATATGTCTCATGTGTTCTCTGTATGTAACGGCAATAACGTGATATAAGGGCTAATATAACAGGTTAGAGTGTATGACTCAAAGGAGAGTGGAGGATGTATAGAAATTACTAAGGTGGAAAGGAAACTGTATTAGAAATTCTTTTTTTTACAAATGTCTCGTTTAAATTTTTGTAAGTTTTTTTTGTGCCCATTTTCAGATGAAGAAATGGGTTTAGAGAGGTTAAGTAATCTGATAAGTCACTGGTAACTGGTGGAGGAAAGTTTTGAAGCCAGATCTCACTGCCGGCAAAATACATGCAGTTTTCTCTATCTCTTGTAAGGATCCGGAGCCTCTTCTCACTAATTACTTTGCTTTACTTTGGGACTTTGCTGTCTTGGCTTATTGAAAGTGGAGGAATGATATTCTTGAACCACTGGGGCCTCTTGATGTACACGCTGAGGTTCTTTGAGACCTCTGATTTCAACTCTAGTGTATTAAACTCTGCAGACAAGATGCACCCATATGTTGAGTCTCTGTTTACCTGTTGGAAATACCAAGAGTAGTAGCTCTTTCCTTAAGGTTATAAAGCAGTTGTTTTCAAACTTGACTGTGCTTTGGGGTCACCTGAGGAGTCAGATATTTGGGTTCTACCATAAGAAATTATGATCCAGTAGGTCTGGGATGGGCCTTAGAATCTATTTTAAAAAGCCTGTGTTTTCAGAAAGATCCCCAAGCAGTGCACAGACAGGGATGAGAACCACATTTCTATAGGCTGATTTCTACCAATATTTACAGCGGTAGTTCTCAGGGAGAAGGAGTTTATATTAGAATCACTTGGGAATTTTTTTTTGTGTGTGTGTGAACTTGAGCACTAGGCGTATCAGATATAGAGGGGTGGAATGAATAAAGGAAGCGCTGATGATGATTTTAATGGAACACCAGTATTTAAACAGTCTCTGATCGGACCTTACTTTTAGCTGGAATGGTTGGTGAAAGTGTGTATTAATCAAATAGCAGCTATATTTGCCATATACTATGGCATATGGGTTATACTTAAGGTTTAGAATACTGTAAAGGCATTTTACATTAAAACTGTACAGCATATAATTGAATATTCCTTTTGATTCAGAAGCTTCTTTGGAAGTTTGAAGTACTTCAAGGTCATTATTAACACAAATGATCACTGTTGGTGCTCTAAAAGTGCCAGGTTAGAGGCATTTCATTATGTTGGGAAAATTGATATTCAGTGCAGAGTGAATTTCATGTCTCAAATTTTCAGAAATGTTATATTTGTTAAAATTGGTGCCAAGGATAGGATTCCTAAAAAGAGACTGGTGAATGAAAGGGGAGAAGTGTCCTAATAGGTATTAAATAAGTGTCATTAGAGACAGGAATGAAGGAAGCAGAGAAGAAAAATGACCTAACTACATTTTGCTTGATGGATTCACGGGGAGGAATAGCTAGGGGAGGGGTTGGGAAGGGGTTTTACAGTCTTTACTCTTCCCTGCTGTAAGATATTTAGTACAGTGGGTCAACAGGGACCCCTAAAATCTACACACACCAAAATAGCATCCTTTGAGCTCCATCTAGGAATGTACTGTGGCAGTGGTGAGAAAACCCAGGCTCCTTGTAACTGGGAAGCTCAAGGTCAGAACTTCTAGGAGAGATAACAGCTGGCAGAGAGGGACACAGGATGTACGGGCAGGCACACCGTATACTGGGTTGGATCCTCTGTGGTTCTGGATAAAAATGAACAGAACTCCATATCTCTCATTTTGCTTGGTTATAAGGAACGCAGCTTTTGAGTAATAAACTAAATAGTAGTTATAAATAGCCCTGTTATAATAGTAGTTATAAATAGCCCTGTATGTTTAGGATGCTGCCATTTTGCCTTCTGTAAGGCAGTTTTCATTAAAGCTGACTCTGAAGGAAAAGATATGCATTCCAAGAGAGGAATTATGTATTCAAAATTTAAGCAATCTCAAATGGCTTTGCTTAGACCTAGTGCGTGATGGCGCGTTTTGGGGTTGGAAGAAAAGAGAAGCTACATGAAGGAAGGACTTTTTACTCTGTTCACAAATTAAACAAAAGTTATCAAAACGAAGCTGAAGTTAAAAGCAATTACATTGTAAATTTGGAAAAATAGAGAATTACAACATGTTTATAGCATTTGTGGACCGTATTTGTGGTTTCCACTATTTGATAGGGACCACATAATTTTTCGGTAGTTTTCAAGATGTAGTCTAGGATTAAATGAGATGGTATTTGTCAGGCATGTTACAAGATTTTGAATAGGGCCCTGTGAGATTGGAATGTGTCATTCTGTCTATTTGTTTGGCGTCTGCAGTTCACTCTCTCAATTCGTGGTATAATCTGTATCTACCATAATGTGATATTCCTGAAAACCCTCTCATTCTGTAAAATCACACAGTAAAAACAACAGGGCTGTGGGAAAAATAGGATTAAGGCTAGACTACTTAAAGCCATGTGACTTTGTAACCAGAACACTAACAAAAACAATGACAATCCAAATAAAAATATTAGCACCGTAGTATCGGGGACATTTGCACTCAGCTTCATATCCAGATGGTTCAAGGCCTTATTTTATCCTGGGACATGTTTTTCCTTCTTTGATATGTAGATCCTTGTAGGTATTAGCTTCTACCGGAGGCCATTTTCACCAAAATTAAAGCTCTGGTCCAGGGTTTAGCCTTCATGTGTGCCCCCGGCATCACTAGGTATAGAGGAAAGCATAAGGAATATGGAAGACACTAAACCAGCCACCACTGCTCGTACCAAAGGAAGGTATTTTGGTAAGATTCTCACCGGTTTTCTTACTCTTGTTTTTTCCTAAGTCTTTATTATTTGTGAAAAATCTTGCCCTTGATAGCTTCAAAACATTAACATGCTGGGAAGAATCACTTAAAAACCAAAACTATTTCCCCATTATACTATTGTCATTCTCATTTTGCCAGTCATGTGTGAAACAATCCATGTTACAGGAGCATGCATTGTGGCATAACTGACATGTTTTTGAATCTGTGATGGTGTCAAGATGCAGCTCTTGGAGTTGTCAAGGTTCTATTGTTTTGCGAAGTTCTACTTTTGGAGATAGTACAGCATTTCGAGGTTAAGTGAAAGTTATTCTTCTCATGCTTTGTTGGCCTTTATATACGATAAAGAAGTGAAGAGGGGCTGTTTCAATCCACTTTTAAATTTCTGCTTCTGTAACATAGTCATTGGATGGAATGAGCTAATGTCTCAATGCCACATCAGCCCTTGAACTACATATGTGGAGCAGGACTGGCTTTAAATTTCGGCTCATTTGAAATGTAGTTATAGTGAGGCTTTAAATTAAAATTCATCTGAGTGTACAGTAAATGGAAAAAAAGCAGCAGTAGCCAGTTGTCAAGGAAAAAGCTGATGGGTAGAACAAACAGACGGCTTTCAGCCATATAAACAATCTGTTTTCATAGGGCTGTTTTGTTTTGTTTTGTTTTAGGATTGGGAAAATGTCCACATTAAGTCGAAGTTAGTTAAATGTGAAAGGCAGCAAATATACAATGTGTATGTTGAGTATGACAGTGTTTCTCTTCACTAACTGTAATAAACATTTCAGTGGCTTAACACAAGAGGTGGATTGTCTTCTGTGGGTGGTCCTGGCTGATCATGGCTTTAGCATCCTTTAGGGACTCAGCGCCCTCAGCATTCAGCCAGAGAAAGGAGAGAGAATATGGAGAAAGCATAGCTGCTTCTTAAAAGCCCTGGCTTGAAGTGACTCACATCAGTGGTGCTATCATCCCACAGGGAGGACAGCCCTGTGACTACGCCCACATAAAGGGACACATAAAGGGAAGCCGGGGAATGTGGTCCTGCCCAGGGAACAGCTTTGTACTACAGAAGAGGGAGCTTGTGTTTTGTTGACTAGAGACTGAGGAAGAAACAATTCTCTACTTAGATCAGGTATTCTCCAGATTAGATTAAGGGAGGGAGGGTGTGTGTGTGTGTGTGTGTGTGTGTGTGTGTGTGTATAATGTAAATTGCTATTGATTGGAGCATAAAAGAGACAATTCCTTTTAAAACTTAGATTTATATTTTAATTTAATATTTTAGGATTTGCTAGCCATGTCAGGTGTCTCATTTTACTTTTTTAAAAAAAAAATCTTTATTGGAGTATAATTGCTTTATGGTGTTGTGTTAGTTTCTGCTGTACAACAAAGTGAATCAGCTTATATGTATACATATATCCCCATATCTCCTCCCTCTTGAGCCTCCCTCCCACCCTCCCTATCCCACCCCTCTAGGTCGTCACAAAGCATCGAACTGATCTCCCTGTGCTATGCAGCTGCTTCCCACTAGCCATTCATTTTACTCTTAAAAATGTCAAAACTGTTCTTAGCCTGAGTGTCATACAAGCACAGGTCAACCCTATTTTAACTGGTCAGGTAAAACAAGTAACTCTATTTAAATTAGCTTTTAAAAGTAACAACTATGTTTAATAATTTTAAGTGTGATCTGTGCCAAATATACTAAATTAAAATATAATGAAATGGTACAACTAGAGTTTTGAATAGTTTTTCTTCAGATGAAAGTTCATTGAGGTAAAAATGGCCTTCATAGACTAAATAAAAATTACTGTAGCCTTGTCAGTGTTTCAAGTCTTAAAAGAAATAGTTCATCTGGTTTAGGACAGTTTGGGATCTTGACATGTGCTCACAGAGGTTGTAACTTTAACAAAACTGTGTCCCATACTTAGGGAACTTGTTGGCTTCTATTCCCCAAATAACTGCCCCCAAAAATCACTCCTTGTTTTTTGTCTTTTAATTGTACAGGCCACCAAATAAATAACGTGTGCAAAATTCATACCTAAATTTGGAGATTTACACTAAAACTTTGTTAGTAAAACTGATTGGATTCTATTTGTTTTGTGTGTTAATAATCACTAGGAATGGATTAAAATTATCTAAAAATTCCTTATAAAGGTGTTAAAGCATCTAAATATGATTTAAAGTAAAACTGAAACTAAAATGTTTTCATCAAAACACGTCGATATGTTTTATAAGTTCTTCTAGCAATCATAAAATATTAAAAAATAGAGACCTGTTAGTCTAGTAGTGAAGGTTTAACGGTCAACTGTTTTAAGATGCTTGTTCTGTTAATTCCAAATATGACTTAGGTTACATTTTCTGGTATTCTTAATTGGCTTTTAAAAAGTAGGTTACTAAAGCATTAAAATAATAAATATATGTATTTATTTAGAGGCTATTTAATAATTAAAGTTTCTCTACATAATATTACCACCAGTTGAGACTGTACCAGGGTCTAGATGAGGATCCTTTTTTTTTTCTTACAAAGCCAAAATCTGTGACCTGTATGGCTAGTACATAATTAATATCTTCTCAGACTATTGTGCTTGAGAGATAAAACAGCAAATTATAATTAGAATAAAAATCAGACACTGAAACCTTTAATAGGAGCTGTATGGTATTACAGGTCAAATACACACTACTTGAGATAAAATTTTTTGCCTGGTTGATCTTATTAATATAATTTTAATACTTTTAGTGTGTTTACTTATATTATCTGGTGCTGGCTTAGTCTTTCACTCCCAATATTGCATCTGTTGTATCCAGACAACATTGCCCAGACTGCAAGCAGATGTGACTCCCCAGTGTCATAAGAAGCCACTGGGTGACCCTGTCTGAGCTTGATCAAAATAACTACTGTTACGTCCAGGGATTCCAGAACGTAATACTGCTGCAGATGTTAAAATGCTTACACTGTGTTTAGAAACTTATTCATAAGCCTTTTCAGTTTTCAATTCATAAGCCCACTTGGGTGGATGCTCCAAAATCTTACTTAGTGACATTGTAGTAATATTAATCGACACAGATTGTAGGACTTCTCAAGACCAAAGAAAAAATGAATTGCTAAACTTCACAATAGTTACTCTTGGT
Organism: Balaenoptera ricei; assembly: GCF_028023285.1. Classification (NCBI taxonomy): domain Eukaryota; kingdom Metazoa; phylum Chordata; class Mammalia; order Artiodactyla; family Balaenopteridae; genus Balaenoptera; species Balaenoptera ricei. The sequence goes on from NC_082644.1 coordinate 8,676,383, forward strand.
TGACGTAGATACAATCTTAAATAATAGTGTTTAAAAAATCCAACAGGGACTTCCCTGGTGGCGCAGTGGTTAAGAATCCACCTGCCAATGCAGGGGACACAGGTTTGATCCCTGGTCTGGGAAGATCCCACATGCCACGGAGCAACTAAGCCCGTGTGCCACAACTACTGAGCCTGTGCTCTGGAGCCCACGAGCCACAGCTACTGAAGCCTGCGTGCCTAGAGCCCGAGCTCTGCAGCAAGAGAAGCCACCACAATGAGAAGCCCGCACGCCACAACAAAGAGTAGCCCCCGCTCGCCGCAACAAGAGAAAGCCTGCGTGCAGCAATGAAGACCCAAAACAGCCAAAAAATATAAAATAAGATAAATCATTTATATAAAAAAATATATACAAAAAAAATTCCAACAAATAATACTTCACACTAATTAAGATGGCTCCTAACTACATCTGAAACTAGCATGATATTGTAAACCAACTATACTTCAATTAAAAAAAAATGGCTCTTATCAAAAAACCTGAAAATAACAAGTATCGGTGAGGATGTGGAGAAATTGGGACCCTTGTGCACTGTTGCTGGTAATGCAAAATTATGTAGCCATCATGGAAACCGAACGGTGGTTTCTCAAAAAATTGAGTATAGAATTACATATGATCCAGCAATTCCACTTCTGGGCGTCTACCCTGAAGAACTGAAAACAGGAGCTTGAAGAGATATTTGTATAACATGTTCATAGCAGCATGATTCATAGTAGCCAAAAGGTGGAAGCAACCCTACTGTCCACAGATGGATGAGTAGATAAAATGTAGCACGTATGTGTAATGGAATATTATTCAGCCTTTATAAAGGACGGATTTTCTAACACATGATACAGCATTGGATGAGCCTTGGTGACATTATGCTAAGTGACATAAGCTGGTTAAAAAAAAAAAGGACAAATACTGTATGATTCTACTTTTATGAGGTAACTAGAGTAGCTACACTCACAGAGACAGAAAGCATGGTGGTTGCCAGGCCCTGGGGGGGGGGGGAATGGGAAGTTAGGTAGTTTCAGTTTGGTAAGATGAAGAGTTCTGTGAATGGATGGTGGTGCTGGCTGCACAACAGTGTGAATGGACTTCATGCCTCTGAATTGTACCCTGAAAAATGGTTAAGATATTAAAGTTTATGTCATGTGCATTTTATCAAAATTTAAAAAAATCAACAAACCCTTCAGATAGTTTCATTTCTTCATAGTCCTACTCACTGATTAAACACAGAAAACAAATGAACAAACAAAATCTTTTTCTCTTCCTTGCCCAGTACTGTTGTCAATTTAAAAAGCAGAAGTAATATTAGTTATGTCCCCACAGCCAATCCATTTGGATCAAGGTGTACCTCTTTTTTTTTTTTAGTAAATTTATTTATTTTTTATTTTTACTTTTGGCTGCATTGGGTCTTCGTTGCTGCACACGGGCTTTCTCTAGTTGTGTTGAGCGGGGGCTACTCTTTGTTGTGGTGCGTGGGCTTCTCATTGCGGTGGCTTCTCTTGTTGCGGAGCATGGGCTCTAGGCACATGGGCTCAGTAGTTGTGGCTCACGGACTCTAGAGCGCAGGCTCAGTAGTTGTGGCTCACGGGCCCAGCTGCTCCGTGGCATGTGGGATCTTCCCAGGCCAGGGCTCGAACCCGTGTCCCCTGCATTGGCAGGCGAATTCCCAACCACTGCGCCACCAGGGAAGCCCCAAGGCATACCTCTTACCAGTGTTCTAGCCACACTGTGCAGGTGGGCACCGGCTTCAACTGTGTTACCTAAAAATAATATTTTAAAATTGGTCCCTTCCACTTCTGCAGCACAGTGTGACCGTTGTCTGGTAAAAAGTTAATGCCCGTGTTGGTCTTCACAGTGATACTCATAGTCTCAGATTTGAAAATGAGGACCCAAGTGTTTTTAAATCTGAAATGACTCCAATAAAGGATGGGTAGGTAGTATTTTAAATCAAAAGAGAGCTCTTCCAAGTTCTCTCTCCTACAGCCTGACCTGTGGTGATGAGGCACTGCCTGTAAGGAGGGCCAGAGAAGCCCAGGCCTTCAGAGCATGCCTTTTGGAGGCCAGGTGCTGGGTCTCAAGCCTGCCCTGGACCAGCTGTTAACTGGTTACCATTATTTAACCACTCTGTTCTTGGGTTTCCTCACAGGTAAGATGGGGCTTATTTTGGGTAGAAAGATCAGGAACAGCTTTGTGGAGGAGGATATTACTACCTTACAGGGTTGTTTTGAGAATTAAGACTTAATACATGTAAAGTCTGAGAATAAAGCTTTGATACACTTACTTACTAAATGTTAGATATTAACAGCTTTTTCTACCTGGCTCAGAGTATTGAAAATTGTACCAGGCGTTGATAAGGTTCTACCTGGCCAAATTTTCTTTCTTTATTTAACTGTTATCCAACCCTCTTTCTACACGTAGAAATATGCCTTGCTTAGGTGTTCAAAGTAAATCCTCCAAATAAAAATGTGATATTGTTAAAGCAGTTAGAACTGTGTATCTATTAAATGATTGTAAGTGAAATGATTGTAAGTTCTCATTGTAAGTGAAACCAGGGAGAAAACTATAGTCACTTTGTAATTTATTTACATATTGATAAATGCTTGAGTAAAAAGTGGATTGTCCATGTTCAAAAATACATTAGGTAGGCAGTCTTTTGAAACAGTCTTGTCTAAATGTCAAAACATATTATCTAGCACCAAAAAAATCTAAAATGTTTATATGAGCTTTTTTAAGGAAAACAATGTTATTATGAAATATGCATGTATAAACTTTTGATGGATAAAGAGTTTACCACCCTTTAGTTGATAAGGAAAATATTATGTACACATGGTGTAACTATGCAACAATTCTTTAAAATCCCCTCAGTAAAGAAAGATGTTAACCAGCCATTTTACACCCTTTCCAAACAACATTGACAGATCTTAGTTCGGTGAACCTGTCAGCAGATCAGAGACCTTCAATGGTCCCTGTTTGTTCACAGAATGTACCCCAAAGTTCTAAACCCAAAGTGTGACGTCCATGGTTCCAGAAGACTTTTCTAACCACATATTTCATTACCTCATTGCTCCACTGTCCCGTTTTCATAATGAAACATTCTTACAGCACGAGTTCAGCCAAACTGTTCTCATGCTCTTTATTGTTTGTCTCCGTGCAACCTTGTCTCTGTTGCAACCTTGGAAGCAGCCTTAGCAATCTGGGGAGACGTTTGCTGGTGACCGTTTCCCAGGGTCTGGTTGCTTCAGGCGGTGGTTTTAATCTCTTGCCTGGGAAATGTTACACAAACTGCAAGTATGTAGAGGTTTATTTTAGTCTGTTTTCTATGTGTGGTAGCTAAAGTCCAGGTGGGAATTGGTAGATTAATAATCAGTTACTTGCTTTTCATAAAGGAGGCATCCGTCAGCTTGTAGTCCGGCTGTTAACCTTAGATGTGTCTCCTCTAGCTAGATGCCTGTTCTGTGGGCGACTGGACTCCTGTAGGCTCAGGCAGGACCAAAAGCAGTCAAAAACTGGACAATTAAAGAGCAGAGGAAGAGTTCACCTGGTACTTTAGCAACTGTCTGTAAGTGCTTTGTCTCACTCCTATTTACAGCCAAAATTACAGTAAAACTAGAAGTTTTTTGTTTGATCCAAGCTCCTCTCCCATTTCTTATTTTTTTCTAACCTCTCAGATGTTTGTACTTAAAAACTTGGTATTTTTTAAAGTGATTTCTCCATGGTTGGGATATCTTGTATCCTTTTTTTCTTAACTTTAATATGTGTGTATAACAAGTTCCTTTTTGATTGGAATTCAGGGTGTACTCTTCCCTAACTGCCTGATGACCACCTGAAGCCACATAAGTAAGACTATTTAATGAAGTAATCCATTTTTAATATACTAATTTGGGGGGCCCATTTGTAATTTTCAAAGTTTCATAATATTATATTATTAATCCTTGAGGTTGTTACAGGTTGATCGATCCCAGAGCTGATAAACTTTTGAAAGATTAGACTAGAGGAGGCTAATTCATTGTTGAGCATGTGAAATTACTGATTTGACTGGAATACATATCTGTGGTCTGTTTTTGATAATTTTGCCTGTAATGATGTTCATTAGGACAACCTGTCCCTCTATAGGATGGTTCCCTACTACTTCTGCCTGTTGGTTGGAAGACCTGGCTTCCACCTGGCCTCTATGGCTCGGTACCCTGCTCTCTGTGCTGTAGTCAGCTCTCGCCTCTGTTACAAAACCAAGTGTGATGGGATCAGTTCTGTGTAGCTTACAGTTAAGTAGGACCTCAGACTTCAGGCTTTCTATGTCAGAGAGGCCTCAGTTGGGCAGTACCTTGGAGTGTACATTAGCCCATTGTGTTAGTTCCTCCTAAGGCTGCTGTGACAAAGTGTCACCAGTGGGGTGGCTTAAAACAACAGAAATTTATTCTCAACAGTTCTGGAGACTACAAGTCTGAAACCAAGGTGCCAGAAGGGCCGTGGTCCCTCTGAGACCCTGGCTAGAATCCTTCCTTGCCCCTTCCTAGCTTCTGGTGGTGGCTCTCAGTCCGTGGCACTCCTTGGCTTGCAGCTGCATAACTTCGTTATCTAACGCTGTTGTCGCATGGCGTCCTTCTCTCTCTGTCTCTGTCTAAATTTTCCTTTTCTTATAAGGATACCAGTCATATTGGACTAAGGCCCAGCCTACTCTAGTATGACTCTATCTTCACTTATTACCTCTGCAACTACCCTGTTTCCAAATAAGGTCACATTCTGAGATACTGGGGTTAGTTAGGACTTCACATGTTTTTTTTTGGGAGACACAGTTCAACCCGTAACATCCATGATTTTTTCTTTAACATAGTAGGTTTGGAAATTCTCTTTCGTGGTTGACCCAGTGTCACTCTGACTAAAAATGAAGGCAGTTTGACTGGGTATAGTAACCCTTCAAACAAGGAAATTATGTGTTTGTGAAAATATGCTGTAACGAAGATTATGAAAAAGGTAAAACTACAGCTTTGCCATGGGATAAGCGAGGGTCTTTGAGCTGGACTGTTCTGTGTGATGTTATACATTCTGTTCCACCTCACGTCATACTGTAACAAATGGAAATACCGTGGGGCTTCCTTATGCATCACTTTAACCCTGCAGATAACGCATTTTTCTCAGCTCCGTAGTGCCATAGGCTTAGGTTTTGGAACAGATCGCTGAGTTCTCAGAGCCTTGGTTTGCCCCTCAGTGGAGTGAGAACTCTACCTCCAAGGCAGGGTTTTCAAGGTTTGGATGAGTCGCTGTTGGCGTAGCGTCTGGCACACATGGCGTGCTCGCTCTGTGGGACTTGCCCTCTCCCCCTCTCCATCTTCTCACAGTCTTGGCCACGGTGAAAGTGGCTGTCAGTGGAGCAGCTGGAGTCCATCACGCTGCCAGCAGTAACATCTTGCTGCCAGTGGTGCCAGACTTTGCCCAGCGTTGAAATGTCTAAGAATAGTAACCAGGAAGGCGGCCAGAGGAGGTCTCTCACTCTGATCTAGAGGCTTTGCGGGGGTTTTCTTTCAGAGGGATGCTCGTGCTTTATTAAGGTGCACTGATTGCTGTGGGTCTGAGTGCCAGCGGTGCAGTGCTGTGGGTGCCTCAAGTGGACCTCATCTGCCTTCTCACCCAGATTTTTCAATAGTCCTTGGATTCTGGGGTGGCGGGGAGCACTGTGGGGCAGTATCTTAATGCTTCAGAAAACAGTTTAATATGAAATTTAGCTTGACATAATTTTTTAAGAAGTATATATATTTATTTTAGAAATAAAGGGACATTGTAATAAAGACACCAGTTTACCAGTATATTTGAACCATTTTTTGCCCTTTGAAGCATCAGTAACATGCTTAAGTGTTCTTTGGAGGGGAATTTATTCTTGACGTAGTAAATATGTTCGATCCTCACTTATCTGTTATGTTAGGCCATTTACTCAGCTCACCCGCAGTTTCTGATTCTGTAAATTGGAAATGATAGTACCTATTATACCAACCTTAAAATGATTATAAGCATCAAAACAGGATATAGGCATATGCTGGTCAATTGGACTAGGTCATTTCTCAGGTTTATTTCACCTGTGAGACTCTTCAGTTTTTTGGAGTTGGATAACTTGTAAAAGTGCTTGTGTAGAGCAGTGATAATAATGTCCGTTTGGGAACACTCGGCACACAGGTTGGGAACTTGTAAAATGAGTTTTACACTCACAGAATAGTGTGTGAGGCAGTCTCTCTCAGAGGTCAGAAATTAGTATTAATTTGTCAGGCTTTAAATGCAAATCAGCATTCCTCTAATTCTTTGACAAGGATAAACTTGCAAGCCTGTATTTTTGTACTTGCATTATGCTATTTGTACAGTCAAGAAAAGATCACAAAAAATGCTGAGTAGCACCAGCACGGTTGGTACTGTTGACAGACTGCGGGAGGTATAGTGATGATGTTGAGGTGTCATTGGTCTGGTAGGAGAGGGAAGCATAGTGAACAGGGTTTAAAAATCATAAGTTGCTTTCAAAGTGAAATAATTATCTTCAAGTAGATAATCAGAATCAAAAAAAATTTTTTTAGAACCTACTACAGAGGCATCTGAGGAACAGATCTTGTAAATGCTTTCTATTTCCTTTTTTCGCTCCTGTATTTTTGTAAAATAAATTTTCACTTACCTCTTTTAGAAAGGGGGTAGGGGGATCCTGATAATTCTAAATTACTTTGGAATTTTGGTTAAATATTCTCCTCTCCAGAATGTGGATTGGGGGCGTTTGAGAAAGTGAAAAGATCCTTTGGTTGTCCTTTCTCTTTTGCTTCCCTGGATCTTGAGGAACGAGTTACTGAAGAGAGCTGTAGGACTTGTCAGGAGACCTCAGGTGAGAGCTGGAGTTGGAGCAGTGCTCAGGGCAGGGTCTCCATGACATAAGGCAGTGTAACCTCTCAGTGGATTAATGAGCCACCAAGGGAAGGCATGTGTGTTCTTTGCTACAGGCAGAGCCACTTTTTTCTTTGAATCAAAGGAAAGAACAGAATGTCTAATTATAATAATCTTCTAATAATTACGATATTTTGCATTCATTTTCTTTTAAAAATCTATTTGAGTAACTACTAGCCTTCAGAAGATGTTGGAAAATAGTATTTAGGCAGCAGCTGGCAGTTACTAGTGTTGGAGTCTGTGCAGTGCTCAGCTTGTAAAAGATTTCATTAGTTGGACATATAGTTTGATTTCCTTATTGCCGCACAAGTACATTCTTTTGAGCAGCTGCTTTGGAAAGGAATGTACAATAAACATTTCTACACTTGTTTTAAATATGTGGGTTTTGTTGGAGTGTCACTTGCCATCTGGTAGAGAGAGGAGTGGCTTACTGGTAGAGAGAGGAGTGGCTTACTCGTAGAGAGGAAGTGTTTGGAATCTCTGCATGTTCTCCTAATGCAATTTCAGGTCCCCTCTTTGTTTGTCATTCACTGAGAGGAGATCATTGACAGCTGTAGTTATTTTGTTCCCTTAGATCCATAAGAAGAATTACATGTAGGATAGAATTTATGGAAATGTTTTGAATTGTACCTGGTCAGTAGTTGTTTTAATTTGAAAGTGAATTTTTTTATAGTGTTTATTGAAACTTAATATATTCTAAACAAAAAATATATTGTAAACAAGTCAGACGAAAATACTGATATCTGTAAAAAAATGTAAAAGAGCTCCCCTCATCCCAAATCACCAGCAGCAGAAAGGTGCCACATTCCCCCCTCCCCCCCCCCCCCTTTTTTTCCCTATGTCCCAGGAACTAACTATCTATCAGAGTGATATCTGAGCGGAATTCTTAGTGTAGTGACTTGTGGTTGTGTCATAACCACATTGATTGCTGTTGATAAGAGCGATCACATTAGTTCTCTGGAGGCCGTAGGGGCATTAAGGGACTGGTGGAGGTGGGCTGAATAAAGGAAAATCCTGCTTCAACAGGGAAGTGGGCAGGAAGGGTCATTGTTCAGGAACTTACTCATATTTGGAATAACCACCTTCACAACAACTGACTTATGTTGAGGGTCTCCCACGGGCAAGGCATTAAGCGCTTACATACATCTTACTGAGTCCTCACGGCAACCCTGTGAGGTAAGTACTCTTGTCCCCATTCATTTTACAAACATGCAAATGGAAGCACAGAGATGTGAGTGGCCCAGCGTCAGACAGCTTAGTGACAGGTTTGAATTTAGCTAGTCTGGCTCCAGAATCACGTTCTCACAATGTTGTGCCATCTTTTGGAAACACACCTCCATTCTCTGGAAGCTGTTATATTTTAAAATCATACCTTTTGGTCCCCAAATGAGGCAAATGGAAATTATAGATATGTTAATGACTTAAATAGCAGATGAGAAAGTTGGTATAATTAATTAAATCTATGACTTCAAACAATCCCACTCTTGCGAAGACTTGCAGGAATCCTCCTTCTGGTTTCGCTTGTTAAAGTAAATGTTTTCCCCCATGAGTCTTCTGTAGTGTTTTTTTCTTGGTGTTTTTCTTTGGGGCCTGCATGCTTTCTGGCTTTTGCTCCTGCTGAGTAGGCAAACATATCTGGAGACAGCCATGGAGTAAAGGAAAAGAAAAGCTTTGCAGTTTAAAATTGATTTATAGGGAAGCTTCTTCTGTGGTTAAAAAAAAAGGAAAAAAACCCCAAAAAACCCTACCCTCCTTTCTATATTAATCATCCCGTTACAGGAAACCAAACTCATTTTATTTGGGGGGCAGGCATGAATGTGTCAAAGCACTCAGAACAGGGAGGTCAGTGCCACTGTGATAATCATGTGATCACCATGAGAAGTTATTGTTCAGAAAATGTACTTGTATGGATGCAGAATGTGGAGGGAAACCCCCCTGATGATGGGTAACCTGACCTGAAGTATGTGCCTTAGTGAAGGAATGGTATTTTGAGGGATGCAGCTCCTTAACCTCTGGTAATTAGTAGTGAAACAGGCAATATTTCCTGGGCTGATTTTTTTTTTTTTTTTCTCTCAGCCATTTTTTGAATTAGCTTGGTTTCTGTATGTGTGTGTGCACATCTGTGTGTGTATATACATGTCCTTAATTCTAGTACCAGCAGAATTCTTAATGGCATTTTTTTTTTCTGAGGTGCCGGGTGTTCAGTTGATTTCTTTGGTGGCCCGTACTCCAGCAAATCCTTTCTTCTTTTTTTTTTTTTTTTTAATTTTTATTTATTTATTTATTTATGGCTGTGTTGGGTCTTCGTTTCTGTGCGAGGGCTTTCTCCAGTTGCGGCAAGCGGGGGCCACTCTTCATCACAGTGCGCGGGCTTCTCACTATCGTGGCCTCTCTTGTTGGGAGCACAGGCTCCAGATGCGCAGGCTCAGTAGTTGTGGCTCACGGGCCTAGTTGCTCCACGGCATGTGGGATCTTCCCAGACCAGGGCCCGAACCCGTGTCCCCTGCATTGGCAGGCAGATTCTCAACCACTGCGCCACCAGGGAAGCCCAAATCCTTTCTTCTTGATGCAGTTCTGTCCCTTCACCTGACAAAGCACGTTACATTTATGACAAAATAGACTTCAGGAACTCAAGAACAATGTATGTAAAGAGGACAAAATATTTCCTTTTTCTCTCTTTTTTTTTTTTTTTGTAATTTCTAAACTAGTTAGAGTCAAGAATTCAAGCTTGCTCATCTAAATCCTTAAGTTGGAGTAGCCATTGTGAGGGGTGATAGAATAGAATATCATTTAAATTATTCAAACCTAGGAATATTTTCTAACATTGCAAAGGCTTAAAAAAACAAACAAGAGTTGAATGTCCTGTGTGTTCAGATGCTGTTGTTTTTCCCTTCTGAGATTTTGCTTTAGCGCTTGAGATGATGATCAGAATGTTGACTGGCAGCAGTTATTTTTAGCAGCATAAGATGTAGTGACATCATAAAATTTACCCGTTTGAGGTGTTTCATTCTGTGTTTTTAGTGTATTCGCAGAGTTGTACAACCATCACCACAATCTAACTTTAGAACATTTTCATCCGTCCGAAAAGAAACCCTATACCCATGGTAGCCACTCCTCCTTCTCCCTTTCCTGCAACCCCTGGGAACCACTGACCTACTGTCTCTATAGAGTAGTTGCCTATTCTGGATATTTCATGTAAATGGAATCATACAGTATGTAGTTTTTCTGAATGGCTTCTTTGACTTTTACATAAAGTTTCAAGGTTCATCCCTGGGGTAGCCTGTATCAGTACTTCATTCCTTTTTATGGCTGAATAATATCCAGCTGTATGGCTATACTACATTTTTTTTTTTTTTTAAGAGTTGTTGGACTTTTTTTTTTAAATTATTATTATTTATTTATTATTTATTTTTGGCTGTGTTGGGTCTTTGTTTCTGTGCGAGGGCTTTCTCCAGTCGCGGCAAGCAGGGACCACTCTTCATCGCGATGCGCAGGCTTCTCACCATCGTGGCCTCTCTTGTTGTGGAGCACGGGCTCCAGACGCGCAGGCTCAGTAGTTGTGGCTCACGGGCCCTGTCGCTCTGCGGCATGTGGGATCTTCCCAGACCAGGGCTCGAACCCGTGTCCCCTGCATTGGCAAGCGGATTCTCAACCCCTGCTCCACCAGGGAAGCCCTATACTACATTTTGTTTATCCATTTATTAGTTGATGGACATTTGGGTTGTTTCTACTATTTGACTGTTTAACAAATAGTGTGGTTAAAATTTGTGTGCAGGTTTTTGTGTGGGCTGTGTGTTTATTTCTGTTGGACATATACCTAGGAGTGGACTTGCTGGGTCCTATGATAATTGTGTGTTTAACATTTTGAGGTATTGCATAGGGTAGCAAGTTAGCATTGTATTTTTTGTTCAGTACAAGATATTATCTAATAATCAGGAGCTTAAGTCACCCTTGTTTAAGGCTACCCTGGGCTACTAGTTACTAACCCAGACCTAACATCAGATCCAACTAGAAGCTGCAGACTTCATTTTTATGCCTGTACAGGAGAAATTTTATTACACAAATCTGTGAGATCACAGAGACTTTATTTTCTTGTTTCCTCTTTGTTTCTATATTGAAAAAATAGAGTGGTAAAATACTTAACATAAAATATGCCATTTTAACCATTTAAGATTTTTATCATTGTGGTAAAATATGCATAAAACTTATTGTTTTAACCATTTTTTAAGTGTAGTTCAGTGATATTAAGTACGTTCACAATGTTGTGTAATAATCATCACCATCCATCTCCAGAACTTTTTTGTCTTCCCAAACAGAAACTCTGTACCTATTCAACAATTCCCCATTGCTTCCTTCCCAACCCCCTGTTCTACTTTCTGTCGTTGTTTGCCTATTCTAGATATCTGATATAAGTGGGATCATACATTTGTCCTTTTCTGTCTGGCTTATTTCACTTAGCGTGTTTTTGAGGTTCATCTGTCTTGTAGCGTGTATCAGAATTTTATTCCTTTTTAAAACTGGAAAATATTCCATTGTACGGATATATACCACATTTTGTTTATCTGTTCATCAGTTGATGGACATTTGGATTGTTTCCACTGTTTGACTTTTGCAAATAATGCTGCTGTGAACACTGGTGTACAAATAACTGCTTGAGTCCCTTCTCTCACTTTTGGGTATAGGTGTGGAATTGCAGGATCATATGGTAATTCTGTGTTTTTAACTTTTTGAGTAACTGCCAACTGTTTTCCTCAGCAGCTGATGAACAAGCGTTCCAGTTTCTCCACATCTTTGCCAACACTTGTTACTTTCCTTGTTTTTTTCATCAAATTCATCCTGGTGGGTGAGAAGGCATCTCACTGTGGTTTTGATTTACATTTCCCTAATGACTGATGACGTTGAGCTTGCTTGTTGTCCATTCGTGTCTCTTCTTTGGGGAAACGTCTGTTCAAGTCCTTCGCCTGTTTAATTGGCTTGCTTGTCTCCCTGGCAATCACTACCGTTTCTGTTACTCTGTTTTCAGTATTGTTGTTGACTGAGTAGTAGTGTTAATGTTTTTTCCTATCAAATATTAGATTAAACAAATAGTAAATACTACATATAAGATTTTTTAAAAAATTTATTTATTGTATTTATTTATTTTTGGCTGCATTGGGTCTTTGTTGCTGCGCGCAGGCTTTCTCTAGTTGCGGCGAGTGGGGGCTACTCTTCGTTGCGGTGTGCCGTCTTCTCATTGCGGTGGCTTCTCATTGCAGAGCAACGGGCTCTACGCACATGGGCTTCAGTGGTTGTGGCTCACGGGCTCTAGAGCACAGGCTCAGTAGTTGTGGTGCATGGGCTTATTTGCTCTGTGGCATGTGGGATCTTCCCGGACCAGGGCTCGAACCCGTGTCCCTTGCATTGGCAGGCAGATTCTTAACCACTGCACCACCAGGGAAGCCCTACATATAAGATTTTAATAAGGTTTGGTGCCTTGTGATCTTTATAGCTTAAGGCCATATTTTTGGATTTTTTTCCCCTCTGCATAAATGCACCTCTGAAATAACCCAAGGCAGTAGTAAATACGATTTGATTTATTGTTTTATAGTTATGCATCTGCTGGCAAAACTGAAATATAGCTAGAATGCTTTTTATCTAGTTGATAGATAGTATGCATTTATAATCAGCTTGCAGATATGGCATCACTTGGCAAAACATTAGACAGTGACCACTGCATGTGGCTTTTGAAGACCTTACTGCCCTCTTATGTAATATGAGACAGTATAACACAGAGTGTATTCAGAAGAAGACAAATTCTAGCATTATACATGAACTGAAAGTGACCATTTGGACAAAAATTTGAGGCCCTTGGATGCAAGAATATATAATGTTTTTCTGCTCTTCTTTGTCTACTTTTGTCCCTGATCAGTCATTTTAATACTGGATTGGAATTCATTGTTAATTTTTCAGGAGTGTTACTTAGGAGTTAACTCGTTGCCTTTATTCTGAAGACTGAGTTGGGGAAAAAAATAGAAAACAGTTGGTAATAGGTTATGGTTTGTACGAAGTGAACCTGAAGCTTGCTGTGACCGTAGATGGCATGCCGTCTTCCCAGCTGTACCTCATTGCCCCTCACTTTGCTCGTCCAGGCTTCAACTTGAAATGTAATTTGGTTCAAATTCTCTACAAAAGCATAGGAGTTAGTGGGTCTGCACTTCTCTGCTTAAAATAGTAATTACCAAGGGAAAGGTTGGATTACTTACTATACATGTTGCTTCAGGGGATTTTTTTTGGACTGAAGGGATGTCCTAACCCTTTTGGCACCTCTAGTTCTTTCGTGACACGTTATCTCCTTTGAACACCCCATTGGGGAGGTAAACAAAACTTTAATGACATTAAAATGTTTCATAAGTAAGTGATGGTGGTGATCTAAGAGCCACGTCACAGACATCCAAGGCTGATGTTGTTTCTAATGTTTCATATCTGACAAATGGATTTTAAGAAATAGTTGATTATGTGATTAGAGAAGAGCAGTGTAGTTAGAAACTAGTGGATTGAAAAAAAAGGAGGGATCCTAAGAATGAAAGACGACCCTGACTTTTATGGCATATATGTGTGTATTTATTTACTATACTTGGGCCGTATATTCCTTATGTTTTGATGCTTGGTTTATTTGAAAGGAACAAAGCCATATCCTGTTGAAACAGTGACTTAAAACAAGACTCTCTTGAATTTTCATTTCATTTCATTTTATTATTTTTACTTTTCCTCTCAAACCTTTCATTTTCCCCATAGGAATCCATAGGGGAGAAAACGTAGAATAACATAAATGTAGGAGCAGTAAAAACCAAGGGGAAAAGGCTAACGACAGCTCTGAGTAAGTGCTGGGAAAAGAGGCTGAACGCCAGGGGTAGAGAAAAGGGAGAAGTCTAGCAAGTGCCTAGAGTAATTGCCCTCATTCTGGCACGGCTGCTATGACACACAATTGCAGAGTTTGATATTGTAAAGGATCAGAGAACTGTTGGCTCTGCTTGAGGCACTTTCAAACCTCACTCGTGTACCTGAATTGAAGTAGAAGCCTGCGGGAAGGTTGGCTTTCTGGCTGTGAATAGGCCAACTCAGTAGGGGAGCAAGTAGGAAGTAGTGCAGGCTTGGTCACGCTCATTCTTCCCATTATAGAGGGGAGATGGTAAGGGGGGACCTAAGATGAGAGTCACTCCTCCAGACACTTACCTTCACATTACCATTCAGAAGCATGTGTCTGTAACTTACCAGAACAGTGGCGCTGAGGAAGGGTTGTCTCCCCCCGTGCCCCCGGCTCCTGGTGCCACGCAGCATGTGGGATCTGAGTTCCCAGACCAGGAATCAAACCCACCACCCCTGCAGTGGAAGTGCAGAGTCTTTTTTTTTTTTTTTAAATTTTTAAATTTATTTATTTATTTATTTATTTATTTATTTATTTTTGGCTGTGTTGGGTCTTCGTTTCTGTGCGAGGGCTTCCTCTAGCTGCGGCAAGTGGGGGCCACTCTTCATCGCGGTGCGCGGGCCTCACTATCGTGGCCTTTCGTTGCGGAGCACAGGCTCCAGACGCGCAGGCTCAGTAGTTGTGGCTCACGGGCCCAGTTGCTCCATGGCATGTGGGATCCTCCCAGACCAGGGCTCGAACCCGTGTCCCCTGCGTTAGCAGGCAGATTCTCAACCAGTGCGCCACCAGGGAAGCCCGAAGTGCAGAGTCTTAACCACTGGACCGCCAGGGAAGTGGCAGGGTTGTCTTTTTTATGTTTGTCCTTTTGTTTTGCATGCATTTTTCAGAGAGAGCTGGGCCAGGGACAGCAGAGAAGATTTAGAACGAAGTAAAATTTAAACCTTCATTTAACTCTGTGACTGCGGGTACCTTAGACATGTCAGTGAACTCTCTCTGCCTCAGTTCCTCAACTGTGAAATGAGGTAACATAAGTAAAATAAGTGAGTTAATGTATCTAAAGTGCTGAGGCAGTGCCTAGCACAGAATAAGTACTACAGAAGTGGTGGTGATGTCAGAAACTGAAAAAAATGAGTAACAGACCATGTAAACAACAAAATGATATGTATTCTATCCCACCTGAATAAGTACCACTACCAAATTCAGTATTCATGTATTTTGTTACTCACTATTCGTTTTTAGAGTTTTGCCCTCAGATTTTATTATGGAACTTAATTTTTATTTATTTATTTATTTATTTATTTATTTTTGTTTGTGTCGGGTCTTCGTTTCTGTGCGAGGGCTTTCTCCAGGTGTGGCGATCGGGGGGCCACTCTTCATCGCGGTGCGCGGGCCTCTCACTGTCGCGGCCTCTCGTTGCGGAGCACAGGCTCCAGACGCGCAGGCTCAGTAGTTGTGGCTCACGGGCGCAGTTGCTCCGCGGCATGTGGGATCTTCCCAGACCAGGACTCGAACCCGTGTCCCCTGCATTGGCAGGCAGATTCTCAACCACTGCGCCACCAGGGAAGCCCTATGGAACTTAATTTTATCATGGATGTCTATCTCCAGTAGATGCAGGACATAGTTAGTTGTGTGACCAAGTTAAGACATGGTACATGCAGATTTGGGTGGATTTTTTGAGCTCTTTATACTAGGTGAGAACTCAGAAAATGACAGTGGAAACATAAAAAAGACAAAGTCTCTGATGTGCCAGTCACATTTTTCCTGCAACAGTATTTATTAGAATTAAGTGCGTATGGAAATAGGCTTAGTAATACATTATCCTGGGTAATAAATGCTGTGCAGTGCTTATACTTTATATGCAACTGTATTTTTAAAAGCACTGTATTTTAAAAAAAACCTGTATTTTTAAAAAAGTTTGAAAGAATGGTAATTATTAGGACTGACCCTCACAGAGTATGATTTAATGTGTTCTAACAATTTCTAAATTATTTGTTGGTTTCTTGATCATTTTAAATGTCCCTGGTTTTATTAGAAAATAATTTTAGGTTATGATCACTTGGCTTTGGTATGGTATTGTATTAGTAAAGGGTTCTATTCTCCTTCTTTTCATGTAAGGGGAGACAAATTGGGTAAAATAAACCATTTCTCTTTAAAGAAGAACTGTTTCCTTTTTCCTAAAGTGATATTTTTGGAGGCCCATGGTCCAAACAGATTAACTGGACTGAGAATGACATCACTGATGAATGCATAAAAATGTCTCCGAGGGGGCTTCCCTGGTGGCGCAGTGGTTGAGAATCTGCCTGCCAATGCAGGGGACACGGGTTCGAGCCCTGGTCTGGGAAGATCCCACATGCCGCGGAGCAACTAGGCCCGTGAGCCACAATTGCTGAGCCTGCGCGTCTGGAGCCTGTGCTCCGCAACAGGAGAGGCCGCGATGGTGAGAGGCCCGCGCGCCGCGATGAAGAGTGGCCCCCCCGCTTGCCGCAACTAGAGGAAGCCCTCGCATGGAAACGAAGACCCAACACAGCCATAAATAAATAAACAAATAAATAGCCTTCCCTTTAAAAAAGAAAAAACAAGCTTCACCACCCCTGTCGTTCTACCATGAAAAGGACCATTCCTCTTTTAAAAAAAAAAAAAAAAAAAAAAAATTGTCTCCGAGGTCTTACATGCTTGTCCTATGGAGTTCTGCTAGGACTTGGCCATTGGATGTGACATCTAAGTAAATGGATAGTGGTTTGTGGTTCATTACAGAGTTCTTTTTCTGGATCCCAAGTGTCAGCCAGACAGACCACCTTAAAACTCTGAAGTTCAGTGCCTCACTGGGTTAATCAATAGGCCTTTTGTAATGTCTTAAAAATTCTGGAAAGTCTAAAGTCACACTTTTATATAAGCCAAAAGCAAACAAATAAAACGAGTTTCTTATATTGTAGTTTGTGGAGAAGAAAGTATGTTCTGTAAATTTTCACTGTCACAGCGTCAGTATAAAACCATTTTCAGATTCTAATTTAGCTGCCTTTAAGTGAAATTTGAAGTGAAACTATGTACTACCTGATTATAGTAAAAAAATAAGGATTTTTTTCCCCTTCCACAATTGGTCAGGAGCATCCTACTTTAAGTCATGACCCTGGTGAATCTTTATTCACCATTTAGAATATTAAGGCCATAAAGCTTCAGAGAGTTCAGGATATCTTATGGACTAGGAGAAGGAGACTTTTTTTCCGGGTTTACTAAGTGGTAGGCATATATATTCCTATTTAATTTAATACAGTCCACTTGCATTACCTGCTTTCCCCTCCTTCCCTCAACTTTTTGTACGCTTAACTCTTGGATTCATTTCTCTGTTCATTCTTTTAAAACACTCTAGAGGCTTTCTTTTTTAGTTTAGTTTTTTTTTACAATTAGGAAGGTTCCTGACTTGGAAAATAAAAAAAAGGAGCTTTTTTTTTTTTTTTTTTTTTTTTACCTTGGGCATATCACTTAATTTTTCTGAGTCACTATTTTTATATATAAAAAATGATGGAGTTGGATTACTTTTCAGATATGACATTCTGTGGAGTAGGATAAGATGAGATTGATCCTTCTGTAGTTTGCTTTCTTTTTCCTTTTCATTTATTCAGCTTCATGTATTTGCCATGACCTGGATACCTAAGTACAATTCATTTTTACAAAGGCCCTTTATTCTTTACTTTCCTTCTTTGTTAGTTAAGCCAACCAGAATTTTGAGTCACAGGTACTTGATGATATAGTTTAATAAATATTTTACCATTATATAAATATATTAAATGTTAAACTCCGGAACGATCTGTGCTAGTTTCTAAAGTGATTGACTAATCAATAAGGTTTATTAAGGGCTTAAAATGCTCCCAACATTGTAAAGAACTGTGGGGGCCCCTGAACGTGTTTACATTATAATTGGAAAAATAAAAACATCTGAAAGAACAGTCAGGTGCTAAGTCTTGCCCTCTTGAGTAAGTGCAGTCTCAGTCTAGAGGGAGTTGTGTGCTGTGCATTATGGGAGTTGTTGGTAGTTACTGGCAGAAGAATCATGGGGTCCATTCTAACCGTGGGACTGGGTATTTTGGTTGCACTTTTCAAGATTTGCAAATTTCAGATGGGCAAAAGGGTTAATGCCATCCTAGGTTTGTAGGGACGTCCTGAACAAAGGCACTAGACAGGAATTAGGCTGAGGTGGGGTTAGGGGAGGGTTATGGATAGCTTTGGGATGTGGACACTGAGTAGCCTCCTTTTGGAGTGGAAGCTGTGTCAAGGTAGGAAGTGGTGATGGAGAGTTAACTTTAAATCCCAGCCACAGGAGTTTAGATCGGAGGTGGGTAGATCTTTGAAAGTCTTTGTTTTCAAAAGTGAACATAAAGAAGGGACCTTCTTTCTTCTAGCCTGTAGATGTTGTTGCTTGTGATTTGATGCTTAGAGCTGCTGTAGTCATCTTATAACCCTGCGAGGGTTGTGAATTCCACCCCTCAAAGATATCTTGATTTCTTGAATTTAATTTCTCCTAGGTACTCTGCCTAGATCAGGTCCTATTGGCAGTTTTGATTTGATTTTGTGTTTTAATGAGTTTTCTTACCTTTGCTATATTCTAGTATTTTAGAATCTTATAGTTGAAAGGGTCCTTGGAGGTATTCAGATCTACCTTCTCAACAAGTACAGGAACCATACCCTTAGTTTTTCGAGTGATTGTTATGTTTCTGCTGGAGCGCATGGACCATTTTTCAAGACAACTCTTCCATTGGTAGATTTCATTCCTTAGGTTAAAATCTGCCTTTCCCAGCTTTATCTGGAGCTATATAAGGTCTAATCCTTTTTTAATATTCCAGCCCTTCAGGTATTTGAGGACAGTCATGATGCCCTCTTCTAAACTTTCTTTTCTCAGTATAAATATTTTACTTTCTCTTACTTTATATTTCAAGAGTCCCCACCATTATTCTTGCCTATCTTTCGTGTATTCTGTGTCTTAGTGAAGACCCAGAATTGAAAATAATATCCTTTTAAAACAATTATGATGTTTTTATAGCACTAAGCAACAGGAAAACCCTCCTTATTTGGCTTAAACAATAAGGAATTTACGTTTTCAGTTGGGAGATGTACCTTTTCTTCATATCTGAACATTCCTGAAATTGAGATATTTTGAACATTTAGGTGAATAGCATGTCAGTGTAGTTGACAGCACCCCCCTTCCTTGATGACTTATAAAATAGTGATACATTCTACCATTGCTGTATCTTATATTTGATGAAACATGGTATTATCTCAAATAGCAGGAGGTCTCATGGAAGAGTAGATTCACAATTGGTTATTTTTTTCACCTTGATTATATCAAGGACCCAGTGTGGCAGATAGACTTGGCTTATTACCCTCTCAGAGTTACAAGATGGCTGCAGAAGTTCTGAACATCAAATCTCTAATCAACAACATTTAGAGGCTAGAAGAGAGAAGGTCCCTTCTTTGTGTTGTTTTGTGTGTGTGTGTGTTCATTTTTAAGAGTAAGCAAAATTACCCGAAGTACCCTTCCTAGGTCAGAATTGTCACATGCCCATTCCTAAACCAATCACTGACAAGAGTTAGAAGTTACCATTATTAGCTCAGTGGTTCTTGGTCAATGATTCTCGAACTTGTGTGCACCAGCACGACCTGGAGAACTTAAACACAGATTGGTGGGCCTTATCCCTCGATTTTTTGATTTAGTACATTGGGACTGGGGACTGAGAATTTGCATTTTTCACAGGTTTGTGGGTGACGCCAGTGCTGCTGGCCCAGAGAGTGGAGATGGGCCCAGTCCCCCTTAAAGTGCGCGGCCAGCTGATATCCAGACAAAATCGGTTTTGTCAGCAGGAGGTGAGGCGGGGCAGTGTGAGGTAGGCAGTTATCCATTTCCGTCACAGTCTAGATCAGCATTTCTCCTAGATGTTGTAACACACTGAAGTGTGGTTGTTACTGTGTACAGAATATATTATTATTAGTAAACTAAGATTTGAGAATGACTTACTTAAATCATACGGAGTAGATCAAGTAGATTCAAGATAAAGGTTGTTACTCTCTGACATACTTTCTTGAGGGAGGAGAGAACAGGATGGCCATTCAGTGAGGGCACAGAGAATATACACTTTTGGTAGTATCAATATATAGTGCCTATTAATAATAGCTGACAATGATAGTTAATAGTGTATTAACTACATTTAAACATCACACTGATTCATTAGATAGGGACTGGTAATATCCACATTTCACAAGGCAGGAAACTGAGGCACAAAGAGGCTAAGTAATTTGCCTAGTGTCATAGAGCCAGTTAATAGTAGAGTGGGGCTTCAAAACCCTGCAGTTTGGCCTCACAACTCCATACTTTTAACCATATGTTCTACTGTCAGGTGGGGCCTCTGATGCAGGAAGGGGAAGGCTTGAGAGGTTTATTTTATATTTTTGGCTTGTGTCAGTACGGTGAGATTAGTGTGGTGGTAATTATTCTTTCCCTCCATTCCTTCCTTTTCTCCTGGTTCATCTCTACCTGTGTTTGTGTAATTGATACATTTGAGCATAAGTGTAGGACTTACATAAAACATTGTGTTAGCAATGTCTGCCCACTTTTTGCCATCTATACATTTTATAAACCTGCCTTCTTTGTCTTTTTGCACATACTGGGGAGAAGGATAATTAATTGTGTAGATAGGATTGAGCACAGAGACCTATGGTTAAACGCTAAGTTTTTGTTGTTTTTGTTGAATGTTATGGTGTGGAGGCTAATTATCTTCATAAGAGCAGTTTTGTTGGTCAGTCTTTATGGCTTTATGGCTAAAAACAAAGGTTTTTAACTGCTTCAGAATTGTTGGGAAAGCTAAAGAAACTCTAGGCCAAGCTTCTAGGCACAACTCCCAAAAGCAGAATGAAAAACTGAGCTGCCTCATTGCTTGTCATGCCCTGCTTAGCACTTTAGGCTGAAGCCCTACTGAACAACTGGCCATGTTCTCTCACTTGTAGGTCTTTGTGTGGGCTGTTCCCTTTGCCTGGTACACTCAATCCACATTCTCTTGGCAAATGCTTCCCATTCTTCAGATCTCATTGTAAACTTTACTTAATTGTTCCTGATCCTTCCATCTTACTCTCCCTCAGACAGTCCAGTGCTCCTGCTGTATGCTCCCATTGCACCCGGTATCCCCCCTGTCGTGGTACCTCACCGTTTATTATTGTTTGTTGGTCTGTCTTTCCCCACTCATTGTGTTGTGTTGTAGCGCATTATGATGCTTGAATGTGGAGAGTTGAATGGTTCAGATTTTAAATGTCACTAATTACACATTTGAAGCTTCATTATCAAGAAATAGATGCCAATCACTAAGTTCTAAGTTGTAATTTCTAATTTTCATAATTATAATTGACTTGACAGATTTTTTGCTTTGGTTTGAGTAAAACACCCTTTATGGCATGTCTAATGTAACTTAATGGAGATTGGACAACTGATCTGTTAGCTAATAGTTCTTTGAAGTTCGGAGACTATGAATCTGAGAAGTTTGTCACTAGATGGAACTAGACTCTTAAAAAATAAACTTTTTATTTTTGAATAATTTCAGGTTTACAGAAAAATTGTAAAGAAAGCACAGAGAGTTCCCATATACTCCTCACCTAGTTTCTTCCGTTGTTAACATCTTACATTATCATGGTACATTTGTCCAAACTAAGAAACCAGTGGTGTACATTACTATTAACTAAACTCCAGACTTCATTTGGATTTCACCAGTTTTCCTATTTGTATCTTCTCTCTGTTCCAGGTTCCAGTCCAGGGAAGCAGATTGCATTTTGTTGTCACATCTCCTTAGTCTCCTTTGGGCTGTGACAGTTTCAATATTTCGTTGTTTTTCGTGACCCTGACAGTTTGGGGGAGTACTGGTCAGGCATTTTGTAGACCGTTCCTCAGTTTGGGTTGGTCCGATGTTTTTGTCATGGTTATCCTGAGGTGATGGATTTTGGGAAAGAATACTAGATTTTTTTCAAGAAGGAGTGAAATGCCCTTCTTGACACACTGTATCAAGGGGCTCATGATGCCTACACTACATCATGGGTAAGGTTAACCTTCATCATTAGGAAGGTGGTGTTTGCCAGGTTTCTTCACTGTCACGTTACTCTTTTTCTCTTTTGCTGTTGTGTTCTTTGGAAGCAAGTCACTAAGTGGCCCACCCTCAAGGACTGTGTGAGCACATGTGCATGGGGGGATGAAGCTCCACCTCCTGGAGGGGGCAGTGATGACATTTTATTTAGAATTCTGTAAGCAAGATTTGTTTCTTCTCTCCCCGCAAATATTTAGATTCATCACTGTGCAGTCACTTTGCAAGTATATTGATGACAATTTTTTTTTAAACATCTTTATTGGAGTATAATTGCTTTACAATGTTGTGTTAGTTTCTGCTGTATTTTGATGACTGTTTAATAGACACTTAATGGGTCTCTGCTATGTGACAGGTACTGTGCTAATTTAGGGGGAAGTATTTTTAAATTTTTTGGAGTCACATGCCTCTGTGAGAAACTGATAACTGCTATAGACTTTCTCTCCAAAAACAAAAGATATGTGAAATTTTGCATACAGTTTTAGGGGTTTCACAGATCTTTGACTTCATTTAAGACAGTCTCTGCCTTCCAGTAATTCAGTTCAGCTGAGGAGACAGGCAGGCAAGAAAACAGAATATGATGTGTTGCCTGCTATCAGGGAAGTTTGAGTTAAGTGTTTTGAGAACACAGTTAAAGGAGTAGTTTTATTTGGGGTGAGAGGCTAGGGAAAGTTACAGAGAGGAGATGCCATTTACGTTTGGGCTTGAAGAATGAGAAAGAGTTAAATGAACAAAAGGTTGGAAAAACATTCTAAGCAGAGGGAACACAAGGAGCAAGACCTATGCAGAAATGCATGGTGAGGATTTAGGTCTTGCCAGGGTATAGCTAAATTGGGAGGTAGGTGGGCTAGATATAAAATTGGAGTGGTAGGAGAAGCTCTAGCTGGGAAAGAGACTTGGGTAAGTTTCTCAGTTTATAAACCTTGAAATGTTTAAATGACTGTGTAATGATTTTGTCCACAAATTATTTTCATCTTCAGTTTTTTGGTTTTTTTTAAAAATTAATTTATTTATTTTTATATTTATTTTTGGCTGTGTTGGGTCTTCGTTTCTGTGCGAGGGCTTTCTCTAGTTGCGGCAAGCGGGGGCCACTCTTCATTGCGGTGCACTGGCCTCTCACTATCGCGGCCTCTCTTGTTGCGGAGCACAGGCTCCAGACGCACAGGCTCAGTAGTTGTGGCTCGCGGGCCTAGTTGCTCCGCGGCATGTGGGATCTTCCCAGACCAGGGCTCGAACCCATGTCCCCTGCATTGGCAGGCAGATTCTCAACCACTGCGCTACCAGGGAAGCCCTCATCTTCAGTTTTATGGCTCAGTAATTTACTACTTCACTTGCATCATGCATGTATGATTAAGGAGCGAGTAGGAGGTGAAGAAATGCAGACCACTTTCTCAAGATGTTTGGATATAAAGGGACTTGAGGAGGGAGAGAGCTAGAAGAGATCATGGGGTCCAGAGAAGTTTTATTCAAGTTGGGAGAGACTTGAATGTATTTAAATAAAAGGAAGGAGCCGGTAAAGAAGGAAAGAGGGTGATTGAAATAGGCTGCTCAAAAGGTAGGAGGGTTGATCCAACACCAAATTGACACTTGGCATCAGGAAAGAATAGGTAAATAATTTGTAATGAATGGCTTGCGTACATTGTATTTAGAACTATTGGACTTATATAAGACTTACAGTTGTCTTACAGGTAAATTTGGGCTGTGGCCTGACCTCTACTATCTTGCTGTTACTGTATTCATTGTGTTCATTTAATTCCTTTTCTTTGCTAGGTTCTGGTGATAGGAGAATGTATCAGAGAGTCCATGCCCTTGAACTTAGTTGAGGTCATTAAGGATATAGGACAGATATATGAAAGGATCAAACGTAAATATAAAGTGAGAACTTCCACAGTTCTTCCTCATGCTTTGGGCTGTAGGCTTTGGCCAGAGCAATCACTCTTCATTTTTTTTTTCAGGGTGTGGGGAAAATGAAGTTGGGGTCTGTGGTAGTTTATCTTGTTGTAAATAGTTTCTCATTTAGAAGTGAATTCAGCCGGTTCTACACTTAGTAAATCCTTGCTGGGCATTTTTCTTTTACTCTTAGATAATTTTAACTATAAACTATGAAGAGGATTAATTTTTATGGTGACCTGTTTTCTTTGTTTTAACTTAGGCCACAATGTTAATCGCTAGTTTCTAATCTGATAGATACTATTTAAAAAGGAATCAACTTCTTATGAGGGAAATTATTGCTAAATAAAGCATTAAAATTTAGCACATGTTTGAACATAGATTTGACCCTATGCTTAACAAAAGGAGGTTTTTTGGTCATGGTTATAATGCCCTTTGGGCATGGTATTAATTGACTTCAGAAATTAAAATGGAACTTCATTAGGCGGCCGTTACTCTTGCATTTATATTCTTTCTGCTCTGAATTCTTAGTGAAAACTTATGCTCTTTAAATAGTCAAAAATTGTATACTGGTTTTATTGTTGCAAACCTGTATAGTATTTTTTTTTTTTTTAAACTTTGGGTTTATTTATTTATTTATTTTTATGGCTGTGTTGGGTCTTCGTTTCTGTGTGAGGGCTTTCTCTAGTTGCGGCAAGTGGGGGCCATTCTTCATCGTGGTGCACGGGCCTCTCATTATCGTGGCCTCTCTTGTTGCGGAGCACAGGCTCCAGACGCACAGGCTCAGTAATTGTGGCTCACGGGCCCGGTTGCTCCGCGGCATATGGGCTCTTCCCAGACCAGGGCTCGAACCCGTATCCTCTGCATTGGCAGGCAGATTCTCAACCACTGCGCCACCAGAGAAGCCCCCCTGTGTAGTATTTTAGTAACAAACTTTCACTTGAAAGAACCCTCTTTTGTGAGGGATTCTTGAAAAGAAATTTTAATAAGATTATATAATTAGTACTAATAATGGACTGAAGCCTTTAAGGTCAGTATAGTTTATGCTTCTAGACTCAATTCATTCAGCAAAATATGTGCAGAAGCACCATGTACATAGCAGGGGATAAGAAAATCATGGTTTCTGTCTCAAGCTTCCTTCGAGCGGAGACAAATTGAACAAGAGTAGTTGGTGCTGTGAGAGGTGAGTTGTCTGATGTGGGCACCTGTGGCTGTTTATTACCCCGTTTGTGCCAGCAAAGACCTCTTTGGTACTGTGCAATCTGCAGCCTGAGGGATGGGTAGAGTCTGACGGAAGAGTGGGGGAAGGATGCATGAGGCAGAGGGCGCAGTTACAAGGGAGGGCGCGTGCCCGGGGACAGGGGGGTTCCTGTACAAGCAGACCCAGAAGGCTGAAGTGTACGTATGCAGGGGAGAGCAGGACATGGTGACTAGGGCCACATGGTGAGGGTCTTGTAAGGATTTTGGCTTCATCCTAAAGGCTCCCGAAAGCCATTGCTGGGAGAAGATCAGATTCTTTTATTAAGTGTTGGGGAAGATCACCCTGGAGTGGAGTGGAGCGGAGTGGAGCAGGGATTGATGGGAGGTTTGAGCAAATGTGGGGAGGCCAGTTAGCCTTGTGTAATAATAGTCTGCAAGGGGTGATGATGGATGCTTTGTGAAAATTCAGTATTAAACTCTCTACTCTGAGAAATCACTGAAATAGGTGGAAAACTGCATACTTGTGTAAAACAAACAGCATGTGCCTCTTTTCAGAAGTGTAAAGCTTTAGATAGTGTGTATAGTTCTTGAATCTCATTTAAGGATCCTGAATTCCACTAAGGATCTGCATCCTAAAGATAGTACATGACTCTTGTGAAGTCTTTCATTTTTTTTCACTCGGAGGGGGCGGGTGTCCCTTGTTTATTTGATTTTTTTTAATGAAACTTTAATGTTCAAATTATAGTCTTTGGTCATACTGATTTAAAAACAGGTTTTTCTTTTCAGTTTTGAACATATCTGACTACCACTCTGGAATACTTGATCCTTAATTAACTAGTAGGGCAGGGAATTCAGTCTGCCCAAATGTTAAGTAGCGCTATTTAAAATTTGGAAGCCCAAAGCAAGACAAGGCTGAGGTGACCGTAGCCAAGCCCAGCAGCCTCTTTCTGAGTAATAAAATAAGCTTGTTAAATGAGCGCAGTTCCAGGGAGTATGTCAAAGACTGGAGAAGCGGTGCCAGTAGTTGGGGACCTCAGGATGAAGCCATGGGCCTGGCCAGAAGATTCTTAATTGTTTTCATCTCTTATTGCAGCTCAGATAAATACGAGGCTGTGCCTGTAGAAATCTTTTGTATTCCCTATTTGTCTTTCCCTTCCAGGAGGAGTAGAAACTTTATATAGCAGGTTTATGAGAATATGATAAGAAAATTATAGGGTTCAATTTTGAACTTCTCTTACTGAGAAGACTTGAAGAGAAGGATTGAAGCAGTCAGTGGAGAGAAAAGAAGACAGAGGGGGTGTGCTTTCGTTTTCTCTTAAAGAATGGGATGATAGGCCATATTTATAGGCAGAGAAGGAACCAACAGAAAGGAAGAGATTACATGTACATTAGAAACTTTTAATTTGCAAGAAAACTGCAAAAACACGCTGACTGATACCTTCCCGGAGTTAGCCAGCTGCACGGTTTGAGGGCACAGTCCCCAAGACAGCCCTTACTTCTGACGCCAATTGTGAGTTCATGAGTTTTATTTTATTTATTTATTTTTAAAATTAATTAATTAATTAATTTTTGGGCTGCGTTGGGTCTTCGTTGCTGTGCTCGGGCTTTCTCTAGCTGTGGCGAGCGGAAGCTACTCTTCATTGCGGTGCGCGGGCTTCTCATTGCGGTGGCTTCTTCTCTTGTTGTGGAGCACGGGCTCTAGGCATGTGGGCTTCAGTAGTTGTGGCACGTGGGCTCAGTAGTTGTGGCACGCGGGCTCAGTAGTTGTGGCTCATGGGCACTAGAGCGCAGGCTCAGTAGTTGTGGCGCACAGGCTTAGTTGCTCTGCGGCATGTGGGATCTTCCCGGACCAGGGCTCGAACCCATGTCCCCTGCATTGTCAGGCGTATTCTTAACCACTGGGCCAGCAGAGAAGTCCCAGTTCATGAGTTTTAAATTACATGTCATTCTGAGTGATGAAATCTTGTGCCATACAGCCAGGGACACGAAGCATCCCTTTGTCCAGTGTGTCCCATCTGTTAGTACTCAGTAGCCGTCTTGGGTATCAGACCACCTGTTGTGATATCCCAGGGCTTATGCTCATGGGATATGACCCTTATTTTACTTAGTAATGGATGGCCCCAAAGCGCAAGAGTAGAGATGCTGGCAATTCGGATGTACCAAAGAGAAGCCATAAAGTGCTTCCTTTAAGTGAAAAGGTGAAAATTCTCAACTTAAGGAAGGAAAAAAATCATATGCTGAGGTTGCCAAGATCTTCAGTAAGAACAAATCTATTTGTGAAACTGTGAAGAAGGAAGAAATTTGTGCTGGTTTTGCTGTCACACCTCAAACTGCAAAAGTTGTGGCCACACTACATGATAAATACTTAGTTAAGGGACTTCCCTGGTGGCACAGTGGTTAAGAATCTACCTGCCGATGCAGGGGACACGGGTTCGAGCCCTGGTCTGGGAAGAGCCCACATGCCTTGGAGCAACTAAACCCGTGCGCCACAACTACTGAGCCTATGCTCTAGAGCCCGCGAGCCACAACTACTGAGCCCGCGTGCCACAACTACTGAAGCCCGTGCGCCTAGAGCCAGTGCTCTGCCACAAGAGAAGCCACTGCCATGAGAAGCCTGCGCACCTCAACGAAGAGTAGCCCCTGCTCGCCGGAACTAGAGAAAGCCCGCATGCAGCATCAAAGACCCTTTGCAGCCAAAAATAAAAAAAAACAAAAACTTAAAAAAAAAAAAAATAGTGAAGATGGAAAAGGCATTAAATTTGTACAATATTTTGAGAGAGACCACAACCATATAACTTTAATAAAAGTATATTGTTATAATTGTTCTATTTTATTGTGTTACTGCTGTTAATCTCTTACTGTGCCTAATTTATAAATGAAACTTTAGTATGTATGTACAGGAAAAAATATTGTATATATAGGGTTCCATACTCTCTGAGTTTCAGGCATCCACTGGGGTTCTTGGAACATATCCCCTGCAGATAAGGGGGGACCACTGTGTACAGTAAACAGTACACATCTTTGTTATGGTTAAAGGAGGTAGACAGAAGAAAAGAGAGGGGAAAACAATAAAGGGCTTCAAGGTTGGAAGGAATTTTAAGTGATCATTCTGTTCAACTCCCTTTTTTCAGCTAGTCAGATATTCCAATTTAAGAAACAAGGTGGAATCAGGGAGGAAGTAACCCAATATGGAGGATGTGGGTGTAGAGAAGGAAGTCCTACCTAATTAAATTCACTTTCACCTTGTTTTCTACAAAGGGTTTTATATAAAGGATGAAACAGCAGTGGGTTTTTAAAAGATTTAAGCATAGGCATTCTGGAAATATTTTCATCTCATTAATTTTTTTATATAGTTTTTCACATTACAAAAGTGTGATACGTATTGGGTTGGCCAAAAAGTTTGTTTGGGTTTTTCCATAAGGTGTTACGGAACCCAATACTTCAAAAGTAGAAGCCATTCTGGACATGAAATGTACAGAGCAAAAATTTCCCATAATTTCACCCTCACAGAAATAACACTATTAAAAGTTTGTTGAGGACTTCCCTGGTGGTGCAGTGGTTAGGAATCTGCCTACCAATGCAGGAGACATGGGTTTGAGCCCTGGTCTGGGAAGATCCCACATGCTGCAGAGCAGCTAAGCCCGTGTGCCACAACTCCTGAGCCCGTGTGTCACAACTACTGAAGCCCGCGTGCCTAGAGCCTGTGCTCCGCAACAAGAGAAGCCACCGCAACGAGAAGCCCGCGCACCACAACGAAGAGTAGCCCCCGCTCACTGCAACTAGAGAAAGCCCGTGCGCAGCAACAAAGACCCAACGCAGCCAAAAATAAAAATAAATAAATTTTAAAAAAAAAGTTTGTTGAGTGACCCTCTATATTATTCTTACTCACTTTTATTAAAAACGGGAGTATAGGGCTTCCCTGGTGGCGCAGTGGTTGAGAATCCGCCTGCCAATGCAGGGGACACGGGTTCGAGCCCTGGTCTGGGAGGATCCCACATGCCGCGGAGCAACTAAGCCCGTGAGCCACAATTACTGAGCCTGCGCGTCTGGAGCCCGTGCTCCGCAACGGGAGAGGCCGCGACAGTGAGAGGCCCGCGCACCGCGATGAAGAGTGGCCCCCGCTCACTGCAACTGGAGAAAGCCCTCGCACAGAAACAAAGACCCAACACAGCCAAAAATAAATAAATTAATTAATTTAAAAAAAAAATGGGAGTATACTATACATATCATGTTACAATTTGGTATTTTAACTTAACATCTTGCATGCCTTTCTGTATCAGTATGTATAGCTCTGATTATGTTAAATATATATGTAGAATTCCATTGTGTTGTACATTGTGCCATAATTTGTTAATTCCTTATTGAAAATATTTAGTTGATTTCTGATTTTTTTATGAATACAAAAATTATACATATGAATACAAAAAGTTCTTTGGTAAACTTCTTGATACATATTTACTTTTTGTACTTGTGTTAGTATTTAGTAGGGTAAATATTTCTGTATCTCATCATAGAAACATAAACACTCTAAATAGGTATCAATTTGCATATCCTTCAAAGAAGTATTATCAGTCTTTTAATCTATCTAGTAGCCAAAATTTGTATATTAAATTGTAGTCCTTGTTGAATTGAAGTGGCTTTTTTTATGTTTTCGCTCAGTGAATTTTGACAAAGTGAGTACTCCCATGTGAGCAGCCTCTAGATCAAGAAACCCGAACCACAGAAATACCCTTGGTGACCCTCTAGTCACTAAAACTGCTCTTCATCTCAACTTAATATTTTTCTGTGTTCTTACTTTTTTACTTACTCCATCTGTCAAGGCCTGGAAGAAGTTTATTAGAAACCTTTATTGATGGATGATTTTATGTCCATTTCTCCTTTGTAGTATTAAATGTGTAATATGCACATATTTAAATTTTTAACAGTTTCATTGAAGTATAATTGACTTACAGAAAACTACACACATTTGAAGTGTATAATTTGATATGTTTTGAAATGTATATCCTCACCCTTGGGATCCACAATTAAGATAACGAACATATCTATCACTGCCCATAATTTCCTTGTGCACCTTTGTAACCCCTTCCTGTCACCAGGCAACCACCGATCTGCTCTTTCACTATGGATTAGTATACCTTTTCTAGAATTTTATGTTAATGAAATTATAGACTATGTTTTCATTTCTGTTTGGTTTCTTTTACTCAGCATAATTATTTTCAGATTCATCCATGCTGTTGTGCATATTAATAGTTCATTCCTTTTATTGCCCAGAAGTATTCCATTATAGAAACCCTAGTTTGTCTGTCCATTCATCTGTTAATGGATACTTGGGTTGTTTCCAGTTTGGAGCTATTACAAATAAGCCATGAACATTTGTGTACAAGTCTTTGGGCTTTTACTTTAGGTGGTTAAGTACCTAGTTGTGGAATGGCTAGATCATATGGGAGGTGTATGTTTAAGGTTTTAAGACATTGTTACTGTTTTCCAAAGTGGTTATACCATTTGGCATTAACATGAACTGCATGAGGGTTACTGTTGCTTCATATCCTTGCTGGGTCAGTTTGCTAGGGCTGCCATAGCCAAATACCATAGACTGAGGGACTTACACAACAGAAATTAATTTTCTCTTGGCTCTTGAGGGTGCAAGTGCAAGATCAAGGTGTTGGCAGGGTTGCTTTCTCCTGAGGTCTTTCTCCTTGGCTTGTAAATGGCTGCTCTGTGTTGCCTCTTCACATGGTCTTTTCTTTGTAGTCTTTTTTTGTGTCTAAATTTCCTCTTCTTATAAGGACACAGGTCAGATTGGATTAGAGCCCACCCTAACCTCGTTTTTAACTTAATCATCTCATTAAAGACCCATGTATTCTGAGGTACTGGGGATTAGGGCTTCAGCTTATGAAGTTTGGGACACACAATTCAGACCATAACAGTTGCCAACAGTTGGTATGATGAATTGTTGTGATTTTAGCCTTTCGAAGAGATGTGTAGTGGTAGCAGTCTGCATTTCTCTAATGGCTAATAATGTTGAGCGTATTTTCATCTGCTTATTGCCATCCATATACCTTCTTTGGTAAAGTATCTGTTAAAATTTCATGCCCACTTTTAAATTGGGGTTGTTTGGTTTCTTACTGTTGAGTACTGAGAAATGTTTATTTTGGATACAAGTTCTTTATCACATACATGCTTTGAAAATATTTTCTCCCAGTCTCTGGCTTGTCTTCTTGTTCTTGTAACAGTATCTTCTAATGAGCAGAAGTTTTAAATTTTGATGAAGTCTCTTTTATTAATTTATTCTTTTATGGATTGTGCTTTTGGTATTGTATTTTAGAGATCTTTACCAAACCCAGGAACACAAAGATTTTCTTCTGTGTTTTCGTCCAGAGGTTTTATAGTTTTAGGTTTTACATCTAGGTCTATGACCCACTTTAAGTTACTTATTGTATATAATATGAACTATGGATCAGTTCTTTTTTTTTTTTTTGTATCAACATCCAATTGTTCTAGTATCATTTGTTGACAAGGTTATTCTTTACTGAATTGCCTTTGCACCTTTGTTGAAAATCAATTGACCATAAATGTGTGATTCTATTTCTGAGCTCTGTTCTGTTCCATTTATCTTTTTGTGTGTCTTCATGCCAATACCACACTTTTTTATTATTGTAACTTTAAAAATTAGTCTTGAAGCCAGGTACTGTAAGTCCTCAAATATTCTTCTTCCTGAAAGCTGTTTTGGCTCTTCTTGGTCTTTTGCATTTTCACATGCATTTTGGAGTCAGTTTATAAATTTCTACAAAACAGTGTGTGAGGGTTTTAATTGGGATTGTGTTGAATTTGTAGATCAGTTTGGGAAGAATTGAAATGTTAACAATATTGAACCTTCTGATACAATAACACAGCATAGTTCGCCATTTATTTAGGTAGTCTTTAATTTCTCTCAGCATTATTTTGTTGTTTTCAGTGTAAAGTTCTTGTGTGTCTTTCATCAGATTTATCCCTAAGTATTTTGTATTTTCTGATAATATTATTTAATGGTATTTTGTTAATTTCAATTTCTGTTGGTTTGTAGAAATACAATTGATTTTCATATATTGATGTATCCTGGAACCTTGCTAAAATTAGTTTTAGTAGCTTCTTTGGTAGATTCCATGGGAATTTTCTATGTAGATGGTCATGTCAGCTACAAATAAATTTTTTCCCAGTGTACCTTAAAGTTGATCTTTTCATTGTTTGTTGTGTTTCTTGGCCTTTTCAGCAAAGAAAATCATTATCTTTAGTGTTGGGAAATTTTTCTAGCACTACTCTTTTAATCTTTTTTTCTCTTTCTTTGTAGTGTCAAACCTAGCGGTTAGTATTCTAGTGTATGGACAAGGAAGGACCCTGGAGATAAGGGCTTTTATTTCTCTTGTGGAGTCAAAATAGAAGGTAGTTTTTTGGTATATGCTATGCTCTTCCCAGTCTCTTGATTGTTTTTAATAGTTATACTGTATCAACATATTATATAGCCATTAAATATTATAATCTCTCTTTTAACTTTCATTTAATCTTTGTTCTGCAAGTAACCATACAGTTATTTTATGCTCATAGCAGTCTTTATATATGTCTTTGTAGTCATTTTAGTTTTCTAAAGCTTATTCTCTAGTAGATTCCTCAGGAAGTTGATGACAACTTTTCTTGAGTTCTTTGCATAGTGATAACTGTTCCCTTAATACTTGAAAGTCACTTTTGCTGGATGTAAAAATTTTGACTTGCATTTTCTTTCCTTTAGTATCTTAATTATGTTTCTCTGTTTTCTTCTGTCATAAAATATTGCTGACAATATCAAATGATATTTTCCTCTGTGAGTCATGTGTTCTTTTTGCCTAGAAGTCCCAAAGACTTTTCTTCCAATCCAGTAATTTTTTTAAAATTTATTTTTATTTTATTTATTTATTTTTGGCTGCATTGGGTCCTTGTTGCTGTGCACAGGCTTTCTCTATTTGCGGCGTGCAGGGGCTTCTCTTCGTTGAGGTGCGTGGGCTTCTCATTGTGGTGGCTTCTCGTTGCGGAGCACGGGCTCTAGGCATGTGGGCTTCAGTAGTTGTGGCACGTGGGCTCAGTAGTTGTGGCATGTGGGCTCAGTAGTTGTGGCACGCGGACTCAGTAGTTGTGGCTTGTGGGCTGTAGAGTGCAGTCTCATTATTTGTGGCACACGGGCTTAGTTGCTCCACAGCATGTGGGACCTTCACGGACCAGGGCTTGAACCCACGTCTCCTGCATTGGCAGGCGGATTCTTAACCACTGTGCCACCAGGGACGCCCAGTGTTTTTTTGAGAGTATGTCTGGTGTTGTTCGTTTGGGGTGAATAGTCTCAGATAAATGGTATGGTCTTTCAATATGTAGCTTTATATCATTTTTTAATTAGGAAAATGTTCTTGTATTATAATTTTCAGTATTTGTTCTTTTCCATTGCTTTGTTGTTGTTTTACTTAGAGACTCCTATTTTCTGTTAGATTTTCCTTTCCTATCTTTAATATTTGTTATGTTTCTCTTGCATCCTTTTTATTTATCTCTTCATTTTCTTTTATTTAAAAAAATTTCTCCTTTTAGCCCTCTGTTTCTCTTAAAAGCATTTTTGTGTTTATTTGCTCTTGTCTTCTAAAATAATGTTCATTTCTAAAATGGTGTTTTCTTTTATTTGTTGTTCTTCCTTGAGTTTTCTGAATCACCTCTTCTGTGAATTTTAAAAAAAATCTGATAGTCATTCATGCCTTGTATCATATTGATACCTTTTATCTGGTTCTGAAATTGGGGGTGGGCTTGCTTTTATTGTCTCTTGGGGATATTTGCTGTTTAATATCTTTTCTTTACAGTAATTTTGTATGGCATCTGACATCAGTAGATTCTGTTGCTCATTTTTATGTGAAGTTAGTTTTCTCCAACTCTTAGAAGGAGGATTAGTTTAGTTTGTTTTCCCCTCCTCATAGTACTCCTTCTTTTGTGGTTTTCGCACAGACAGCTTGCTTTCTGAGGTTTTATGGTTCCTCTTTCCCAGTTTTACCTAAACCTGTTCTTTCTTTCATCTTGTTGTCCCTGTTTTGTCCAGTTTTGATTCCACTCACTGCATTTTCTCCTCAGTGTGGGTCCTTGTCCTGGAAGGGGGGTCCTGGAGGGTCAGTTTCAAGGGTCCATGGAGGCACACTGCTGCAGTCCTCTCAGACCTGCATTCACCTGCTATTGGAGTGGGCAAAACCTCTCCCTGTTTCAGCTGCTCATCTGATACTGGTCCATTGTGCTTTCCAGTGGGGCTGGAAACTTGAGGGTTGTGGGGTTTCTTCTGTTCTGCCAGCCCGCAGACATCCCATTGCTTTTCTCTGCTTTCTTTGGCACAGTCATCAGTAATATGGTCTTATGGCTGCTGCTGGTTTGTCCTTACCTGCTTGTACTGTGGAGTTTGTGAGGATTCTTGTCATTGAGTTATGTCATAAATGTTGTCTGTGAGCTTTTGGTTTTGTTACCGAAACTGCTTTTATAGTCTGTTTTTATATTTCATTTAGAGAAAATTCTAGTTTTCTGTACAGAAAAATGAAGAATTTTGTCTTATTTCACAGAGAAAAGGATCTGCTTTTATGAAGTAACAGACTTGTGAGGAAGGCCAAGAGGGTAAATTGCCAGTTAAAACTTAGCAATTTGTGTTTAATATTTAAGGTTAATGCATTGTTTTATGGTGAAATCACCATAGAATGGGTTAGAGTACTAATTGCTTTTATTAATCACCAACAAGTAACTAAAAATCCAGAATGTGGCAACTAGCTGACTATATATTAGTATGTTATTGGAAATTTAAATGTGAGGTTAATTTTTTATTATCAGCTAATAAGTGATACAGATACTTCAGTGTTAAAAAAAAAGTGCTTCTTCCTTGGAATATAAGTTATTTCTTTTATATGGTTTTGCCTATTTTGAGAATATAAAACACTTCAAGTAAAATTAGTCATTTTTGAAGACTCAGAGAACTGAGAACTTATCTAATTGTCCTCCCTATTACATCAATCCTGATTTCCCCTTTTTCATCAGCTTGAAGACCCCCTTGGTTGTAATTTTGATTTTGATTTTTTTTTTTTTAAACTGGCAGCTTCCTGTGTTATGTAGAGCAGGGGAGGGCCCAGAAGGGAGAACTAAAATTAAATGAGATAATTCTGCTTCTTCATACCTTCTCAGTTTAATTATTTCAGTAAGAATCTGAAATCAAATATAGAATAGAAAATGAATGTAGGAAAACCATCTGAGAACCAGTAGTATAGTTTAGACATCAAATCATAGCATTCTTTCAGTAGCAGTTTGGGTACCTATGACATTCTATATTGAATAATTGTTTTGAATAAAAAAGAAACTTGCTTGAAAAATGTAGTTTCTTTTCTTATATTAGATATATAACCAGTGTTCTGTTCCTCAAATAAATTCTGATTCTAATTCTTGGTTATTTATACTAATTGGAGAAGATGGTGGGAAAGCCATACCTGCCAATGTTTTTTTTTTTTTTTTTTTTTTAACAGCTCCTGTTTTTGTTTTTTTTAATTTTTATTTATGTATTTATTTATGGCTGTGTTGGGTCTTCGTTTCTGTGCGAGGGCTTTCTCCAGTTGCGGCAAGCGGGGGCCACTCTTCATCACGGTGCGCGGGCCTCTCACTATCGCGGCCTCTCCCGTTGCGGAGCACAGGCTCCAGACGCGCAGGCTCAGTAGTTGTGGCTCACGGGCCTAGTTGCTCTGAGGCATGTGGGATCTTCCCAGACCAGGGCTCGAACCCGTGTCCCCTGCATTAGCAGGCAGACTCTCAACCACTGCGCCACCAGGGAAGCCCCCCTGCCAATGTTTTGACATGAGATCTGTCCTAAGTATAGGTGATTCATTGTGGGAAGTACGTGCAGGATCTCCATATGATCCTTGCATTTATAAAATTTTTCTGGAATGGATTTTAAGGGCAGAGTTTTAGCAGGTAGTCAGTTTCTAAGGTAGAGGCAAGTGTTGTAAGAATGTTGTTTGAATAAAGTGGTAAGAAGAGCCCACCCGAATGACTGCTCTTCTGTCTCCGAAGGTGGAAGGGGTTGCTGCCGCCTCAGGCAGGGCAGTTAGAGAGAAGGGCTAGTGCGTTTACCGTGGGTCAAGGGAGAATTGTTTCAAGAAATAAGATTTTGGACTTAAGTCTTATTTTTTTGGTATGTTTTATATGTCAGCCTTGTTCCAGTATTTCTTTGTTAATTCTAAAGATCTTAGAATTCTTGTACAATTCAGAAAGCCTGAGGTTTAACAGGAGATGATAAAAAGGAAAGAAAGACTGAAAGGAGATTCAGAGCTAACCTGTTTTCTTCTTATTTCAGTTCAGCAAAATCTCTCTGCTGCTTGTGCTTCGTACATATGTTGCTCACCTTGTAGAATGGTGCTTTTCCATTTAGGAAAAATATTTTTTCCTTATTCCATTTGACCCAGAAGAGCAGGTTCTAGACCTTCTCCATGCTGTCCTTTTCTTCCAGAAAACTAGGGGTGGCTGAGATATGGTGGCAGTTTGCTTGACCCTCCCCTGGAGTGGGGTAGTAGAGAACCTAGTCTTAGGTAATGACTTTAAAGAGACATTTATGAAGCCTTGAGATGTGAGGGCTACTGTCTAGGTTTGAGAGAGAACTTCTAACTGTTCTGGCTAGAATATGCAAACGAAGAAAGGTTTCTATTAGCCTTGACCCCCTGTAGTCTTTATAATTGCTTCTTTTTTCTTATCTAGTACGTATTGGTTTCTTGGAAGAATTGAAGCCTAATCTCAGTAGGCGTTTCCTCCCTGCATACAGCCCTTCGAGAAAAGTCCACGGCGGGATGGCGGCCCTGCTCTGCTGCCGGGCGCACGGTTTAGCACGGACTGCACTGGACCTAGCAGCAGGGCTCGCCGTGCCCTGCCCGGGCTCCCCAAATACCAGGAGGAACGTGCAGACCTTTATGTTTTTGAGTTAGGTTTGAGCCTGAAGGGTGCTTTCGGGGAAGTACAGGTGATTTGAAGATGAGGCTTTTTGATAGAAGATCAGGGCAAAAGGTAGGAGGCCAGGTCATGAATGACCTCATAGGCAAAGTAAGGTGTTTAGACTTTATTCTGTTAGTGAGGGGAAGTCATTGCTAGGTTTTAAAATAGGAGATGGCATGATCTGATTGGGTCCATGATACAATGGAAGGCATGGAGTTAGTGCTTTTCAAAGTGTGGTCCTGGCCTAGCAGCATCCCATCACTGGGGTGCTTGTTAGGAATGCAGATTATTGAGCCCACCCTGGACCTGAACCAGAATCTCTGGGGTGGGCCCAGTCATGTTGAAGTTTAAGGCCCAAGTATTAGAAAAAAGGTGGCTCTTTGGATCAGTAGTGCTGGGAAGTAACGCTAGTTATGTAATTGAGTAGTCTGTTTTAGAGATTCTTTCTCCTGGGCAGTTCTTTTTTGCTCTGGTAATCCTTACTTGTAGCTATAATTTCAATGAAAAAAAAAATTCCAAAGACTCGATGTTGTATTAAATTGAGCGTTTATGTGTTCGGGTTCCACTCGGCAAACAGCTTTCATTTTCTATAGCTTTGCAGCTTTCAGCCTTTCTCTGTATTTGTTATATAGACGGGATAAGTATACCGTCGTTCTGTTTCCTTTAGATTCTTCATCTGGATTATGCCTCTTTAGATTTCTGTGTGGAAATGTGTGTGTGGTTTTAGGAATTGAAGTTTACTTGAAAGATATAAGTAAGATACAAAGAAGAGAGTAGTGATTAAAATAGAGAATTGATGGAAAACCTTTTATTGAGTTTTTCTTTTAAATGTATGAGAAGGGAAAATTCCTTAGAAACATAAATTTCATGACCTAACTAAAGTTAATAGTTAAAAATTACCTTGGAATGGTTTAATGGTATAAAATACCTTCAGAAGGTAAACAGGGATTCACAGTCTTCCTTTCGTCTGTGTCCCTCAGCCGCTGGTTCTCTTCCCCTGAGGCAGCCAGTGTCATTTGCCTGTACACACACATACACACACACATTTGTAAATATATTACCATTAAAGTATATTTATTTTTTGCCATAAACAGTAGCATACTATACCTTTTATGAAGGACAGTTACATTTTTTGAAATCTTTTGCTGTTGCTGCCGTGAGTAATATGGTAAGTGTGTATGTATACCACACATGCGTACACATAACACATCTAATCTTCACACGTATTAATATATCTACAGAATAAGTTTCTAAAAGTTCACTAGCTGTGTCAAAGGGTATGTGCATGCACAGTTTTAATAGCTATTGTCAAATTGCCCTCCGTAAAGGCTCTTTACACTAGAGCAAGGTACTAGCATGGTAGGTCTTTAAAGGGAAATTCAGGGTTTCTCTTTTCTAGTACCGGTTTGAACTCCCGCCAGCAGTGTGAGGAGGTGCTTATTTCTCCACAGCAGCACCAGCAGATTGTTTTGAATTTTTGCCAATTTGGTTGGTAAAAAGTAATTTTTCAGCAGAGTTTAATTGTGTATAATGTTGATCATCTTTTTATTTGTTTCTGTTCCTTTCCGATGAATTGCTGATAGCTTCTGAGTATACCTCATTTACTCAACAAATATTCTTTGAGGAACTTCTGTCTGGCACTTTGTGGGCCTGGGAGATACCAAAATGAAAAATTTGCTGTGGGGTTAGTTTTTGTTTTTAAGACGGGAGACACTTTGAAATGAAACATGCTGAAGAAGACAAGCCAGGAAAAGAGTACCCCGGTATGCCTGAAGGTACACGAAGCGAAACAACTGGTTGATAGAGGATTTAGGGAACCAGGAAATGCCTGTTTAGTCAGAGATACATTGTGTGTGATGTCATGACATCATTTCTGGGTCTTCTGCTCAGAATTCAGATAGTTTGACTACAGAATCTACTATTTGGGAACACATTTGTTTTTCACATGATTAGTGGTAACATTGCTGCAGTAAAGTGGAATATTAAGAAGGACTGAAGGCTCTGATGATGTTATGGTGATTCTAGTAGGTGTGTACATACATGGACCCAGTGTTCTTTATAAAGGCCCTTAACTTTACTTCTCACTACCATGCCACTTTCACATTGCTTCTCACTTTGTCTGGATGTCCCATGGCTTGTGATGGACGGTCCACAATCTACCTTAGTCTGAAGGGGATATATATAGCGTTTCATACAGGGTTCTCAATGACTGTCCTGTAGGCAAAGTGCCCAGAGCAGAGCTAGATCAGAGCAGATCCCAAGTAGGTAGGAATGAGAACCAGTTGCAGAGTAGCCAAAGAAAATTTTTTTTTAAGGACCAAGTATTAGCCATAGTGGGGAGGTCCTAGTCCCTTAGCCTAAAGAATTCCAAGGAGTCCATACCATTTGGGTTCAGACTTTGAATGACCCTTTCCTTTGTATATCAGTGCCCTTGGCACTGTCTCTGTGTAATGTCCAGGTCCTGGTTTTTGCCCCAGATCCTGATGAATCCAAGGAACATGGATGGATACTGCGAGGAGAGAAAAGAGAAACCCTGAATTTCCCTTTAAAGACCTACCATACTAGTACCTTGCTCTAGTGTAAATACCATTGTAAAATGCTTGTTCTTTGGGAAACTTAAAAACTTCAGATGCAGGTCTTGACTAGAAAGTGAAGAGGAACTGAATTTTAACTCTTTGCTTAAAAATATATCGTTTTGGAAGCATTGAAAATAATTAAACTTTGAGAGTGAACAGTTTCACAGCAACCCAAAAATACATTAAAAAGTGAAACCACCCAACAGATGCAAACTATACTGTGCATAAAATAGATAAGCAACAAGGATTTACTGTACAGCACAGGGAACTATATTCAATATCTTGTAATCACCTATAATGGAAAATAATCTGAAAAATATGTATAACTGAATCACTTTGCTGTACACCTGAAACTAACACAATATTGTAAATCAGCTGTATTTCCACAACAACAACAACAAAAATGACACCAGCTGCTCAGTAGTTTTACTTTATCTTAAATGCTAAATGCTAGTCTGAAAATGACTTACTTGTCTTTTTTCTAA
The DNA here is from genome assembly GCF_028023285.1 of Balaenoptera ricei. Classification (NCBI taxonomy): domain Eukaryota; kingdom Metazoa; phylum Chordata; class Mammalia; order Artiodactyla; family Balaenopteridae; genus Balaenoptera; species Balaenoptera ricei. The sequence goes on from NC_082644.1 coordinate 8,716,467, forward strand.
AAGTATATGTTTTGAATATGTAATGAGAATTCTTTTTCTGTGGCTTTGAAGAATTAATTTTACTACTTTATTGTCAGACCTTTCACGTAAGAAGTGTGATCAGGGCTTTCCTATGCGATCTGACACAAGAATGAAGATTGACACTTAAGCTTTCTACCTCAATATCCCTTTTCCTTATCCCCTTTTATTATATATCAAGTAGATGAGATTTTTTAAAGTGAAGATTGAATTGTTTTCTCACATTTATTGTGAACTGGCACAAAAATGGAAAGGATCATTCTTTGAGACAGTTGACTTGGCTGGAGGAGAGGAGAAAATATTCCTCTCTGTCTTATTTTCCTGTCCTCCCTTTCACCTCGATTTAAAAAATTAGGTGCAAATGCAAAATTCAAAAACAATAAATTCAGGATGAATTAAAATTCAGGTAGAATTAAGATATTGTAATTAAGTTATATAGCATTTGACACTAAATGTATGTAAATCTTTTTTTTTTTTTTTAATTTATTTATTTTTGGCTGCGTTGGGGGCTTCGTTGCTGCACGCAGTGTTTTTCTAGTTGTGGCGAGCGGGGGCTACTCTTCGTTGTGGTGCGCAGGCTTCTCATTGCGGTGGCTTCTCTTGTTGTGGAACACGGGCTCTAGGTGCACGGGCTTCAATAGTTGTGGCTCGTGGGCTGCAGGCTCAGTAGTTGTGGCGCATGGGCTTAGTTGCTCCGCGGCATGTGGGATCTTTCACAGACCAGGGCTCGAACCTGTGTCCCCTGCATTGGCAGGCAGATTCTTAACCACTGTGCCACCAGGGAAGTCCCTGTAATCTTTTTAAAAATGGTATTTTATGGTGTTTATGTCCCATGAATATTCTCATTCAATTTCTAGAGTCAGTTATTAACTCTCGAAGAAGAGATGGCTTGGGCATCTAGTGGTCTTCCTGTGGAAATGGAAAGCAGATCTATATGCTTGGTAACATTTAAAGTCAGGGATGAACCACTCAAGAAATGTTTGATGATCAGATATTTTTTTAAAGTTCCATCGGTGCACCTTAAAAGTCACTTAAATACCTGATTTTGCAGTGATAAACCTTTTTAGCTTTTAAAAACCAGTATTTTCCACAAAAAGGAGAGAGTCTTTCTCTCTCTCTTCACCCCCTCCCGCCACCCCCCAATAATCTGTCTTTCTAAATTGAGAAATCACTTGGCAAATGAAGAGGAAGTAATCCTTGAAGGCAGAAATTTATCTTATTCTCACTTTTGAATTGTGGTATCTGTTTTAAAGCACAGGTACGATAGGAAATACTCACTAGGGTGACTGTCATTAAGGAAAGGTTAATCTGTGGTGTGCACTCTGCTGTAGAGCAGGGAAATGTGCACGACATAGGAGCTTGCTTTCAAATAGGTTAACACGAAGAGCTTCTGCATCTAGAGTGATTTAATTCTGAAGGTTAGAAGAGACCTCAGAGAACATCTAATTTAGCCCATCCTCCTAATTTTATAGACACAGAAACTGAGACTCAGAGCATTTAAATAGCCCATGCAGGCAAAGCTGGCATTGTAGCCAGAGCTTCTTGCTTGTAGCCCACTGTATAGGGCCTGAGGGGTGGGGCAGAATCCCCCTGAAATTGACCTGTGTGCTTTTCACCTGGTTACTCTGCTCTACTACCTCATAAAGCAGGGCTGGCGAGAATAGAAATTTTAGGTAATAGTAATATTTTTGAGTCATTTCATGTGTTCACTGTACACTGAACTCCTGAAAGATATACCTACATTGTGGCTTTGACTACGTTCCACAGTACAAAGTAGTCATCTTTGCACTGTTCATTCCTAATTAGTTAAAAATACTCAGTTTTATATCCTCTTGAATTAAAAAATGGTGTTTTACATTTCCAAGTAAATAGCTGTCTTTTACTAGCGTTTTGTTGTTAATTTCTAGTTCCCTTGCAGTTTGGCTAGCAGGTTTGGCTTGTGTTGGTTTTTCTTTTGGAATATGTTGAGATTTTCTTCATGGCCTAATACGTGATCAGTGTTTGTGAATATTCAAATGTATATTTGGAAAGAATGTGTATTCTCTGTTAAGTACACATATATGTGTGTGTGTGTGTAAAATGTAGCTTATTAATGGGTCTTTCAAATCCTTTATGTCCTTACTTATTTTTTGCCTGCCTCATAATTTGATTTCTCAGAAGGGTTTTGCTGTAGTCTGAATGTGTCCCCCCCAGATTCTTATGTAGAAGTCTAGCCCCCAAGGTGATGGTATTAGGAGGTGGATCTTTTAGGAGATGATTAGGTCGTGAGGCCAGAGCTTCCATGAATGGGATTAGTGCCCCTATAAAAGAGGCACTCGAAAGCGTCCTTGCCCCCTTCTGCTATATGAGTATGCCAGGTCTGCCCCTGGGAAGAGGGCCCTCACCTAAACATACTGGCGTCCTGATCTCGGACTTTCAGCCTCCAAAACTGTGAGAAATAAATTTCTGTTGTTTATAAGCTCCCTATTTATCCAGCTTACCCATTGGTGTTTTGTTACAGCAACCCTAACGGACCAAGATTTGTTAAAGCCTCCCTCAGTGAATGTTAATTTGCCTAGTTTTGTGATATTTTTTACCAGAGCTGTGTTGGTGGGTATATAAAAGTTATTTTTATTTTCTTAGTGGATTATTCAGTTTATTATGAAATATTCCTTTTTGTCTTGTTTATTGCTTTCTTTAAGTTCTACTATGAGACTAGTACTGATACACCTATTTCTTTTTGTATATCTTTCTCCCCCATCAGTTCTCTGCACAGATGAACCCTCTATAGACCCAGCCTGGTGACCGTATAAAACCTTCTGTCCCTCTCTATCCCTCTAGTCTGCCGGCGTCTTATCCCCATTGTGTCTTACCTTTATACCACTCAAGTGTTTTCCTGGTTTGCTTATGGTCTGCCTCCCACTTTTGAGTGTTAGCTTCGAGAGAGCAGAGGCGGTGCTTGGTCCCATCCTCCCACCCCCATCTTCATCTTAAACATCTTGCAGAGTCCTGGCATATAGTGGGCATTTTATGAATGTTGAATGAATGAATGGGGTAATGGTTAGCATAAGAAGTGGTCAGCAGGAGGCCTTCATGAGGTTGGAGGGTCGCTGGTATGTTTAAAAGCACGATTTTGGAGGGGGTGCAGTTGCTGGTGATGGGGCTGTGCGCTGACCGCAGCAGCGGGTGGCTGAGGTTAGGGGCAGAAGGGTGACTGGAGACCCGGACTTGAAAGGCCCGATGGCTGGGATGGGTTATCAGTGTGGGCGTTGAAACCCCTGACAGATCACAGGAGTCCTTTGGCTTTTATCACAGGAAGGTGAAGGAAATGTTCACTCACGGGTGCTGGGCTCCCTGCGCTCTTTGTGCTTCAGACTGTCTGTGGCCCTTAGTTTTGGAGGAACTCCTGGAAAGGAGGTTTTAATGTTCTCGGTCGTAGTTTCTTCTTCTTGGAACTAGAGAGGTGCTGCTCTGTTGCCTTCTGCCGTGGAATGTGGCTGCAGGAAAGTGTGAGCCCAGCCCGATTTCTTTTCCTTCTGGCGGGGATTGCTTTTTCTGCCTGCATGCTTGCAGAAGTCTTCAGTTATAGCCTGTCTTTTCCTTTCTTTTGAGTTGAGAGCAGTGTATGTGAAAGAAGACGAAATGCAGCTGCGTTAGGTAATTGACCTGTGAGCCCCCTTAATTAAATCTTAACGTGACTAGAACTCTTGTGTTTCTGAGTATTTATTCCTTTACTTGTACGAGGCTCCTGGGCATCGGCAGAGATCAGAGGAACTATTCTAGGTGTGGGCTGCGTCTTCCTGCCGTCACTCAGCTCTCCAGGCCTCCCGTTGGATGGGCTCTGACTGTGACCTGAAGCCCAGACTGGTCGTGAACCAGCAATAGTATTTCAACCAAGTACAATCAACATGATTCCATTCTAGAATTAATCTCTTCAGTCTGTCTAATAGGGCTCCCCAATGTTAGAATCCAATTTTTCTCTAACAGTAAGACCTTTGGTTAGTTGCACAGCTTCTGAAATTGCACTCAATTGGGTTTAGAATCTAGGAGGACTTAGGACCCTAGAATTTCTTTCGGGGCTGAGAGGTGGCAGGGTATAGTGGATGGAGTATGGGCTTTGAAGTCAGCCCCACCTGAGGTCAAGTTGCAGAGGTGCCTCTGATTAATTTGATTCAGCACAAGTTGCTTGGCATAATGGGATAGTGCTTGGATGTTATGAAGAATGCAGATAATATTTTTAAACTATGTTGCACGGTACCTGCCATAGAGTTGGTTAAGTGATCGTAGTTTTTATCTGTATTTTGTTAATTTGTGTAGCTGTTGCATACTGAGTTTTAAAGACATTTAAATTTGGACACGTTAAATCTAGTTAGTGCTACTTCTCGATGGCTAGTCTTATATGTTGGTTAGTGTTTTTCCTTGATGTAAGCAAATTACTGTAGTCAAACTCTCGTTTGTTAACCTGTGTTAATTGGGATTAAACTTTGAGATGGCATAACAGTTGGCCAGCTCCCTGTTTTATCTCCTGCGCACTTGGGGCTCTTAAGCTTATGGCTTTAGGAAAGTGGCCTCTTTTATCTCAGGTAATCTTACTTCAGCCCCTCTCACAATAGCAACACTCTCAAGCTCGTTTTGAGTGCAGTGTTAAATCATTGACTGGGGCACTGGGGATAATCTTAAGTACGACTCTTGACAAGTTAGGTCATCACAGAAGCCAAAGGAGGACAGTTTGCTGGTGTGTCTTGACTTGGATCCTCTTCTCTCCATCCGTATAAGACTAGCTATTCAAAATATTTTTAGCTGCCTCCCTAGGACCTGTATTCATCGTTGGCCTCCCAGTCTGAGCATATCCCCTATTGGTGCTAATAGAAAAGATGGTTAATTTTTTATGCCTAGCACTTTACAAAGTATTTTTTTTGTCATTATCTCAGTGAATCCTCACAACAGTCCAGTGAAGGATCTTCCTTTTACACATGAAAAGAAACCCCAGAAGTCTGCAGAGTTGAAGAGACTTGCTCCAGACCATGTGGTTTAGTGAAATGACCCAACTCACCCACATACAGTGGTGTTGACACAAGGTTTTGTGTTGTCCTAAACTGCCTGAGTGGGATTCTGTTTCAAATAATATAAAATAAAATCCTGTGTGGGGGGTGGTTTTTTTGGGGGGGAGGGGTGAAATTCACATAACATAAAATTAACCATTTCAGAGAGAACAGTTCAGTGGCATGTAGTATGTTCACAGTGTGGAGCAACCATTACCACTACCCAGTTCCAAAACATTTTCATTGCCCTAAAAGAAAACCTGTACCTGTTAAGTAATCACTCCCTATTTTCCCCTTCCCCCTGGCAGCCACCAATTTACATTCTGTCTCTATGAATTTACCTATTCTGAATATCTTATACAAATGTGATCTTTGTGTTTGGTTTCTTTCACTTAGCATAATGTTCTCAAGGCTCATCCACATGTAGCATTGTATCAGTACTTTATTCCTTTTTATACCTGAATTATATTCCATTGTATGGAGTTACTATATTTTATTTAACTTTTTATCTGTTGATGGACAGTTGGGCTATTTCCACCTTTTGGCTGTTGTGAATAGCGCTGCTGTGAACATGCATGTACATATTTCTATTCTGTTACACAGCACTTCATGCTCCGAGGTATTTACCCAGGGAAACCATATGTCCTTGAAAAGATTTGTATAGGAATGTTTATAACAGCTTTATTCATAATAGCCCAAAGTTGGAAGTATTCCGAATCTTGGCTGGGGTCTTGGTTATATAGTGGATATACTCTTTGAATTGAAACCTAAGATCTGTTTAATTTCACTATACATGAATTTCACTTTATTTTTAAAGAGAAAGAGAATAGGGCAACCCATGAACCTTAATTAGAAAAAAAAAATTCTGGCTGCTGTATTGTATTAGTCTGTTTGGGCTGCTGTAACAAAGTACCACAGACTGGGTGGCTTCTGAACAACAGAAATTTGGCTCTTATAGTTCTGGAGGCTGGAAGTCCAAGGTCAGGGTGCCGGCATGGCTGCGTTTTGATGAGGGTCCTCTTCCTGGTTCATAGTGGGAGCTTTTTCCTTGTGTCCTCACATGATGGAAGGGGTGAGGGAGCTCTCTGGGGTCTTTTTTTGTAAGAGCACTAATCCCCTTCATGAGGGTTCCACCCTCAGGACCTAATCGCTTCCCAAGGGCCCCATCTACTAATACTGTCACCTTTGAGGGTTAGGATTTCAACATAATGAATTCTGGGGAGACACAAACATTTAGACCATATCATATATTAATATAGGGGGATAAGAGTGGAAGCAGATCAGTTAGCAGTACGGCTTGGCTCAAGATGCTATCAGTGAAGCTGGTAAGTGTTCAGATTCTAGGTCTATTTTGAAGGTAGAGCTAATTGGGTCTGCTGACGGATACGATGGTGGATTTGAGGAAAAGAAAGTTGTCGGGGTGATAAGGTTTTTGATGAGGTGGAGTTGCCATATACTGAGCTGAGGAAGGCTGTGAGGAGCAGGCTTATGGGGAAATCAGGAATTTGGTTTGCGACATGCAGGGGTACGTGCTTGACATCTAAGAGAAGGTATGCAGTAGGTAGTTGTGATCTAGGAGGTGGCAGTTCAGGGCTCTGATCTAGGCTGGAATGTAAAGTTTGGAGTTTTCAGCACAGATGGTGATTCAAGTCCTGAGACTGAAGGACTTTCCCGAAGGAGTAAATGTAGACAGTGAAGCCTGCGAACTGAACCCTGAGGCACTTTTAACTTTTAGGGTTAGGGAGACGAGAGGAATCCAGCAAAGGGCAGTGAGAAGGCCTGGCCAGTAGGGTGGAAGGAAAACCAGAATACTGTGGTGTCTTGAAAGTCAAGTGTGGAAAGTGTTTCATGGAAAAAGATCCATCATCTTGGTTAAATAATATGAGGACCAAGAATTGACTGTTAAATTTAGTCGCGCAAAGATTACTGATGACCTTGATGAGAAGCGTCTGTGGTATGTTAAGGGCGAGCACCTGGTGCGTGAGCTCTGGAGACGATGGGAGGAAGGTGATGGGAGGCGGTGCGTGTAATGGGGAAAATTGCAGCCTGTTTGTGTGCTTATAGAAATGATCCACAGAGAGGCAAAATTTGATGAAGCAGGAGAGAGGGGAGCTAGAGCTAGAGCTGCAGCCTCAAGTTGGTAAGAGAAGGGAAGAGGTCAGAGGCTGAGGTGAAGAAATGGCAATTAACCCAGACCACCGGGAGGGAGAGGAGAGTATATGGGCAGGCCGCAAGTCAGTGGGTAGAGAGTGAGGGGAGATGGGTCTGTTGGTTTCTGTTTGCTGAGTGAAACAGGAAGCAACAGCTATCAGCGGAGAGTGAGGATTGGGGAAGAAAGGTTTTCAGAGTTGCAGAGAAGGGAGGGTGTGAAATAATTACCTGGGAAAGTGTAATCAGTGGATTAAGGAAATGTAGTTTGATTAAGGGGCAGCTGTAAGGGGCCATTTGAAGTTAGTGGTGGGGCTTTTACTCCTACCGTGTTAAACTGTTCTTGGGCTGGCATGAAGTAGGCAGAAAGTTGGATATAAGAGTGTTGGGTGTTTTCTAGTTGGGGTACCATTGAGATGAGAGAGGGGAGGGGCAAGAGTGTGTTCAAAGGGAGTGATTACAGCGATGGCCTGTAAGGTCTGCACTGGGGCGTGAGGATCGGGACAGGGTACGGATAATGAAAAGGTGGTAGGATCAGTGAGTTGAAGGATCCGTCAGGGTTGAGGAATTGTTGGCGCTGGCATCTCCAGGAGGAGGTAAGCAACAGTCAGGACCACCGCGGTGGAAGATTCAGTGGTGGGCGTAGGGTGCTTGAAATTGAGATGATGGGAAAGGTTGCAATTGTTTGGTAATGACAGAGTTTAGGGTGTGATTAATAAACTCAGTAGCTTGTTTCCATCCTTTGCATATTTCCTATTTTTAATACGAAAAACTCAATAAAGCATTTAGATTCCCTTTTATATATTAACTTCATTCTGGCTAATTTGTCCTGTATTAATTGGTACAGTGTTAAGGCTTTAGTGATTGTTTAGCCCATATTTTCTTTTTTCCTCCATTGATAAATCAAACATCTGCCATTTTGTGTGTGAAAACTGAAATAGAAAAATGCAGTCTAACTTTAGTATGAGCTATGCATGGAAGTAACCATGTCCTCCTTAGTTAATAGTATTGAAGTTTCAAGATAAGTTGAATTTTTCCACCAAATTAAAAATGGCTAACGTAAAATCAGTGGTAAGACTGCAGTACAGTAGCCCTGCGGTAGGCAGAATCACGATCCTCCAGTGGTGTCACATCCTAATCCCCAGAAACTGTATGTATGTTACGTCACATTGCAGAATGGACTTCACAGATGTGATTAAGTTAAGGATTTGGAGATGGCGTGGTTACCCTGGATTAGCTAAGTGGGGTATGTAATCTAAGGGTGCCTGACGAGTGGAAGGAGGAGGCTGGAGGGTCAGAGGCAGAGGGATTTGAAGACGCTGCGCTGCGGCTGACGCCGGCTTTGAAGATGGAGGGAGGGGCCGTGAGCCTGCGAACGCATGTGATGCAGTCTCTAGAAGTCCCCCTAGAGCCTCCAGAAGGAGGCGTTGGCCTTGAATTCAATCAGTATGACTCCAGCGTCTATAAAACAGACTAACTTGCAGGCCAGCTGAACTTGATCATAGCCTGATGGGGTGGGGTGTATTACATCTAATTAAGAAGTGGGACTGTCAGGAGGGGAGTTGGTTAGTCAGGTAATGAAGGCAGTTTTTAATACTGTTTATTCAAATACCAATCTACCAAGTAGAGTAGCCCCATCTACTGCTCAGTTGTACTAGAGCAATAACCCTGTGGTAGAGAATGATACACAAGGCTGTTTACCCTGATGTTTTAAAATATATATTAGATAACTGTTTTTAAATATATATATTAGACAATATTATATATATATAATATCTATATATAGATAATATATATTATAAATATGTATTAGATATATTAGATATTCTTTTGCTTAGATTTCTGTGCTCACTAAACAAATGCTTGATTATGATTTGGCTTCCTGTGTTGCATGTCTACATGGAAAGAGCTCAGTGAGCAGATGATTCAATTATCTGGTTCCCTTTGATTAATGTATTGGTTTACAATATGGTTTGTCTGTGGACAGGCGTGGGTGAAAATACATTGGCCAGAGGGCTTTCATTTCTCTTGGTCCCCTTGGCTGTTGTAATTTTCACTTAACATTGCTGAATTGGTATTCTGGTTTTAGTTAGTCCACTGAAAGTCAGTCGGTCCCTGGGAGATCCTTACTAACCCTGTGAGGATTAGTCTCTGGATCTTGAAAATTCAACAAGCTAATATAACCCCAGAAGGCTTGTGTGAGACATAAGATATTTTCCCCAGGTGACATAGCCCTGCTTCTTCAAAGCTGAGAGATAAACATGAGTGAGCTTTGCTTAAATCTGAATTTCTGTAATTCAAAACCAGGAAAGAGGCAAACACGTTAGTTTTCAGAATCAAGATAATTGCAACACCTGGATAGGTTGGAAAACTAGACCAAAAGTAAGGTGAAGTATAGCGTAATCAAGTGTAGAGTTTCATACCATATCATTTTTTAAAAAATTCGAAGTGTTGGTTGTAAGAAGATAAAGTTTATTGGAAGCCAGGAGAAGGATGGTACCAGAGAAGCAACATGATGTTAGATGGTATTGATAGAAGTGTAGTATTAAGCACATGGGAGGTAATTAGCGTGTTGTACTGGTACAAAACATTTTAAGAGGATCATGGGCATTTTATGAGGGCATTGGCAAACTGCAGAGTGATCAAGATGGTAACCATGTAGATATGAAGTCATATACAGTCAGCCCTCTGTATCTGTGGGTTCTGCATCCACAGATTCAACCAACCTTGGATCAAAAATATTAGGAAAAAAAAAAAAAAGAAAGAAAAAAAAAAAGAAAAAAAAAATTAGGAAAATTCCAGAAAGTTCCAAAAAGCAAAACTTGAATTTGCTGCCTACTAGCAACTATTCATAAAGCATTTACATTGTATTAGGTATTATGAGCAATCTAGAGATGACTTAAAGTGTATGAGAGGATGTGCGTAGGTTATATGCAAACACTGTGCCCTTTATAGAAGGGACTTGAGCATGTGCCGATTCTGGTATCCATGGGGGAGTAGGGGGGAGGGTCCTGGAACCAATCCCCCATGGATACCAAGGGACAACTGTAGACAGAAATGGAAATATTTAACCTAGGGAAGAAGTTAGGGTTGAGGAGGAGGTGAACATGATAGTGTTTTGCATATACAGAATTTGTAGTACGGTTAAGGAACAGGGATTTCTCCAGTTAGATCTAGAGGTTAGAACTAGTGCCAGTAGGTAGACATTAACTGAAAGACAAGTTTTTGATGCCATACACCCATAGCAAACGTTGGATCACCTATACATATCCCTGCCCTTTCTCCCTCCCTTCCTCCTAAGGGAACCTTGATTTTGTCTCTGTAATCTACCCTCTCTGTAGAGGTTTGTCTTTCAAGACAGGCAGACCCCAGCTTCAGGGGGGCAAATCATGATTAGTCTTAGCCAATCATGATAGACCCCTTTTCCTTATTGGTGACTGGCCAGATGTAGTTCTGGTCAGTAAGGTGTATGCCAGCGGTCTTCAGACACAGGCATTCCTCTCTGATAAAAAGATTCAGCAAGGAAGAAATAATCTTCTTACACTGGACATTGTTATGTCTGCATGTGAAGCCTGGAATGATAGGTGCCATCTTGAAACCATAAGGAGAGCTAAACCAGTGAGCTAGTGGCAGAGTGAAAAGAAGAATATAGCCTTTGGTGATACTGAACCACCAAAATAACAAACCTTGGAGAGACATGACCTCGGGACTTCTCATTGAACAATAAAAACAGATGAGTAAGTTAATATATCCTGATATTGCTGATTTTTCCTGAATTGTATAGGACCAAAATGATGCCCAACAGAGCTGCTCTGAAATGAGAAAGATTATTTTCCAAGGAAGCAGTCTTTTTGTCTTTGGAGATATTTAAGCAAAAGTTGAGTGAACATTTGATAGACTTGGGATTCCATCACTGGTGAAAATTTGGACTAGCTGACTTTAGCTCCTTCCTAATTAAAAGATTCAGGCTTTACCGTTCTAAACACAAAATAAGGAAGCAATCCGCAGTTCAGACAGAAGAAGTTGGGACTCACTTAGCTTCTCCATTTGGTGCCCTCTTAGCTCTCCTAGCATCTCTACTGCCCTGAGGGATGAATGTGGAACATTGTTTCTCATCATCCTGGATAGCCCATGATCTGCTGCTTTATATTGATAGCTTCCAGAGGGAAGGAAGTAGGACACAATTGTGTTTTAGTGTAAAAGACCTTTTCTGTTGTTTAGATGCACTGATTTATGGAGAGAAGAAAGTATCTCAGAGTAGATATTAGAAGTTTTGTTTTATTGTAGTAAAATCTTTTTAGCTTAGTTTTTTTCCTTTTGGAAAATGGACCACTTACTCCAGTGTTATTAATAGAGGATGTTGTAGAGACACAATGAAATGATAATACATTGGAAAATAGTTGTAGTGGTAGGCATTTATTAGAAATGTTTTCTGCTATTTGAGTAGTTTATAAGTCTTTATTAAATTGAGGCCAAAATAAGTAGCTCATTATTAAATTGATATCCCTGAATTTCAAGATGATAGTGAGAAGCTAAGTGATTTTAAAAACAGAAATGAATACAAATGACTCTACCTTTATTCATTATGGACATTATCAGAAACACTAGAGTTAAGGCCTTCTCAGTGTTTAACTGGATTGTCTTATTGTATTTTAGAAATAAAGGCAAAAAAAGGTTTTAATTCAGGTTTCAATTTCTAACATGACCCGAAGGTGGTATAGAAAGAGAGGATTGTCCACATATTATTGTGAATTTTCTTTTTGAACTTAGTTTTTATTTTCTCATAAAGCATGTTGGGCTTACGCTATCAGGAAAATTAATTAACATTTATGGTTACGTTAAAAAAAATGACAATCTTCTCTTACACATTACCACAACGTTTCAGAAGCTATAAGAATGACTCAAAAGTAGACAAGTTTGATTTCTGGAATTGTGACATAACTGGTAGTTTTGGGAGCTTCTCGTTTTTCTTCTTATTTTAGACTTCTGTTTCATTACCTTTCCCAAGACCCCCTCTGATATTAAAACTTTTTCCTGTCCAACCCCGGATTCCTCCCTCTCCTTGCCTAACAGGATGTTTTTGAACCACGGCTAACCCTGGGCACTTAGTCAGTAAGGGAACATTTGTCTGTGGACTTCTCTGTCCCTCTTTACGTTGCAGATTTCAGATGAGATATATAGGGCTCTTGTCTTCCTGCTCTTGGGCAGCCATATTGGTCTTTCTTGGGTATTGATAGACTCCAGATCTTCTTCATTATGCCTTTCACCAAAACATAGCAATTCTATGTTTTCTGCCTACTGTGCTCCTGTCTGTTCGGTGGTGATTAATCTCATTTTCAGCCATGAACTGAGTTAATAGATGTTAGCTTGTTAACCCTCCACCCCTTTATTTAAAAGCAAACGGACCCGGGAATGCCTGGAGATGCATTTTGGCCTTGATATGCCCTGTGAATTGTGCCATGCGTGCCAGTGTCCTCTGTGGGCGCCTGCTGCACTGAGAGGTGGCGCTTCTCCTGCCTTTCCCCCGCTCCTGCTGCTGGGAGCAGTGCTAGTTGCCCTGCGTCCCGTCTTCGGATCAATACGTAGGGCTGGCTTCCCGGGCCAGCGACCTGTGCAGTTGAACAGGGCCCTGCACTTGGCTTAATGTTTTCCTGTTGCCATCCTGAAATTCTTAATTTTTTTTCTTATAAGGGCCCTGCATTTTTGTTATGCACTAGGCCCTGGAAATTATATAACCTTCTCATCAATAAGCTTTGAACTCATTGCCTGCTTTCTCTCCTCCATTTGCTTCCAGCTTTCCCTGTGGGCTTTCTGTGCTGCCTCATAGCTTCTGCTCACCCCACTTACTTCACCCCCCCGCCCCATGTACGACTACCTCACATAAGTGGAATCTGCAGGAAACATAAAGTCTGAATTACCTGGTAACTGTCTAGCTGGTATCTGTCAAGGCTACCTGTTAAGATCCTCACAGCTGTTTTTTTTTTTTTTTAACATCTTTATTGGAGTATAATTGCTTTACAATGGTGTGTTAGTTTCTGCTTTATAACAAAGTGAATCAGCTGTACATATACACATATCCCCATATTTCTTCCCTGCTGAGTCTCCCTCCCACCCTCTTTATCCCACCCCTCTAGGTGGTCACAAAGCACCAAGCTGATCTCCCTGTGCTATGCGGCTGCTTCCCCCTAGCTATCTATTTTACGTTTGGTAGTGTATATATGTCCATGCCACTCTCTCACTTCATCCCAGCTTACAATTCCCCCTCCCCGTGTCCTCAAGTCCATTCTCTACGTCTGCGTCTTTATTCCTGTCCTGCCCCTAGGTTCTTCAGAACCTTTTTTTTTTTTTTTTTACATTCCATATATATGTCTCACAGCTCTTTTAAGGTTAGTCCCCTTGGGATCCACAGTATCATTACATTATGTTTACATTTTCATTTGGGTCCTTTAAGTCCCTCACTATTAATATTTTTAGCATTTAGCTATATACATATCTAATATTGTGTAATATAGTCTGCTTAAACCAGTCTGATTAGAAGAAAACATTTATTCAGAAATACGGAGAGAGGTGACATTATTAAGAATCTGAATACTTGCCAACAGATCAGGACTCCAAGCTAGTCAGCTGTGCTTGAAGGATTATGTAGTATAATGTATATGAACGTACTTTGTAAACTCTGAATTTTTGCCAAGTGCCAGTTTTCTTAAACATAATTGTTTATCATCCTGTGTACTGTTGATGGGAATGTAAACTAGTAGAGCCACTATGAAAAACGATGTGGTAGTTCATCAAAAAATGAAAAATAAAATTACCATATGATCCAGCAATTCCACTTCTGGGTGTATACCCAAAAGAATTGAAAGAATCTTGAAGAAGTATTTGTACACCCATGTTCATAGTAGTGTTATTCACAGTAGCCAAAAGGCGGAATCAACCAAGTGTCCATTGATAGATGAATGGATAAGCAAAATATAGTCTATACATATGAATGAATATTATCCAGCCCTAAAAAGGAAGGACACAAAAAATAAACACATGAACCTGGAGGACTTCACGCTAAGTGAAAGAAACCAGACACAAAAGGGCAAATGCTGTATGATTCTGCTTACGTGAGCTACCTATAGAGTAGTCAGATTCATAGAGACAGGAGAATGGTGGGTGTTGGGGGAAGCGGGGAAAGGGGAATGGGCAATTACTGTTTAAAGGCTGCAGAGTTTCAGACAATATGAAATGAATTGTGGAGATGGATGGTGGTGGCAGCACAACAGTATGAATGTATACTTGCTACTGCTGAACTGTACACTTAAAAATGGTTAAGATGGTTAAAAAAAAACTTAGTTGTAAATTTTATCTCAGGAAAAAAAGGAAAATAATAATCCTCGTCAAGTTGGGGAGTGAGCAGTGTGTGGAGAGCAAACATGGCAGAATGTTGATAGTTATTGAAAGTGAGTTGAGGATACATGAGGGTTCACTGCACTAGTCTATTTACTTCATACACATTAGAAATTTTCCATAGTGAAAAATTTTTAAATGGTTGCCATTCAGTTTAGAAGACCAGATTTATCCATCAGGGGATTCTAGTGGCTGCTGCAGCCCTCCATAACGATGGACATTTCCAGTGATGAGAGAGGGATATGGCCAGTGAGGAATGGAACAAATTGTGAGGCGTTCTGACTGGAAGAATGATGTCGCTTTTCACAGAGAAGGAAATTGAAAGGGCAAGAGTATCTCATAGGAAGTTAAAGTACCTGAGTCCCTCTTATTTGCTTTCCTTTTACTAGAACAGTTGCTGACTGAGGCCAGGGAAACACTAAAATTTTTTATTGTGCATTAGTGCTCTTAATAACTGTATACCTTCTTCTTATGAGCCCAGACCGGGCTGTAGTTGTTGCCTGTGTTGTTGGGAATTACAAAAAAAGAATGACACAGTTACCTGATACTGTAAAGTTAATAGTAAAAATGCGAATGGCCTGCACTTCATTGAACGTGAACTTGTCTTAGACATCTCTACGTTAAGACAGTGTGGTTCTCTTTTCCAACACAGGCACTTTTTTCTATTTCTGTTTCAATGCCAAACACAGGCACTTTCTTTCCCATCATGGGCAGAGTGACCACCCAGTTATAAAATGTTTCAACTATTAGTCTGATCATCTCTTTTAGATAACACAATCTCTCTTCGCAGGGCTGAAGCATCTCAAAGAGATAGAAACCTTTTAATCTGCTTCTAAGAAAACTAGACAGCAGAAAGCAGAAACATTCTGATATGTATACACATTAAACTTCAAAATGTACAGATCCGGTCTTCTAGCCATTGTAAACAAAGGATGAAGGAGCGGAGAATGTTTTTATCATTTACGTTTAAATTTTATAGAGTTCTCACTCTTGGTTATAAAAGATCCATAATGTGGGGAATTTGGTACAAGAACAGTGAAAGTACATTTTGTTTGCTTTGTATAGAAAATATCTAATTAAGCTTAATTATATGATGGGCTGATTCTGGGCACAGCTCAGATCATTCTGTAGACGTAAAGAAAAGGCTTGCAAAGAGGTAAAATATCTACAGCTCATGGTAAAGGAAGCATATTACTTTCTAAAATAAAGAAATCTTACATTTCTTTCTAGATCAGTACCAACAGTTCTAATAGAATGTGGGCAGAACCCTTAAATATTGAACCTAAGAAATTTGACATCTTGCCCCACCTACCAGAATAAGGTGAAAATACTCGCTGCTTATTTTCATTTACTAGAACATAAGTATGTTGATTTCCTGCTCAAATCTATAAATGTGGTGGCCATTGACTTTAGCATTTGCTAAAATTATCAAAAATGAAAGGAATAGCATATTCTACAAAGTTTCAAAATGAATAGCCCATACATACATACATGTAAAGGGAAGCATACATACAATAACTTGCAGGATATAATGGCTAGTTAGTGTGGGATGTCATCAGCTTGTATTCTTTGTAACAGAGCATCATACTTTTCAGTTAAATGTGTATTTTACCTGGATGTCTGTTATCTGATTTTAATAATTTCAATATGGGGGAACTAGACCACTGCCATGCACCCAGCTGCTGTGGTAAGCACAAATGAATGGCAGTGTAATCTGAACATGTGTTCGCAGACTGATCAAATTATATTAGGGCGTTTGTTTAAAGGAATTTCTTGCTTGAGTTTGTACCTGTTCCATCACTGTGAGAGAAAATAAGGCATAAGATAAGGCAATTTCAAATACACTACTAATAGGGAATCTTATTAAATATGCTTGCTTTCTTGTACTGTTGTAATTAACTTTTCGTCAATGTGTTTTCTTCCAAGACTGATTTGTCCACTGTGCACATTTTGAATACCTACTCTGTATAAAACATTAAGCTAAATACTGAGAGAAGTGGAAGATACAAAAATCAATGACAGCTCGTGCTTTCAAGCTTAGGATAGAAGTCACTTCAGAAGCTGAATTGTCAGTTGAAGACTGAAAAGGTGCTACGTGTTAGGAGCACATAGGGAGCCTGTTAGGAGAGTGTGGGAGGCGTAGAAGTCAGGCTGCAAAGAGCTAAGGAGTTAAGGGTGAGAGATAAACACAGTCCCTGGTGCACTTAGGATAAAGCCACAGCCCTCATCGGGCCACGTGAGATGGCTGGCCTGGCTCGTGCCTGTGTGCGCTCCTTCAGGGTTCTGTTGGCACACTGCCCTTCTCTCTGGTCCTCCCAAGTCACGGTGTTCTCTGCTGTCCAGCACTTTCACATATCTGGTTCCCTTTGCCTGGAATGCTACTTCTCTTGTTCTTTGCCTAGCCAATTTCTGCTCAGCCTTTAGATCTCGTGAAATGTCACTCCTTCCAAGAGACCCCGCCATTGCTGCTATGTAGGACCACAAACACACAGGTCGTGCGGAATGGCAGCGCAATCTAAATTAAGCCCCCCTAATGATACTGTTATAGACACCAGTGTTCTTCCTTTGTGTCAGTTAACATTTTGAATCCATAAATGTATCTGCTTATCTGTGTAATGGAATCATAAGCTCCCTGAGGGAGGGGCCTTGCTAATTTGTGTCCCCAGGCTCTGGTGCATAGTCACTTTCCAGGAAATATTTTTGAGTGAATGAACAAATGTAGATCACTCTTCAAATTTGGCATTTTGGCAGTAAAGAAAAAGAGGAAGAAGGACGTTCTAAAGTCAGTGATGTGTTCAAGGAAATGGATCGTGCCTCAGTCTCAGGATCAGGAAATCTGAATGTGTCTGTAGGCAAAAGGAAAGGAGCCATTGTCGGGAAAACAGAAGATGTAAATGAAGGATTAGAATTCCACAGGAGCTGTGTGATAGAGGAAGAGTTAGCCTTAGAAAGAAGAAGATCCCTGTGTACCCTTAGATAGGAGAGAGAGAAGGGTTTGGAAATTGTAATCTGTTAGTGAGGGCTCAAGTAAAATTAATATTAATCTCCTGATAATTTCCACAACACTTTCAATTATAGTGGCCTAATATCTAAAGAAAAATGCAGGTTGAAAATGTTCAAAATTGTGTACATGCCAGTGGTTACGCACCATGGCTCCCAGTGAGAAGTGATGCATCGTGATTGTTAGGCCCATTTGCCGTAAACTCTTGAGGGTGGAGGGTTCCTGCAAGTGCCAGCATCTAGTCGTGCCAGGGTAGACGTGCCTCCTTGACCTGCTGAATAATTCAGGGATTCTGCCTCTGGTTAGTGCTGATTTGGAACAAATGTGAAAAGGATTATAGAGTTAAGACCATTTTTAAATGGACAAATTTTTTTTTAGCATTGTTTGTTTCTCCTACCTAGGAGGCTGATTTTCTTCAGTGATGTTTTAGTGGGAAGCCTGACCAGTTTCATGTATTGTTTATAATAGTGGGTATCACATAATATAGCAAGACTGTAATTTTTTTAAAAAAATAATTAATTAATTGATTTATTATTGGCTGTGTTGGGTCTTCATTGCTGCGTGCGGGCTTTCTCTAGTTGCAGAGAGCGGAGGCTACTCTTCGTTGCGGTGAGCAGGGGCTACTCTTCGTTGTGGGGCGCGTGCTTCTCATTGCGGTGGCTTCTCTTGTTGTAGAGCATGGGCTCTAGGCGTGTGGGCTTCGGTAGTTGTGGCTCGCGGGCTCTAGAACACAGGCTCAGCAGCAGTGGCGCACGGGCTTAGTTGCTCCGCGGCATGTGGGACCAGGACCAGGGCTCGAACCCGTGTCCCTTGCATTGGCAGGTGGATTCTTAACCACTGTGCCACACCAGGGAAGCCCTGTTGAAATTTATAATTAACTTACTGGCACTCATTGATTTTATTAAATGGGAGACCTCAATGTATCAGTCTTGAAGTGACAAATGGAGTTTTATGATTAACATAACAAGACTGAGTATAAAATTACTTGCCTTAGTAAGCTATAAAGCATGTCTTCTGAGTATTAAAATCTCACTACTTTATCATTAAAGGTCTTGACCAAAGTGAGAGTAGTGAAAATTGTGGAATTCAAAGAATAGGGTCAAATATTTGTTGTTGTTGCATTCTCTGGGTTGGATGGATTGGTTCAGGAAATATGATAGAACTGTAACTTGTATAACAAAACATACTGTGATTGAAGCAAAGGGGGGAAATGAAACTGTGAACATAGTATGGACGAGGATAAAAGTTGCTTAAGGGAAAGATCTGAGTTTTGGAGAGGCAGCTACTTTTCGTTTTTTTCCAAAGAATGCTAGCAAATATGAATTGAGAAGAACTGTGGGTTCTCTTTGTTGATGTAAGACACAGATTTGGAATTTACAGATAAGTGAATGTTTAAGGCTTATAGCAAAAGTGTATCTATCAATTATTTATGTCTTCTTTGAAATTTATTGCAACTGAGAAAAGCAGGGATCTATGACATACATGATAAAGGAGAGAACATTGACTGTTTACAAATAAGACCAGCATGCAGTTTTCCTTGATGAAGATTTGAATGCATCACAATATAAAACTTATAGAATCATCTTATGAACATCAGTGGGAAATGAACTTCAGAGCTTATTGATTTTGTTTTTAATATTTTCACTTGAGGCAAGCCATAGCCTAAACCTAGGTATGACTCAAAACAGTTCTTTTCTTCTTTATTCTAAATATTTAAGTGTAAATTACAGTTTATTCCTCTAAAGTGTGGTTCTGAGACCTAGAAACTTCAGAGTCAAACCATTTAACTTTGTACCAGTTGTCCAGATATTAAATTTAGTTGGAATTCACATGAAAAATGAAGAAAGATAAGCTAACTCAGATGTGTTTATAGACCCTTGATTTAAGACAAACATAGAACTTAAATTGAATCATGTGTATATATTTTGATATTTTTTGGTAATGTACCATATTCCTACACAAAGAATTTCATTGGTATAGATCAAGCAGAGAAATGAAAAACATTGAACAATGTTAGTATAGACTCTAGTGGTTATTTATGTATTTTATTTAATTTAATGGATTGGTATGAATGGTATAAAAAATTTATGAGATATTTGTCTTCATTACACTATAGTTAAGGCCAACTCTTTAAGTAACTTTGGCAGCAGAATTTCTGATTTTAAATTGTGGCTTCAGGTGAATGAAATACTATTATATTAAGTGATTTTAAAGTTTCTTGGCTGACATAACCTTACAAAATAGTCTGAGATGTTTATACTTGGGTTTGAAACCACCAGTGCTCTCCAAATGAAGGATAATTAATTTTCAGGATTGATGTAGGGTTTTGAAAACACAAGCTTCACACGAAAAGAGACCAACTGGTGACTGGCGTTCACTTGCAGCATGAGCGTTGGGCTTCTGAGTGGGTTTTGTTTCCAGTCCTACAGTCTCATTCAGTTGTCGTGTGATACATACTGATCTCCTCCTCTCATGGAAACAGCAATCCTTATTTTCTGTCCCCTTAGCGTTATAGCCCAGACCTGAGACAAAAAGTTAGGAAATAAAAGGCTAGGACCCCACTCGCTGAGGTTTGGAACCATCTTTCATATTCAACACTTGACTTCCAGTGCTTCGAAACATTCAATATTTGTGGAATGAGTGAACACTCACTTTGTAGAAACAGGTTAATTTTCACTTACTACTAGCATCACTGTTGGAACTAGGGGTTCTAAATACACGAAAATGTGTTTCTTAGGGCCAGATCATTGTTCTGGTTCAGCGTTACACTTTACTTTCTTGCCTTGGTTTATGTGCGTAAAGAAGTGCTAAGTTGCTGTCTAACATCATTAGCTTCATTAATGATATTGTTATATTTAACTCTGTAAGAAATAAATAAATGTTTCATAATCTCAGGAGATTAATAAAATATTACTCTGGCTTTGTTGAACCACCTTGGAATTAAATTGTCATTATTGTTATACCCAGCAAGCTGACAGGGTAAGGAGAGCACACTTTCTAAATAAGGTTGTGATACTCTGGATGGAAATATGTACATTTTCATTTTTCTGAGATTAATCATGCCTTCTAATATTTTACATTTTAGTGTCATGTTCGAGGTTTCATTTCATGACCATTTGTTCATTCACATGTATTTTTATTTTTAGCTCTAAGCGAAAGACATGAGGCCTAAGACTGAAATGAGGTTGTTTTGAGGCCATCTGATTTCTGGCTAGAAGGTGTGCGATCGCCTCGTCCTGAAACCACTGCAGACAGAATGGTAATGGCAAAGCCTGAGACAAAGAGAGGCCTTCATGTTTTTCCATGTCTCCTCTCCTACCCCAATTCCTTTCTTTTTAAGCTTAAAATTTTAAGTTGTAAACAAAAGGTATTAAACAACATGCTGCCATTCTAACTAAACTGGTTCAAGTGTTTAATAACAAAAGGATTAATTATATAAAACTACAATTAATTAAACCTTTTAGAGTTGTTTAAACATAACTTTAAAAAAATGAGCTCTTGTGAGCTACTTAAGTAACAACAAAATATTTATTATACGAAAGCACCTGAGCCCATTAGGTGTTTGCAGATTGAAATAATGTTTTTCCTTTGAAAACCAGTACAGCTTGCTCTTAACAGGGACTATGGGCTTAATAAGGTTTTCAGAGTAGGAAGTAAGGATTCTTGCCACAGCTTTGCTTTTCTGTCATAAAGAATTTTGATGTTTTATGTATGTGTGTGTTTTTTGCTTTTTACTTTTTAAAAAGTAAAGTGCCCATTAAGAATGTTAGTTGAACCAGTTAAACTCTACTCTAATTATTACATGTATCTTAGTTCAAAATATATTTTATAGTTGAAGATAACAGCACTCTATTATAGTAAAACATTTTTCAGGAAGTGTAGTGGCTCTCTTTATTAAGTTTATTCCAATGGACCATGTCCTGTTAAATGTGTTGATATAGCGGTGCTCATAAGGCAATCACTATCCCTCTACCCCCCCCAGAATAGAATTTCAGTAGCTTCTTTGCTCAAGTTCAAATTTTATACTAAGCCACTTTTTCAGAAGAAGTGGCTCTTGATATTATTTCATTTCCTGTACTACATGTAACAGCATTAATAGCAAAAATAATATTATAAATGTACTTATATTTAGTCTAAATTATGCATCAGTTTGTTTAATTGATGAGGTGCTGAGAAAATGAAATTGTCATCCTATTCCAGAGAGTAATGCAGAGGGCAGATTCTAAGGAACTGACAACAATAAGAATTATTATTATTTTTTAAAGTCATGCTTATTTTCATGTTCTCTTCTAGAGGCTCAGTTGTAATATAGTTCTAAACATCACCTCATTTCCTTACAAACAGTGTTTTCTTAAAAACAGTATTACAAATAGTATTTTACTGACAGTATTTTCTCAGATGTTGCGAGTGACTTAAAATTTATAAAATATATTCTTCTTATTCATGTATGTGACTTTCTGTGATAATAGACTTATTCACATGTTATGTAAATCCAGGCACTGTTTTGGTTGACCGGAGTGCAATGACTATATATCTGTGACCTCAATTTATACTTAGATAATTCAGCCTAGCCTTGTTCTAAAGAAAAGCAATGTACAATAGGTTGTTTCCTTGTTTTATCTTATCTCTTAATTTGTTGTTTTACTCTTCTTTTGGAAATGTGAACTCTGAACTCCTGATTTTCTATGGAAAAATTAAATAGGCTGGTCTAAATAGCATGGTTTTTAAGCCTGTAGTTAGAAGAATTGTTCATATAGTTCATTTTTGTGTATTAATGTTTTAATGAGAATTACTGATTATTTTTATTTTTAGAAATTCTCATTTCTTGTATTTTCCCAAACAAAATTGTTTTTCTTTTTCAAATAAAGCCTATCTAGATTGACCCTTTTTGAGGTTACAAGAACTTTGAAGGTCATCTTTCTTATTTCATGTGCTAAAAGTTAATGTAATAGAAGCACAAAGACTTTAACCACTACTAACTGGCTAAAACATAGTTTCTAAAGGTATGAGTTACATAAGAATGAAATCAGTAATTTCATTTATGCATCTGAATGTCTGTTACCTTAATGGTAGCTTTTCAAAGAAAATAAAGACAAATCTAATACCACTTTAAAGCCTGAAGCTGTAAATATGAAGATATTTTGACCCAGTAAATATTTAAATAGGTAATGTGTATGAGTATAGTTTAATATTTATTTTGTTATAAGTAAATTGCCTTGTTATTAAGCAAAACTTTAATATTAGACTTACAAGCGTATAACTGTAAATGAGAAAAAAATTAACTTTAAAATGTTTTGAAAATTATAAAAGTAAATATTGACCTTTTCTAAGAAAGTCTTTTCCTTTTGACATTGTTTAATTTTTTTTCCTTTTTGTTTTTTAGGTTTGCAATTTTTTTTGGTGATGGCATGTTCAGAATCTTGGATCCCTAAGTTGAATATGTTGGAAATATTTAGGAACTCTGGAAATTGTTGTTTTTGTATATATAATGACTTTCTAGGTGAACCAATAGATTTGATAAAAAGTATATAAAAGAATAGGTATTATAATTTTGTATTTCTAAGTTAGCATGCATGTCTCAAATTCTCAGCTATCATTATTAGTGTCATACTCTGGAGACAGTTATCTTTTGAAGATTTGGGGGCTCTCATGGACCTCATATTTTCCCAGGCAGTTTATGTAATCCTCCCATGCCAATTTGGTCAGCTTCTTTGCCTGCCTACCTTGTAGTGTAGCTTACTTAGATCAGAGGTAATTCTTGATCAGGAGGAGAGAAGATAAAATAATCATCAGGTGAGTGCTCGCTTCGGCAGCACATGTACTAAGATTCGAACGATACAGAGAAGATTAGCGTGGCCCCTGTGCAAGGATGACATGCAAATTTGTGAAGCGTTCCATATTTTTTTATTAATTAAAAAAAAATCATCAGGTGACAGTCCTAAAGGTAGTAATTACAAAACTTCAACCTGGAAATGGCCTCAACATGGTCTATATCAGAATATGCAAATTCTATCCGATATATACAAATACATTTGTGGCAAAATGCTGCCAATTTTCAAGTTAGATATTATTATGTGGGACGGAAGTGCCAATGAGGAGGGAAAGGAGCTGCTCAGTTTCACCTCCTCCTCTCTCGCTGTTGTTGAGTGAATAAATTTGGAAAGGAAAATGCCAAGAGGCAGACTGTGTGAATGAAAAGGAGAAGGAACAAAACCTGACTTTCCAAGAAGGACTGTTTCCCTTAAAAAATTGAAAGTTGCCTATATTCCATGTACACTGTTTTAAAACTATAGGCTACTTTCATGTAGACCCAGAATGTGAACTAGGTCATTCTTGACCCTAGAAATGGGTGGAGATGTATTTGATAGGAGAATCAGTGCTTGGGTGACTGGAGTTCCATTATTGGTGGTTATCTTCTCTGGCCTGTTCCTGCTGGGATTAGGAACTTGAGGAACATTCTGGGTGGGTAGTTATTTTGATGGTCAAATATGATTGCCTCCCTATCCTTTTGACCAAAACTGGAGAAAGATTGATTTTTTTTTTTAAGACCTTATTCAGAGCAACTTGAAAAAGGATTAAAGGGAAAGGATAAGTAGAATTCAGGGAACTATAGAGATTGAGTGGTAGCTTAGTAAGATGTTAATTATTTGTTTATTGCAAGTTTTATTATTGGTAGATTATCCAGTAATACAGAAATTGGTGTAGAACAGAAGTTTTCATAACATTTCTATTAGAAGGCGTTTAGAAGCTAAATAAACTACACTGTAACCGCACCCTCCCCCCTCCTCCCTTGCTTTGCTTGGTTAAAGAGGAATTGGCTGATATATATTTAATAAATGGCACAATGAAAACATCAGATAGATTTTTTAAAAATCAAGTTATATTTTAATCTAACTGTGTTGCCTATTTAGCTGCTTTCCCATTACAACTGGCTTTTAAAAAACTCTCTTTCTGTGATACTTTTGTCAATAGAGGTGTTTCCTCTTAGCCAATTCTAGCCACAATATTGACCGGGCCTAGGCATTTGATATACCCTAAAGGAATTAGGCAGGAAAAAACTTGGTCCCTACTGGAATGAATATTTTAAAGACCTTCTTAGATTCTGTGAACACTGTGAGTACAAATGAAAGAGACCCAGGAGAGGGGAAAACTTAAGAGCCTAAGAATAAAAATGTTGATGGGAATGTGGGCGGGGTGGTAAGCTCTTATATAACTAAGCTAAGGTGCACTAAGGGCAGGGAATTAGTTTCCTGGAGGTTATGAGGTAGCCTGTGAAATCCCTTGGACAGGAGGCCTTCCGATGTTAATTCGGGTACTTCACACTGGCATGCCACAGTATTTTAAGGATAGTGGCAGGTGATCTTGGGAAATATCAGTGCATTTCCTAACAATGAGTTTGATTTTATTCTGGTATGTTATGAATGGGCATGTAGCTCAAAGATTAGCTTAATTCAAAATAAATATCTTAAATATTAGAGAAAATATTATAAAAATGGGTCTTTCGTCCCTGCTGTATAACTTTAGAAAATAATGCAGAATACTGAACATAGTAGAGAATTGATGGCATGAATATAATCAGTGTTTGATGGTTGCTTTCTAGAAACTTCTAAATAAAACCTAAATTTGTTTAACGTTGTACTACAATAGCATTTCTAGTGTGTATGTCTCATGGGAAGATCTGTACCTTCTTGGATCTCTGCCCTTCACGGCCTTGCACATCACCATGAGGATTCAGAAATTGACTCAATTACCCAGGGGTGATTAGATCTTTGGGTACAATCAGTACATAGGGGCACACAGAGAAAGTGAGCCTCGAACGATGGCTATTTGTATTTTGGAAGTTTTAAACCCCATTTTGAAAACCGGCAGAAAGCTATGGATCGTTTCTCCAACAAAACTGCAATTTCTGAGGGTAGAGGGACGGCCCTTGGTTGTCATTCAGGAAGCCCTGATCTAAAAGACCATCTTCATTTTACTTCTGACCTTGCTCCAGCTTTGTTGTCACTCTCCGTCTGTAGTTCTCTGTCACCTTTGAATGGAGCGCCAGATCCTGAAGGATGCTTACTGCCTTGCACACTGAACTGAAGCCACAGTCCAGAGCTTTGTGATGTCACGGAGCAAAAACTCTGCAAAGGGCTGCCCCAAAGGTGCAAATGGTAAGAATAGGGCCTGAGGCATGGGACAGCCCTCCTAGGTAGTACCTACCTCCTGCTGGTTTAGGGGCATTTATTTCATAGTCGGTTGAATATTAATGTTTTGTTTTTAAAAATGAGCATATTTCTCCTAAAATTTTTAATCATTATAAAGGTGTTCTACCTAAATGTAACTTTTTTTTCTCATGTCTTAGGATATCACATTCATGGTGTGAAATGTGTACTTCAAATTAACATAATGACTGGAAATTTGGGATTCTGTTATTTTGTGACTCTGAATTTGTAGCACATTTTCAGGAAAATTGTTGAGATTCCTAGATATTTTGTTCTTTATTCCTTTCAAGTTTCCTGCGTGTATGATTATTTCTGAATATTATTAATCTATTTATAACTTTAGAGAAAACTGCCTTCAGTTCATATTTTGACACAGAAGGGATGCTTTGATTTATCTTATTAGAAACGTGTTTTGACAAAAAATTCCATTTGAGTGGCTCTAATCTGCATTTTGGAATCTCAGATCAACTGCTTGTTATGGCATTCATTGGGACTTTTCTGCAAAATACAGCTTCACTGAGAAGGTCATCCTTGAAAAATCAAGAAATCTGAAGGAAGTCATTTTGGGACCGAGTAGAAAGATGGAAGATCATCATCAGATTACAGCACAGCACACTCTGGAAACATCTTAGACTTCACTACTTTTGTATGTGAAACATAATTTGAATGTCTTTTATGAATTGGACCTGTAGACAGATAACATATATCTTGAATGTAAGAAAAACACAACTCTAGCCTCTAAAACACTGCCGTCAGTACAGTCGACTCTTGATCTTCACACTGGTGGAGGGAGCCTGGGTCCTTCAGCTTAACTAAAGTTAGACGTCATGTGTTCTGATTCAAAGGTGTTTCTGTGTTCCTTTTGGAATATAGTGTTTGGACTTTTACAACATGTGCCTCCCAATTTCACCTGCCCTGAGAGAGGAGACTGAGTTCATCTGTGCCCATATGCTTGTTCTCTGTCCTTCTTTTTTTTCTGTACTGTTGACCTAAATGTGGGGAAAACGTTGAGCATATAGGATTCCAAAATTGATCAGAATCTGTTAAATCTATCCCACTTCTCCTTCCCAGGTAACTTTATTCCATTTCCTTTTCAACTCTTCTAAATGTTGCCCAATTTTAGCCCCTCAGGATAGAATCATAACAGCACTGTCCAGGCTTCTTCCCTCTTGTCCTGTTTTGTTCTGCCTGTGATGGGAGGTGTCCGTTGCTTTCCTCTGAAGGAGTCTGCTTGTGTCCTTGCATTTCCATCGCCCTCCCTGCCTGCGGGGAAACAGAATAGATCCAGACTCAGCAATCTTGGCTCTCTAAGGTTTGCCTCTAAAAGTTCATATAGTATTGTATTTAAAATAGAGCTCTTTAGCTGTGGTGTTGACAGGTGTCTCCATTGGCCGTCTGCTCTGTGCCGATGCTCAGCTGGGTGTGTCTGCCCACCCTTTCCCTCACCACCCAGGCTTCTTGAGGCCAGGAGTGAACCCTCACCCTGCCTCGGGCACAGGACGAGCCCCCACTGACTTCTCTGTGAGCTTGCCTAGGTCCTGGAGTCAGGAGTTAATGAGATAGTCGAAGAGATCCATATGTTTCCCCCCAGATGCTAGTAAAACAAATCATGTGCGGAGAAAATGATCACGTCAATAAGATTTTGAAAGCGAGATTTGTCCAAAAATATGCCAGATTTGAGGTTACCTACATGAACCCACATTGACCATCCAGGCATGTCTTACTTTAAAAAATACACAAAGTAACATAACCCTTAGAAAATATTACCAAATTATCCTGACATTTTCAAAATGTGATAGTACTCTAAACACTTTTTTTTTACAAGTAGCTTTCAGAAACACGTGCAAATGTGTTTTGTGTAAAGGAGTATATACTGTATATAATATTCTGACTCTTGCTGTAATAAAATTAAACGGTCTCATTATTTAAAGCCTAAGAGTTTGAAATTATTTTTTTGAGTAAACTTTTACAGCATACAATACTATGTTTACTTCTCATGGAATGTACAAATATCCTTAGAAGCTGCTCTTGTGTGTTTGTTTTCCGCATATTCCACATAAAATAAAAATATTGTAAACAGGGTCCATGTCTCCAGTAAGAGTTTCCAAACTTTTGGCTGTAATTACCAAATGCTTGGGTTTGGGCTGGCTGGAAATGCGTATCAAGTATTTCTGTGTATGCAGCAAACTTTGTCCAAATAAAGTAGCTTTGTACTCTGAAGGAGCTTTTAGTAATGATACTTTTGTTAAATAAAATATATGAGTTAAAGGAAAGGAAATGAACAAAAAGATCTGTAAATGTGATGGTCTAAATTAGTGGTTTGTGACCGTTTTCTATCCAAGTTAACAGCAGTAGTAAGTCAGTAGGAATGGGGTGGAGGTGGGATTTGTAGTTTGAAGGGAAAAGAAAGATCCCCATCTGGAATTAGCAGTGGTGTGGGTCAGTGTGTGTGAGCTGTGACCCGTGGACCCTGAATGCAAGGTCAAGCTTGGTACTAGAAGTCTATCCTCACGGTTCCTGAATGACCAGCAGAGGAAGGGTGTTGATCTGAGGCAAAATAGGAAAAAGAAAAGCAAAGACAGTGTAAGGACTTCAAAATACTTTTTCAGTTAAAAAAAAAAAGAAATGGCCTTTAAACTTTTATGTCCTCCTGTCTACTGTATGCCCTTATTTGGTAAAAATGAAAAGCTTGCCATCCCAAGTTAGTTCTCTAAAGATATTTAAAAATTTTTGTATTGGTCTGTGAAATCGGAAGGCTGGGAGCTGCTGCTTCTTGGAATGTTAATTCCAATATTCTGTGCAATATTAGTATATTAAGGTCCCAGTTGTTTATCCCACAACCCATAACTCATAGGACACTGATTAGGGTGCCAGAGAACAGTTTGGGAAGGTGTAGATAATTACTTCAGCACTGCTGTGTCATGGGAGTCATTGTCATAACCTTATTATGGGTAGCAGTTAAAAGGATAGCTGGTATCCTGTTTCAACCAGTGGTTGTCTGGAAATCTCTCGGAGAAATTGCCAATAGTTTCGTGTGAAAATGAACTGATAATGCAAAGATCTGCTACAATACAAACTTTGAGGAAATCATTTTTACTGCTTTGCAGATGATTTTTCAACCTGTGAAATAGTCATCAACATGCAGGAAATTCTACACTTATACGACCAGGAACTACGCAGTGGTTATAACATTTTTATTTCTGCTTATCTCTGATATTAAAGTTCAAGATTGAATGGTCTTGTGTGACCAGACTACTTTTATTAATTAGCTTTAAAAGAACCAGAGAAAAGAATCCCGAAGAAGGAGAAACTAAGGATGACTCCGAGATGTGTGGGCCGTAGGGTGATCAACTTCATCTTCCCCCACCGGAAGGGCATTTTTCAGAAAAGTATAAGCTACACAATACCTATTTTTATGTCTCGTCTACTTATGTGCTAGCCACTCTGCTAAGTGACATATATATATATAAAATATGTGTCAAGGAGTGAATTTCCAAGAAAGATACTGAGATTTCTTCCTTTGGCAGCTTTAAGATGAAGGTTGGTCTCCTTCCTGAACAGGTGCTTGTAGGCAAGTTCAGAGGAAGTCAGTGATCTCTAGTCATGGTTTACAATACTCCAAAGTACCTCCCTTTATCTCCAGGGATGTTGCAAAATTCTCACTGAATTGCTCATTAGGGAAAGCTTGTCATATTCTACATTAAGTGTTTTCCGTAGAGACTTTTTCTCAGGAGACCCAACTTTGAGTTATTAAACCCAGGGCTATGATGAGTGAGGCAGACACCTGCTTTCTGTATTCACTGGAACTTGAAAGCAAGAATGAAATTACTAAATGAGATGAAATTGGTTTGAGAGATATTTTGGACTTCATTTGCTATATACTGTACGTCCATTCCCAAGGGTGGAAAACAAGAGTTTTAAATTTCTCAATACTGGAAGGCACTACTTTCCCATTAAAATTTTGGATTAAATATTTTGAGCATTCTTAATTTTGTAGCAGAGAAAGGATAATTGATTGAAACCATTTCACCTCAAATATGACCCAAAATTTTGGTAGATCTGCAGTTTTGTATTCTGAAGAGAAAGCACACGTTTCTTATTATGGGCCTTTGATAACACAGGTGTAAGTCGGAATTTAGTTTTTTTCTCATCAATAGCTCAGTCTTGCTCCAAACCAAGTGACGGTTTTAGTCAAATAATACCGCCAGAACTTTCCCTTAGGAATTAGGACTTTCTTTAGCTCTTGAGTTGCTCTCAGAGGCTTCTCCAGGCCCCATTTTGACCTTAGAAAACCACATCTCAGAATGAGTTATGCAATTTTCAAAGCCCCATTTGCAGAATCTGCTAGCAAATGTTAAAATATTCACATCATTTTAGGCTAGTTTTCCCACTTTAAAAAGGGAGGGATTATTCTTCCTAAGTACCAGGCTAAAGGCAGGTGAATGGGTGGTTCGTGGATCTCGTTTGGGACATCCCCTGGTTCTTGTTGGCCCTGATTCAGCAGGACTCCCCCTGGTGTCAGGGCTGAAGGCCATGGCTGGATTTTAGGAGGTCTGAGGCAGGTGTTGGAGCATGGCTTTTCACATCTACCAGCATAAGCAGTTCCTGTTTGCTTGTTTTATAACATACTTCCAGGAAGTCATTGTAGCAAATTGTTGTTTCTCCCTGCCTCTAGATTATTTAGATTAATGTGGTTAAATTGAGATTAAGAAGTAGAGTTAATTCAGTGGTTGCCATTTCCTCTAAAAAATTGCCATCAGCTGCTGATCTAGAATTCCATCTTCCATGTCCTAAATCCTGATCAAAAAATCAATTTGGTCTGAGTACCATGTAAAACCTTGTAATAGCCCTTTCTCTTATCTTTCCATTCGTGGTCTCCTGCCCCGCAGATCTTTCTGGCTCACTACCAACTTTTGGTAGTGAAGTTGATGAGCACCTTAAGGATTTGAAATTTAGAGCAAGAATCAGAGGCGATAGAAGGGAAGTGGCACAGGGATGGGTAAAAGTTCTTATTAAAGTGCAGCAAATACTGGACTAGGATACAGTTATCACTGGTTTATCAGTATGTTTTTATGGCTGAACAGATCATAGCTGAGTACTGCACTTTAACTCTTGCCTCTTCCAGTTCTGTTTTTGTCCTCATCTTCCTCCTGCTGATGGAGAGTTGAATCCTCACAAATGAAATGTCTGAGCACTGGATTACCCTGGTGCCCAGCCAGGCATCAAGTGGGCAGAGTTTCTGCATCCTTAGACAGCCGAGTGAATGAAAGGGCCACGTTTCTCAGCAATTGGAAGTTGTCGCTTGCCAGTCTTGTTTCCTGTTTCTCCCCACCTTTTTCAGTATGAGAGTCTCCAGCAAAATCATTTCCTCTAAAAGCTATTCCGTAGGGGATCTTGAGAAGCGCAGTACAGTTGGCACCTAAGTAAGTTATTCATTCCTCCAACATACTGAACGCTTACTGTGTTCCGGGCTCTTGGGAAACAGAACACACAAAGCGTGGAGTTTACATTCTGGCAGAAGTAAACAGACACAAGTAAATTATCACACTGTGGAATAAACAGAAAAGAGAGAATGTGCTCAGGACCCTGGTGAGGGATGGAGGGGTAGGTGTCAGTTTTCAAACAGGGAGATCAGAGGAGACCTACCTGGAAAGTGTGATTTGGGAAAGATGATGTTTGTAGTAATTGGAGCTGAGCAACAGGTTTATCTTAAGGAAGAGAGAAAATATTGAAACATTTCCAACAATTGTGTATGGCTTTTCTTGCCACTCCTTGATCTATGCTCGAGGCTTGCACTGCATCTAAGACCAGCTGTGCACATTCTTCCTTGTTTCTGCCACTGTCATTCCTTCTGCCCAGAATCTTCTTTCCCAGGGTCCAGCCCAGATGGCATCTACATGACGTTATTTGTGGAGATAGGCAAGGTCGTAACAAGCGGGACCGCATGGCAGAATCTGACACTGAGAGTGCTGAGGGCCCACTAACAAAGGATGGGCTTTTAGAGGGGGCCCCAGGGGCCACATACTTCGCAAGGGGGTTAGAAGGACAGGCCAGGCTGAGCAAGGTCAAACTCAAGGGTGGTGAAAATGAGACAGATCATGGAGGACCCCAAATGCCATGGAGGGAGTAGGGGTTCGGTTCTACAGGCAGCAGGGGACCACTGCTGTCCTCTGGGGCTTCTCCCATGTGGGAGTTTCCACTGAGTATAGCAAAGATTCACTGGCTCTTGGGGGTTCGCAGTTTATAATCTCTGGCAAGTGAGGAATGGAGAAGAAGGTGGTTAGTAGTAATTTCCTCTCTTCCATCTCTCGGTACCTGTGTTTCCAAAAGCCTGTAACTTTTTTTTCTCATAAAAAGCATATGATTTGTAAAAATTTCAACTGGCACAGAAAAATAAAAAGCAGAGTTCACCGTCTCACTGCTATTAATATCCTGATCACCGTCAGTTTAGACTTCTTTCTTCTCAGGAGTATACAGTATTTGCTAACAACATCCTTTGTAATGGGTGCTCCATGCAGATATAACCAACACTATTGCTGGAAGTTTAGTGGTTTACGATTCTCATTATTCAGGTTCTTTCCAGTTTTCACCCTTATAAACTCAGTTTCAATAAATAACCTTCTGTATAGTATCTGCACTAACCCAATCATCTCCTTGGTGTAAATGATGGACAGTTCCAAAAATGGGGATGCTTATAACTGAGATACAAGATATTAGGATTTTGTGCTGTAAGACGTTACCTGGGGGCAGAGTGTGTGTGTGTGTGCGTGGGTGGGTGGGTGCGTGCGTGCGTGTCTGCGTAGGTGCGTGTGCGTGCGTTGCGTGTGCGTGTGCGTGCGTTGCGTGTGCGTGTGTGTGCGTGTGTGTCTGCGTATTGCGTGCATATGCGTGTGCGTGCATGCGTGCGTGCCTTGCGTATGCGTGCGCGCATGTGCGCGTGCCTGCCCTTTCCTGAGCACCTCAGCGACGGCTTACGTCTTCAGACCTGCGTGGCGACAGCAGCAGGTGGGTTGAGGGCGGTGACCTCCGCGCGTCTCGTATCACCTCGCGGTGGGAACACCTGTGGCTCACGTCGCGCGTCCGCAGCCGCTTCCAGAGCCCTGACTCGCAGGGCGCGGCCCGCAGAAGCCTTGGGTATGTAAGTGTTTAGCCCGTATCGTAGCCGGACTCGGGACTTTCTAGCTTCTTCCCATGAAGCTCCTTTGATTCTACGGTTTACCGTTCTCATTAGGCGGATCAAAGAGACAACACATTTTCCTAGGAAGTTGAACATCCTACCGCGAAACCCCGATCCATTTCTCAGTGTAGAAGTCTTTAGGAGGGTTAAGTGTGTTACTTTAGTTCTTTCGGGGAAATGTCCCCTCTGGAGGTGGTCGAATTGGATTACTCAGTGGGTCTTCTATCTATGCCATCCTCCCCAGCCACTTCTCATCCTTAAGGTTGCTAGATGGTTCCTAGATTGAGCCATTGTGCACTAGACACAATGAGCAGAACTCAAGGAGTCCAGGACTCAGAGCCCTGTTACATGGAAGGTTTGGCTTAGGTTGAAGTCATAAGGTCTGTTCCCTCTTCTTAAAAATGGGTGCTACTGGGACTTCTCTGGTGGCGCAGTGGTTAAGAATCCGCCTGCCAATGCAGGGGACACGGGTTCGAGCCCTGGTCCGGGAAGATCCCACAGGCCGTGGAGCAACTAAGCCCGTGCACCACAACTACTGAGCCTGCGCTCTAGAACCTGTGCTCTGCAACAAGAGAAGCCACCGCAATGAGAAGCCGGTGTGCTGCAACAAATACCCAACGCAGCCAAAAATAAATTTACCAAAAAAAATAGGTGCTATTTAAAAACTATAACTATGTCACCTGTTCTGCTCATCGGCCAGCCCCGTTGGTGATTACCACTCCTTTCCATCTCAAGGCCTTTGCCCTCGCTGTTCCCTTTGCCTGGTAACGTGCCCGCAGGGGCTCACAGGGCTCCCCGCCTTGCTTCCGTTAGGTTTCTGTAAATTGTCTCCTCATCAGATGTGCAAAGCAGCGTCTCTCGTATTAGCTCCCTTATTTCCTCCTAGTAGCTATCGCAACCTGGCATGAAAGACTTGTCTCCTCCACTAAGCCATAAGCTCAGAGAGGGCAAGGTCTTTGTTTTGTTCCTGGATGTTTCCTCAAAACTAGAACGACACCTGACATATGTTAGAAACTCAGCAAATACATAATATTTGAAGGAGTGAATGAGTGAATCCCCCACTGCTCCCACTTTGGGAGTTGTGCAGAAACTTGGAGCTTTTAAAGGCTCTGGAAGAAACCAAAAGACATACAAAAAAGCCCCAACTGCCGTAGGGGAGCCTCGGGGCAGAGTCCCCAGGCTGGGCCGGCCTGGCCAGCAGGTCGTTCCTGCTTCCAGCCCCTTCTCTGCCTGAATGTTGCCTTGCAGCTAACAGTCCCCCAGCTGGGTGGTGACTGTGCCTTTAGAAAACGTTTTAATGGATGATTGCATTCAATAGGTACTTTCTGGGCAGAAGCTATGGTGCCAGCTATCGTGCTGGAGGCCAGGGTTACAAAAGTCATCTGGACAGACTCACTGAGCCTGCAGTTTTTCAGGGTGTGAGTTTGGTTGGACAAGACTGCCCTTCTGCCATCCTCACACTAAGAGAAGAGCTCCGAGGGCGGGGAGCTTTGTTCAGCGGGAGGGGGGCTGTAATGTGGAGCCAGGTGTGCATGAGGAGGGAGTGGCTGCCCGTGTGGTGTGAAGGGCAGGAGAAGGGCACAGGTGGGAGGAAGACAACGTGCCCGGCCTCAGGGTTTGCTTCGACCCCCCACCCCCGAAGCCGGGGGCCCAGGGGAGAGGGAGGAAGCTCGCAGTATGCCTGTTTTCTCCTGTGAAATTCTTACGCCCAC
The DNA here is from genome assembly GCF_028023285.1 of Balaenoptera ricei. Lineage (NCBI taxonomy): Eukaryota > Metazoa > Chordata > Mammalia > Artiodactyla > Balaenopteridae > Balaenoptera > Balaenoptera ricei. Next base: position 8,751,143 of record NC_082644.1, read on the forward strand.
CGCTTTCCAGCTTAGACTTCTACAGACGAAATTCACAAGCTAATAATGATTTTAAGTATTTCTATGGGTGAATGTTCTAGAAAGTTCCTAGGCCAGAAAGTCTATTTAAAAACGACTTTTGAAACAATGAATTTGTATTTCTCCTCCCACTTAAGACTCAAAAGGAACAAAGAAGACTGTTCCTCCAACAATACGAATAGACTGAAATTTAAGGGAACAGGATTTCTAAGTGATTTTGCTCACTTGTTCAAGCATAAATAAATAATCAATCCTTCAACTACTCTAAAGGAGGTATCTTGAACTTTTCTGTAAGGAATCTTTAACTGAAAAGGAACGTAGTACAAACATGCATGACCATGTAATCCAAAGTGTAAGTGACTTGGAGATGAGCATGGAGACAGAATTTCTGTCCGCTAGTTAGGAAATTACTGAAATACTGTTCTCCAGTATTTAGACATTAGAACATTAGAACACGTAAAATTCTAAGGATGAGAAGTACACATGACATTAATAGCATCAGGAAAAGCCATAGAAAGGTAAAAATAGGACCTCATTTTCATCCTGTCCGCTGGGTCCTCTAGATCACATGCCAGCTTTCAGAAATAACACCCAGCTCAGTCCTTCTCTGTGTGTGTGTGTGTGTGTGTGTGTGTGTGTGCGCGCGCGCGCGCGCACGTCCACACAACTTGGGGACCTAGTTCAATTGCAGATTCGGATTCAGTGTTTCTGGAGTGGGACTTGGGATTCTGCTTTTCTAACAGGCTCGTTGGTGAAGCCAGTACAGTTGGTCCACAGATCACACAGAATAGCAAGACTCTTGCTTACCAAGAACTTTCACAAGCGTTTGTCCATGGAAACTTTGTAACTACCCTGTGAGTTGAGCAGTGATGGTGTGACCTCCTTTTACATATAATAAGACAGGTTCCAAGAGGTAGAGTGGCTAAAGTTGTGTTAGAACCCAGGTTTTCTAACTCCTCATGGAGTCTCTTAGGCTAGTTCTAATTTAGTTGTTGCATCCTGAATATAGAACAGGGCGGGGGTGTGGAACTAAAATACCATTTTTGGAAACCCAGTAGAGAAAATAACGCGGAATTTTATCACGACAGTGGTGTCTCCTGAGGTCTCCTGAGCGGCGCTGATGGACTAGGGGGGTATCAAGGTCATGTGTGAGTTCTTAGACTTGACATTTGTAGGCAACAAGGAGACACAGCAGATGGCGAGCGCCCTGATGGTGACAAACTTAACTGTCTTTGGAAAAATCGGCTTTACCTTGACTAAAGGCTGCCTTCCACATTCCAGATGGAAGTAGAGCTCTAGGGCTCAGTGGCATTGATTCAAGGAGCACTGTAATTGTCACATGGGGCAAAGGATGTGCAAATCCTGTGCAAGTGGGCTCAGTCTCACTCAAGATTTGCTGACAGGAAACACAGTGTCTTTATCTCAGCTAGATTTTAATTGGTCTTAAGATAACTTTCAGTGAGGTCTTGATTATGCTTATTCTTCATATGGATTATGCTGAGAAATCACTAAATATTGTCAAACAGAGAAAGATACCTGCGTGGAAACCCATTGTGGCCTCTGTGAGCCTCGGCTCTTGGGCCCCAGCTGGCAAGAGGAGGCCGGCTGTCCCTGGGTCCATGAGCTCAGAGGCCAGTGACTTTCATACGGCCTTTTACTTTCACGATGACTGTTTTCTAGGGAAAGGCTGCTTTATTGTTGATGTTGTTCCATCTCCCTTCCTTTTCCAAACTCTCAGGCATTTGCCACTGAGCAATCCAGTGGTAGCATAGAAAGATTTGATTCATTTGGCATCTTGTTCAGCTCGAAAACACGAGTGCCTTGATTTTGCAGTGTTCTAATTGTGTCTTGTTACAAACATAATACACGTTCACTGCAAAAATTTTGGAGATTAAAGGAAAGTACAAAGAAAAAAAACACTATACTCCTACCACCCAGTGATAATTGTTACCATTTTGGTATCATTCAAGAACATGTTTTAACAAATTGACACCATTAAAGTTTTTTTTTTTTTTTACTATTAAAGTTTTGTAACCTATTATTTCACATAAGAATATTAGAATGATTGTTTTCCCAAATTTTGAAATATTATTTAAGAGGGTTTTTTTTGGACTAGTTGGTATTCCATCACACAGATGTACCCAGTCATCCCTTATTGATGAACATTTAGTTTGTTTCCTATTGTTTAATATGTTATGCTGCAAGGGAGATCCTTGTACTAAATCTTTATACACATGTCTGGTTCTTCCCTTAGGATAAATAGTAAGAATTGGAATTACCAACTCTAAAGATATATTTAAAATATTTGTTGGATTATTGATGCCTCTTGATAAATGTTAACAAAGCATGCTCCAGAACAGTTGTCCAATGTATACCTTTAACTAACATGCACTCTGGCTATTTTGGGGCATTGTTTTTAAACTTTACATCTTTGACCGTTTAAAAAGGTATCCTTTTGTTTTACTTTGCATATATTTGATTTTCACTAAGACTGTATTTCTTACATGTTTTTTCTTTCGTGAAATGCCTCTTAGGTCCTTGGCTCCTTTTTCTCTTGGAGTTTTGTTGTTGTTGTTTTTTTAATGATCCCTGAAAACTCTGTATATTAACATATTAGCCTTTGTCACTTGTATGCATATTTTCCCTCATTTGTTATTTAAGTTTGTTTATAGTATTTTTTTCCCTACCCCCACTCTCCCCTGTTTATAGTATTTTTGACATTTAGAAAAATTTACACTTTTACTTAGTCAAATTTTTCAATCTTTTATTTTATGCTTTTATATTTTATGCATTTATACTTTAAAATGTCTTTGCAGTCCTGAAATAAAATGACTGAAGTTAGTTTTAATTGTAGACTTAATTGGAAGACAGTGGAATTAGGAATTGGCAGCAAGCATTTTGAGGAAAATACAACCACTAATTAAATGTGAGCTAGTCTTAACCAAATGTGTACATCAAAATCACCCATTACGGTGTTTAAAAATTTACCAATGCCTGAGTTACACCCCAGAGCCACTGAATCTGAAGCTTAAAAAAAAAGTACCTTACACAAGTCCACAGGCTTAGGAGCAGAGCCAAGTCGCACGTGATTCCCACCCCACCCCCCTTGCTTTGAGCATTAAATTTTATTAGCGAAGTGGGTGTGTTTTGTCTTACCCTTTACAGTCTGTTAATAATGAAGACCAGAGTGCTTTCATGAAGAAGGGCATTCAGAGTAACGTGCTGGGAAGCCCCCTACAACGATATGATGGGTCTCGGGAAGCACCAGTCTCCCAAGTCCACATCTAGTGCACATGCATGTGATTATTTCCAAGCTCCATGGCTGACCCACACGCTTGCCACTACAGTATGGCAAGTGGACTTTTTTTTTTTAATTGGAAGAGATAATATATTTACAAATGTAATATATTTGAGGAATATATAGAATGTAATCTATTTGAAGAATATCTAGAATATATTAGAAGATATACTGTATTTACAAATTATGAATGTAATACTTCAGATTTATATGTTTCTTTTAACCACGATTCGTTATTCTTTGATATATGGTAGTATCTCATTTGAAATGGGGCGTAGACCTTGCAAATTAGTATTTACAACTCAGGAAAAGAAAGTCAAACCAAAAATGGCCAGTTTTATATCTCTGAACAGATTTGAATTATGCTCATAAATCAAATAGGAGTGAAAGTACGCTCCTATTTCTGTAGCCTGGAGTTGTCTCAATAAAAGGTTTTATAAGGAATTTGCCCACAAATCACCCTGTGTTTTTTTAGTGTCTACCCCGTAAGTGACATCCTGCATTCTAAGGAGCAGCCAGTCTGCCCATGGGAAGTGAGAGGAAGACACAGACCATCCTTGGCTTTGGACCAAGAACTTGGCATCTCAGAGCCTCGGAAATAATAGTGATGATGGTGATGATGATGATGATGGTGATGATGATGATGGTGACGGTGATGCCGCCTCGCAGGGCTGAGAGGAAGACCAGGTGGTAATGTCACTCCAGTGTCTGGCAGCTGGCAACTACCCCATTAAAGTTGGTGCTACCATCCCCCAGTCTGTTCACTGCTCCGGATGATTTGAAGAAGGGATATTTGGGGGTTAGGGGCAGGAGGCAGAGGGTTCCAAGGAGAGGTCCCTTTGTGTGTTTGAGTTCCCCTGATCAGTTGGAGAGAGAAATTACATATGCCCCAAACAAAAAGAGCTAATATAAAGACACTGAAGTATAAAGTGCTAAATTTCTTGTTACAGATAATACATTTATTATTTATAAAAAATCAAAAAAGGGAGAGACAGGTGTGGCCTGAAGTACACAATTTTTAATATAATTTTCATGTATGAAATGCTTAAACCAGATCTGAATGCATCTTAGGTAATTAGAAGAAGAAGAAGAAAAGATCATGGTGCCTAAAATCTCTATCATAACTAGGAGGTTGAGAGTGTATGAGGGGATTAAGTGCTGGTGGGTGAGACCCAGTCCATGGTAGAGCTCGGGGAGCAAGGGAGGCACCGAACTTCATGCCGGAGTTTTCCCTGCATCACCATCCTTGTGCCGTGGTGGAGGTGATGACTTGAGATAAACGTGCAGCGCAGCTGGCCGCGTGGGCGTCCCGGGCGGGCAGGCAGCCCGGCCAGGTCTTCTGCGCTGTTAGTCCCAGCGCCTGCCGCCAAGGTCTTCCTGCCTGTACTGCCTCCCGTGAGATGAGGGGACCGACTGGCTGATCTGTGTGGTCTTTAGGCCCCTTTCAGCTGTGTTATTTCATGATGGAAAAGCAATTTATTGATGATCGCGGGCCAGAAGAATTGAAAGAGGTTGAAAGGGATGCTGAGTTCTTTTCTGGCAGAAGTTCCTCCAGAAGTAGAGCAAAGTGAGCTTCTTGATCACCATCCAGGAGGAAGAGTGTATCTCTGCACCTCTTTCTGGTTTTCTTGCTCATCTTTGACAGGCAGGACCATGGCCAGCTCTTGGCAAATTTGTGAACTAAGCAGTTTCTCTGTCTTTTATGACCCAGGATATCCCGTATCCCTCATATCCTGGCTTCCAGGGGATACAGATCTTTCCCGCCAGGGTCCCCTCCTAGCTACCCAAAACCTAGAGGGGGTCTCAAGGTCAGAGTGTTCCATGTACAAAGTCCACAGTGGTGTTTGCACAATTGTTACTCTTCATTTTGCTCAACAGATGCTTACCCAATAGCTATTGTGTGCAAAGCACTGTGCTGGGCTCTTGGGCATTATTTTTCAAACCCACTAGTGGGCTTTGACCTCAATTTAATTGGCTACAATCAGAATTCTAAAAATAAAAGAAATAGAATAAAACAGAAAATGTCAAAGTGCCTCACATACTGTAAGGGAGTATTATTTAATAAAACATTTGTTTCAGTTTTACATTTGTAGGGGTGTGTGCGTGCGAGTGTAATGAGTTTCAGTGGAAAATGTATTTCTCAGTCTGCACAGTAGTCAGAAAAGCTTACGAAACAGTGCTCTGGGCTCACGATCCCTTATCTGCAGTACCACGTTCCAAAACACGAAACTGTGTTCTTAAGTTTGGCACAAGTTCATTTGGCAGCAAAACATGACCTAAATGCTTTAAGGGTATTTATGGTCTCTCTTTATCCCACTTCCTGTGAATATGTGTACACTTAACTGCAGAATGGAGTTGTACCTTAAACTCCAGTGGGCTGTTGCACTTACTTACTTTCCTAAGGGCCAAAAAATTCTGAACCATCGCGACTGTGGACCTGTGTAAGGGATAGAACAGTTTTCATTCATTTAGCAAACGTTTATCGAATGCTTCCTGTGAGCTTGGTGTCGTGCTGGGTGTCAGGTGTGGAAGGAAGAAGAGTTTGTGTGAGACGAATTCTTGGGGAATTTCACGACCCCGTGGGTGAGATAGAGTTGGGGCCACCAGAGCTGGACTTGATTCCTCTCCTTCCACGTTCTCTCTCTCTGTCCGTTCACCCAGCCCCTCGGTGGCAGGGATTCTCGGCAGGAGGCCTCGAAGTCTCCGACACCAGGGGTCCCCAACCCCCGGGCCTCGGACCATCACAGGTCTGTGGCCTGTTAGGAACTGGGCCGCACGGCAGGAGGTGAGCGGCGGGTGAGCGAGTGAAGCTTCATCTGCCGCTCCCCATCGCTCGCATTACCGCCTGAACCACGCCCCACACCCCTGTCCGTGGAAAAATTGTCTTGCACGAAACCGGTCCCTGGTGCCAAAAAGGTTGGGGACCGCTGTCCTGCACCATGTTTCCAACACCACTTCACACCAGCCTTCAGTTCAGCACGTTAAAAGTCAGGCTGCAAACACCTTCCTCCTGTACTTCTGTATCCTTAGAGGTACCTCGTCTCCTGCACCTGGACGCAGCCTCATCCGTGTCCTTGGCCCTGTCATCCGGTTACTGGTCAGTTTCTGTGGATTTTTTCCTGCCCATAGCCCCTGCCTCTTTTCCCTTCCATCCATTCCCAGCGCCACCTGTTGCTGCCAGAGCGGATGATTACTTCTCACCAGAAAGAGAGGATGGTCTAGAAGTGTAGCTGGGGGAAGCCAGGGTCTTAGGGTCATAAAGACCTGGGCTCAAGTTGTCGCTCTTCCCCATTCTGGCCGAGGGGTCTCGGGCAAGTCTCACAGGACCAGTTTTCTCATCTATAAAGTGGAGGCGATGATAACAGTTTTCACGAGCTGTAGTTAGGAATTGAAGCATGTACACCAAAAACAATGCTAAAAGATAAGCCACGGACTGTGTGCAGATATCTGTAGGGCATGTAACTAACAAACTATTAGTATTCAGAACTTACGAAGAACCTCCTTTAAACCAACAAGGGAAAAAGACCCAATTTTTTAAAATGGGCAAAAGGTATGAACAGAGAGTAGGCAGGAAATCAAAAGACCAATAAATATATTAAAAGATGTTTGATGTCATTAGCAATCCAGGAAATGCAAATTAGAAAAAAAATTTGGGTTCACGTCCATCATATGGCACAACACGTAGGCACGGGTGTCAAGCAACAGTAACTCGCATTGCCGGTCCACTGCCTCAGAGAGCAAGTGAGCGAGGCCGTGGGTGCTTACCACGCAGCTGCCCCGTCTCCAGGAATGCTCTTCACAGCCTTGTTTTTAACGGCAGGAGCATCAGAAATAACAAAAATATCCGTTAAAAGGAAAGGGGATAGTCGTTCAGTGGAATACTGTACAGCAATTCTGTGCTGTACAGAACTGCATTTGTATCCTCACGGCTAAGTCTGAAAAAAAATGTTGAGTGAAGGAAGCAAACACAGAATATCTACAGTATGAAACCATTTATATCACATTTTAAAACATGCCAAACAATGTTTATTTATATATTATATATATTTACATATATATGTGCATATATTTATATGTGTGTGGGTACATATATGTATCTAGCTTATGAATAAATGTCTATCTAGCAAAAATATTAAAATACGCCCGGGAACAATTAACAACAGATTCATGCAGTGGTTATGGAGTGGAGAAAAGTACAGAGAGGCTTTCAGTTGTATGTTAAGTGATTTGTTTCTCACAAAGAAAATGAAGCTATTTATGCAGAATGTTAACTTTTGACAAAGTTGGGTGGGTATATAAGTGTTCCTTGTATTATTCTCTTTTTTTATGTGCTTGAAATATTTCATTTTTAAAAAGCACTTTAGCCTGGCACTCAGTGAGCATATAATAAATATACCTTCCATACCATTCAGAAGGTTTCTAAGATTTCCTCTTTCCTGACTAGTCGAATTCCATTCCCTCCATCTGGCATTCCACATCAGACAAGGTCTAAACCCCCTGATGAGGCACTATGACCCTCCACTCCTGGGTCCCAGACGATTTCTAGCCTTTACTTTAGCGCTTCCCTCATTGGACCTGATGTTCCAGCCATGGGGTCCCAAGTTACGCTTGATGCTTTCCTGCCCCTTTGTCTTGGCCTGTGTGGTTTTCTTGGCAGGAGTTTCCTTGTCACTTTTCCCTGGTTATACTAACCCAGCCCCCCTTCCTTCCATCGCATGCATGCATCCATCCATTTCTCTATCCACCCACCCACCCACCCACTTCCATCCATCCATTCATCTGTCCATCCAGCCACCCACCCGTTTATCCATTTACTGAGCCTCTTGTATGTGCAAGGCACATACAGCCTACCCAGATTTACTCTGCCACAAATAATCACAACTTTCACAAAATCCTCTAAATGCCTTATACCTCTAAAATGGTGTTTATCATTTTACAATTTATTTTATTTTACCAAATTAGGCACCAAACGGCAGGTACCATCCTATTCATTTTTAATGTTTTGCACTTGTGAGCAAGTACAAAAATATGCTTATGTATTTAATATCATATACTTAATATCATTAAATATACTTGAAGAAATAAACAAATTTCAGATTGTATGTCCAGAACGTTGAAAGCAATGTTAACATTATGGTTTAATCCTCCTTGCTCGAATCTAAGTATTTAGTGTCTTCAGCTCATTGGATTTAGTGAGCGTATCACGCCCTCACTTCCATCTGTCACCTGAAGGAAGGAGGGACATTCTTCCTGAGCCATTCTGCCTCCACATTTACTGAGAACCCGACTCCAGGACACCAGGCATAATCTCACCTCTCTAGGGACTTGGCATGAAGTTAGGAAAGGAAGATGGTGCCACAAAAAATTAGTAACAGGACAAGGCATTGTGAGGTGTGGGTCAAATAAACGGTGTTGGCATCATGATCTGAGGCCATCATTAATGAAACACCTTGTTTTATGCTTGGCTGTGTAAGACTGGTTCTGAGAGATTTATTTTGCAAAGGGATCTGGGTCAGAATTATCATTTTATGTCAGATTGGGTTTCTGTAAAATCCTTTTCTTTGGCTCAAGTAGATATTTAACAATATCTTTATTATATGTAAGCTGATACACAGGTGTGGATTTGAAGTTGTCTTCTGATATCACAATTTTATGAGGTGTGAGCCTGCAATCTTTCTGACCTCACACTGAATGGAATTTTCTTAGCACTTTTTCAAAACAGGTGTCTGTGAATTCTGAAAGCTACTAATGTTCTTTGCACCCCTTCCTTTTCCAGTACACTCCCAGGAAACAGTTTTCAGTCTAACTGTGGCTAACTTTATGTTTCCAACAACCAGTCACAGGTTGGTTGTTTGTTTTTGTGGTTATTCTTTACCCAGGGAGGCTATTTGAAACTCAGAGTTGGAAGGAGTCTTTCCGGGACTTTGCTCTTCCCAGAAAGAAGTCTCTCCTCTGCCTTCTGTGTCAGCTTGAATCTTTCTAGTGATGGGAAAGTCATCATTTCTCACTGTTGATGACCTCACTGTGGGATTAAACTCCGCGTTGTCTAAACGTAGTGGAGGGCTGGGCTCTCCCCAGCAGTGGTGCCCACGTAGCATTCCAGGGGGACCCTGTCCTCCTTGCAGGGTTCAGGATCTGCTGGCGGATCCCAGTCTTCTGGGACAGTGGGTCTGTTGCAGCTTGTTTTGAGTCATGGCATTAGTGGAGCCCTGACCTCAAGAATGCTGGTTCTGTTCATTTACCATTAGTGTGAATGACGCGTCTGGCCTCCGGAGCGATAAATAATGGGATCCACCTCTGGCTAGTGGGGGAGGGGTGGGAAGAATGAGCGTGAAGGTATAGGGAGAATTTGGGCGACTGAATACGGATTGGACAGGAGGCAGATGACCAGGGAGAAGCTGCAGAGGCCCTGCCAAAGTCACCCCAGCAGGAACAAGCTCTTCAGAGTTGCAGGTGTGACCCTGGAACCTCCAGGCCTCCCGCAGCCTGGTCAGCGCATCTGACTGGCTGAGACCGAGTTACGTGTCCCCTCCCCAAGGCTTGTTCCCAGTGGAGGAACTGGATGGAGCTTTCCACCTCCAGGGTGGGCAGCGGCCACCACCTGCTACCAAGACCGCTGACACTGGAGGCTAGGGGCCCAGCCAATGGGGAGAGGGCTGCTGGACTGCCAAAAACCAACAGGGGTTTCTTTTCAGTAACAGACTTTGATGAAGTCCTGAAGTCACCGTATTGAGTATGACACTGTCTAAAAAAGAAGAAAAAAATAAATTGGTTTCCTCTTCCCTGTTCTTTGGTTTAAGCTTTGGCATGTCTGTTTTATTGGCCAGAGAGGTAAATGTGAGTTTGTAACGGAACCAGTGCCAGCTTGGCCCTGCCTAACAGGGTCCGGAGACCGTCTGCCAAGACCAGGCCAGCGCTGGCATTAGGAGGTATACTGGAGAGTGTGATCAAGTTCCTCTACAGCTGCATGCTTCTCACTGGTACAGCACCATCCCTCCCTTCCTGGGTAATCTCAAAGCGTGGTCAACATTGTTGCTGGAATTTAAGTGTTGATGTGACCTTCCTAACACTCAGAAGCGTGTTTTCTGTGTCTCTGGGTTGGGTGAGGTGGGACAGAGCCCCTAGAGATCCAGGAAACCCAGCCCCTGCTGCCCTGGTGCCCCCTCCACATGACTGAGCCCCTCCTGCCCTGGCTGCGTCTTGGCATGCTTTGTGCCTCGGTTTCCCCTCTCCCCCCACCTTGCTTCTGAGCCTTCTGACCACACATCTTTCTGCTCTGGGCCTCCTAGGTATTTGATTCACCAGTTTGACCCAACAGAGAGGTCTTCAGGTGGGACAGGGATGGTGACCTGGATTCTAGAAAGAGTCCAGCTCCCCAGTCTGGATTCTCTAAGGAACGTGAACATAAATAGTACATGCGCTCTTCAGCATGTGTTTAAAAGGCCATCATTGTAAATGCAGCTGGGGCTTAAAAGCTTAGAGTAAGTAATGGATTCACAGCCAGCTTGAGTGAACGCATGGGAGCTGGTTGCTGGATAGTTAATGGCCACAGTTGACTGAGTGGAAGGATCTTATAGACAGGAGTAATATTTAAGCTACTGTAAGACTTGTAAGGCCCCCTGAATCAAACGATGCTCCCTCAGGCTGGGGCCCCTGCTGGGCCAGGACAACCCTTTAGTTGCAGGGCTGTGATTAGTTCTGGGGCCCTGGGGGTGGGGCAGGGTAGCAGGAAGAGCACTTGGGGTGGTAGTTTACCAGGCAGGCAGAAAAAAAATTGGTTCAGAGTCACTGTCAGCCCTGCTTTAAGACAGAGATGCAGTCTGTATTCCCTATGCTGCTTTTTCGGGGAGCTGTGATTTTTAAAAAAATTTGGTTTGTTATTGTCTTTAGATGGATGAGTTGGATTGTATCACCAGCCGACACATTGGCAATTTTCTCTTATGCCGTCCTATTCTTCTCGCCCCAGTTAACCCACCCCGCCTGCCCCGCACGACGCTGTGTGATATCGTGGAAACCACTACCCTCTGTAAAGTGGCCCTGAGGGTGCTCCCCTTTCGGGAATGTTGCGAGGACTCAGTAGGGTGACATAGGTGACAAAGCATCTAGCACCGTGCCAACCACTTCAGTCACATCTTGGGAGAAGGCGCTGATGACAGTCAGAGCAAATTGTTTTTCAGATCTGAACACTGGTCCCAGACAAGTTCTCAGAGGTCAGCTCACTAAGTCCCTGTGCTGCCCTGACATGGACACTTAGGTCCCGTAGCTACTGAATGGAAGAGCGAGGACCGGCTCCCACACGGCGTGTTTCCCAGCCCTTTCCCTCTTCAGTGGCGTGCAGCGTCCTCTCACAAGGAGCCTCATGCTTAGATGGAACGTAAGACAAAGCAGAGGCTCCAGTTACGAAGGGCTTCCCTTGCATGAAAATGGTGCAAAAGCCACTTAATGACTTTATCGTTAAAATATTGCCAGATGCAGATACTGCCTGGAATCTTTTCATCTACATATTTTTCATCTTCTACACTTGAGTCTTCATTTTATATGAGGCAGTAGTTCTTTAAAAATCAGTTTCATGTATATTTTTCTTTTGCTTTGAAATTAGAGTGGTCCCTTCATGAAATGAAGTCTTCTATGTCAAGATCTTAATCGGGAGAATAGGATCTGTCCATAAATGTGAAAGTCTTGTCTGGTAGCCCTCCAAGCCCTGCCACGACCGTACATTCAGGTTTAGATGGAATTCCAGGGAGGGGGGATGAAAGAGGTGGAGCTGCAGCCTTCCATGCTTGGAGCTAGAACAGTAGGATCAGCCATCCTCCAGTCTCCAGCCCCAGTAATATCAGGCGCCTCCTCAAAAAGAACGTCCCTGCAACCCCTGCTGCCGCCACCATGACAGCACACCTAATGGGCAAGGGAAGGGCAAACAGGATAACAACTGCTACCGTTCATTGGTCTCCTTCTATGGCCCGAGCCTTGCGCTAGCCAGTTTCCTTTATCACCTCCATTCATCTTCCTGACTCTATGAGACAGGCGTGAATTCCATTTTTAAGATGAGGAAATGGAGACTCAGAGAAGTTAACCTGCCTGAAATCACAAATGTAGTAAACGGTGGAGTCGGGATTCCAAGCCAGTCTTGTCTTTCTTGAAAGGCCATGCTTCTCGAGAAACAGAGAAACAGAAGGCTTCTCTTGGTTGACCATGGTCAGGCACATATGTGGCTCCAGGTTCTGCACTGTAAACGCTGCCCTCTGAGCTTCTTAGGCAGCGGATGGACATGCCACCATTTCTTGACATTTTCAGGTAGGGTCGGACAGCCCCACCCTTTCCCTCTGCCTGAGTCCCACTCCTCTTGTAGTTGGGCGTGACTTCCTCCCAACCTGGGCAGTGCCTGCTCCTCCCACCGCCTGGGCCCGACAGCATCTCCCACTGGATGGCAGGAAGCACATCTCGTTCCCACTGTATCCCTGTAGTGCCCAGTACCTAGTGAGCTCTCATAAATACAGCATCTGTTGAATGAGTAGCCAACGAGGGTGTGGCCAAGAGAAAAAATATCGCACGGAAATGTTGAGCTGGAATGGGATTTAGAGCCTCTCTCACTTTACAGATGTGCAAGGTGTTCCCGTGGATAGGGTGGGCGGAGCTGAGGCTGGCACCCAGTCTTCTCAGGACTCCCGGCACAGTGCCCGCCTCATTGTGGCCCAGTGCCCCTCCCTGGTCTCAGGCTCAGCACGTGGCTTCAGCGCCCCCAGTGCCATCGTTCTTCACTGGCTCTCTCTGTGTTGTCCTTGTTTAAAAGTACAGTGCAGAGCTGTGTTTGTCCAGCAATCTGTGTGAAATCCAGGTAATAGATGCTGTGGGAGTTCAGAAACAATACGCAGCACTCCCGGCTGGGTTGGCAGAAACCGCTTCCTCCCAGTAGCCCAGGTATAATCTCCAGAGGGCGAGTTTGGGAGTCACCCAAGCCCATCCCCCATCCTGCACACCTGGGCTTCATTTTCTGGTTTGAGGGACTTTGTACTGGGTCACAGTCTCTTAGGGTAGAAGGGGAAGTCAACTTCCATTTTCCTCCATTGTCAGGAACTCAGATACAAGGAGGATGAAAGCAAGTCCCAGGTCCAAAGAAGGAAAACAACTGCACATTAATCCATGCAGCTTTCTCCGTATCCCTGCTTACACTGGAGCCCCCAGAGGCACTGATTATTTGTCGCATTCCTTTTGTCTTAAAGTCATGGTTTGACCTCCAGACTATCTAACTTCAAGCAAAAATCGTTTTGTGTTTTCCTGAATTGAAACAATACCACAGTAAAAGGAACATGGTCTTCGGTTAGTATTCAGCTTCTCCCTGTCCCAGGGAGCCTGCCGGCTTATGCTGATAAACAGAGTGACACTATGTGACTATCCTTTCCCCAGAGCCGTGAACATCATGAAAACCCTTCCCGTTTACCATGGGGCCACTTACTCTGGTTTAATGTAACAGACTCCACTATGGATTTAGGTTTTAGAAATGAAGGAGTTCAACTTACATTCCAGTCATGCAGGAAAAATTTCTAAAATGTTAAACACTTACACTAACGTGTAGTATGCTGGTCCTATACATAGTTTGGAAATTGGTATTGGTTATACTGTGTCTCATCAATTAAATGCAAAGACCATATTGAGAAGAGAGATTGCTGATCAGGATGCTTTTGGCTACAGGTACAGAAAATGCCCTTCAAAGTAGCCTATGTAATAAGGAAAATGAGTCATGTCATTTAACAAGAAGTCACTAGGTAATGTGACTCTAGGATTGGTTAATTCAGTAGCTCAAAGATGACATCACAGACCCAGCCTCCTTCCATCTTATTGCTCCGCCATCCTCAGAAGGTCAGGCTGGGTCCCACTGGGGCTGCAAAATGGCCTTCAGTGATCCCAGTGTAATATCGCGACATGACAGTGGCCAGAGGAAGAAGAGAAGGTCTCTTTCCACGTGTCTCTCTTTAAGAAGTAGGAAACCTTTCCATACATCCCCCAGTGGGCTTCCACCATGTCTCATTGGCCAGGATCCATCATGTTACTGTGCCTAGAGTTAATCCCAGGAGGGATGGGGTTGCTGAGATTGATGCAGGCACATTGGAATTCACGCCGAACCTGAGATCTGCCGCTTCCCCGGAGGGGAGGAAAATCATCTAGATCAGAGTTCTGCTGGCAAGGAAGGAGGGGAGGAAGGAGGTGGGTGGTCAACCAATAATGGCAGCCCAGAGTGCTCTTCACGGAGACCCTGCCGCATGCCTCCTCAGAGGGTAGGTTCAGCAGTCTTTGAACAGTGCAGCCCCGCACTGAGTTTACAAGATTTGGTAGGAGGAGAAGAGGCAGCTATAGAGAAGGACTTGCAGACCCTGGAACAGAGGGTGGCGAGGGCAGGACAGAGGAGAGTGAGCGTGTGTTGGGTGGAGGGCTCGTCCACACTTCAGCCCTGAGCGAAGGCAGACGCCCGCAGGGGGCAGCCCTGCCGCAGAGCCAGTCCCCGGCGATCTCGAGGAAGGGCAGGCCCCAGCCCTGTGGGGCGGGACTGGCCAAGTGACCTCCGAGGCCTCTGTTCTGTTTCAGATGTTTCTGGCGCTAAATCTTCTCAGAGGATGCAGGCAGCAGCCGCACCACTGCCTCTGTTGGTAGCGGAGCAAACTACTGCACTGACTTTTTATTTGAAGTCTCCCCTTTCACCGAGGAGGCAGCAGGATCTAGAAAGGAGATGCTATCAGAGTGGGACACCGGAGCCCTGGATTATATTCCTGCCTCCCCTGGGGATTTACTTTGTAGCTGAGGTAAGTCATTTAACCTCCGCATGCGGCTTTCTAGTGTGTACAGCTCGACTTGAGGCCATTGAAAGCTTTTTACTCTTTCTGACATTTCAGAGGTGTCGGTCTCGGGTTGCCTTTATGTGGCCGGGCAGGATATAGTGTCTTCATCCCATTAGGATCCTTTCCAGTGACTGCACTAATAAAGTGACAGGACACAGATCTGATGAGCACCTCCACGTTTGATGCCCGCCTCTGCCGAAGGCTGACAGTTACCGATAACAGTGGTAACAGCTAGCACTGCTCGAAGACCTACTGTGTGCCAGGTTTATCTGCAGCCAGGGATTTGGGCTCATTAGTGCTCAGACTTCCAGAATATTCCATAGGTCAACCGAATTAAACCTCTGTGTTTACCTGTAGTGTGATTTTCTTTCTCAGATACCTTATTTATATTTAAGCAAACATTCATAAACCACCGAGGCGGTGCATTAGCGCGGATCTGGGTTAGGGGCGTGCATTCCGCTTGTTTTTTTTTTTTAAAACACGTTTGGCTTCTGCTCCTAATTCTTCCCCTGAGGGAATGTGGACGGCTGCGGTGCCGTGAGCGTGTACTGAGAGTGTCCTCCAGGGGACCCAGGCCCACCTGGAGACTCGCTTCCTTCTCTTGGTGCTGCTCACACTTCAGTGAGCATGAGAATCCCCTGGGGAGTTTGCGAAGCCCTGGGTCCCCACCTGCAGATACTCCTGGGTCCCCACTGCAGACATTCTGACCCGGTAGATTTGGGGTGAGGCTCAGGTGCATCTTCCCAGCTCCCCAGGTGACGCTGAGGCAGAACATCTGTGGATCCCAGTATGGCAAACACCAGTCTTGCTGATGTGCAGAACACCGGCCCACGGAAGCCACCGAAAAGACCCGACAGAACCACTGGACTAGGGCAAACCAAGTAACTTAATTCTCCAGAGAGGTGGGCACTGATGTAAATGGCAGAGGGGCGAGAGCTGAGTCGTCTTGCGCCAGCAAGCCTTCCTCTGGAGAGACAGTTTGAGCTGAGGTGGGAAGGAGTTGGGGGGAAGATGGCAGGAGGGAGGCCACTGCTGTCCCCAGGGCCACGCCAGCGGCCCGCGGGTGAGAGTCTTTGAGGAGAGGTCTGGGGTGGCTGACCTCTCTCCAGAGAAGAGAGGTTCCTAGCAGCCTGACCTCTGGCAGGCTCTTTCCTGGGCGCCAGGCTGGGTGATCATCCACCCTGGCACCCGCCCCCCCATCATTGTCCACTCCACTCTCCCACCCCTGGCCAATATCATTCTATAAAATGAGGAAAACTAGCTCTTCTCATGGGGTTGGTTTGAGGATTAATGCAGTCATCACACACACACACACACACACACACCCCTTTCACATCTAACGCACGTGTGCTCAGGCACTCTCCGTGGGCCGGGTCCCCTGCACAGGGCCGTGGGCTCCTTGAGAGCAGGAACAGTGCAGCCTGGCACCTGGCGTGCAGGGCAGGCGTGCCGTGAATACCCGTTGAATCGAATGAACCGTGCTTGTTGCCGGGGATACAGAGACAGGAAGATGTGGCCCCTGCCCTTAAACAGCTCACCTGGCACGGGGTGGGGGGCATGGAGGTAAACTTGTAAGGGTTGTGGGATGAGGTGAGCACTGATGCCCATAGAGCTCGGTGCGGGCTGCTCTGGGATGGCAGGAGGCAAGGCAGTGCCTGAGGGTCAGGAAAGCCGGAAAGGAGCGCTTGGAAGAAAGAGAAGGAGGTGACCGTGGGGACAGAGGAGGGTGGGGGCGGGGCGGTGAGGCCATCCCCAGCAGAGGCAGAGCTGGGAGATAAACAGTTTAGGGGTGCAGCTTGGGGCCCCAGACCCCAAAGGCTTTTTTCTCAGGCAAAGGAGATTGGGATTTGCCTCCTAGATCGATGAGGAGCATCCCCTGGAATCCGTTACCCGGCAGATGCTTCATCTCACAGGTCGAAGCCAGTGTTTCCTTAGGAGCTGACCGATGGTGAATGGGTGAGGAAGACGAAGGGTGCTAGAGTTCTCTTCCGTATAGTGTGTGAGTAACTGCCCCGTCCCTCGAAGCTGGCAGCAGTCCCAATACTGACAGAAAAGGATGGAGAACCTTCTCTGAGTCTTGGGAAGTAGCTAAACTGTTACTGGCAAGTGCCTCTTTGTAAAAGGGGAAAAAATAGATCCCACACATTAACTCTGAAAGCTGGTGAAGTCTGGTAACTTATTTCAAACAGATTTGGACTGAATCAAATACGCCAGGCTGGTGGGTGGAGTTCTAATTTTACACCTTCATCTCACCATTAAGATCGGGTAGATGTTTCATTAGCGTGAGGTGCTATGTAAACATGAAGAACTTTCTGAATAAATATTTTCTCTTTCCCCCCCAATCAGGATATGCTCTCTGGTAAATAGTGCAATTCTTAGAGACAGGACAGTTTTATTTTTAAATGATGATAGTATAAATCCTACCTAAATTCTGGGAAGAAGTGCTAAGTGATCCAGCCTCGAAGCAAGATAGTAGCTTCTATTTGTGCAAAGTCGAGCACGGCTGAAATCGTATGTGGCAAATTGCTCTGAGCTCTTGAGGGCACAGTGCACACAGATGGTGTTCTGGCCAGATTTCCAGCTCCCTTGGTTTGGTAAATACTGATGGTCGAGGCCATAGTTTAATTAGGTCAGTAAGCACTGTTTGTGGGTGGACAAAACTGTAGAAAACCAGAACTGGAAGATACGCCGGCAGTTACGCCGTGTAACTTATTATTCAGTGTATGTGTGGAAACTGAGGCTCAGAGAGGCCTGGGCAGGGCCACGTGGTGAGACCAGGCAGAGACAGGACTAGGGAACCCCACTGAGGGCCACCTTTGCACCAGATTCCTTATTTTTTTTTTTTTCTTTTGATGTTATTTGTTGTAAAAATATGTTATTAAAGGAGTTTTTTTTTTTAAAGGAGTTTTTTTAAAACTTATCTTCCTACCTCAAAAACTTTAAAATATAGACATATGATTTCTGCATTTCTTTACAAAAATTTAAAATATGTAGTTGCAATCATAGTAGGCATACAATTCTGTGTTCCCCTTCTTAATTAATATAATACAAATCACTTTCCTTTACAATTGTGTCTTTCTTTTTTTAACATTCATTTTATTTATTTATTTGTCTGCATCAGGTCTTAGTTGCGCTACACGGGGTCTTTGTTGAGGCGTGCGGGATCTTTCGTTGCGTTGTGGGCTCTTTGTTGTGGCATGCGGGCCGTTCTCTAGTTGCAGTGGGTGGGCTCAGTCTTCTCTCTAGTTGTGACGTGTGGGTTTTCTCTCTAGTTGTGGCACTCAGGCTCCAGGGCGCATGGGCTCTGTAGTTTGCAGCACATGGGCTCTCTAGTTGAGGCGCTCGGGCTCAGTAGTTGCGACACAAGGGCTTAGTTGCCCCAAGGCATGTGGGATCTTAGTTCCCTACCAGGGATCGAACCTGAGTCCCCTGCATTGAAAGGCAGATTCTTTACCACTGGACCACCAGGGAAGTCCCAGTTATGTGTCTTCCGTAATTACTTTTATGACAGTTTACCACAGCGCCATTGATACCGAACATTTCCTTCTTGTTTGGCCACTTAGATTGTTTTCAGATTGTTAACATTGACATCTAATGCGGGTGTGGACATCTTGGTGCGTTTGGCTTTTTCACGTTGAACAAGTTCCTCACCCTCTTCCCCCATGGAAACAGTCCCAGGCCCTGAAGGGGAAGCGCACGCAGGGTGAAAGGGAAAGCGTTGACCGGGGCTTGGGGAGAGCCCACCCAGGAGCGCAGTAAAAGCACATAAATAAAGCCCGAACCCCTGTGAGGATGCTACAGCCCATCAAATCCCGCAGAGACGACGTAAGAGAGGTGATGACGGTTCAGGCCTGTGTGCTCAGGGGCCCTCGGGGGAGGGGAAGGGGGAGGCTCTCACCCCGGTTTGCAGGGGGAGGAGGAGCAGGAGGGTGGGGAGAGCGCTGTGATCACCCCTCGTCCCCGCCCTCGAGCTGCACTTGGGCCTCCCTGCCGCCTGGCCTTGTGCAGGAATAACAGCAGGGCCCCCCACCAGCTCTTGTAGGCAGCTAGGCAACCCCCATCCACCGGCCACCGAGTCTCAAAGAGGGAGGTCCCGAGAGTGGCCTCGTTCTGCAGTGGGAGCCGGCGAGTTGCAGGGCGGGGGAATTCGGAGATGTCAGTCTGCCCCCTGGCTTTGTAGAAAGGGCCGGAGCCCGGAAAGCCTTGCTCACTTGCTCCCGCTCTCTTTTATGGGAAGGCCACCCCCAGGGACCCGCTCTTATCCTTTCTGGCTTCTTTAGCTCCTTTTCAGTCCTTGAACCCTGAGTTACCAGAGTAGCAGCACGGCCCAGTCCCTGTTCAGGAAAGTGGGACGTGTCCACTAAATCCTGGGCTTTGTCAGATCGTGGCAGAGTGTCCCAGTCCAGAGGCACTCAGGAAAGCTGGGTTGCCGAGGGCGGAAGGGAGGCTTTGGGGGCCACTCTTGGAGCAGAGGGCCCTTCTTTGACCTTGTCCCAGGTTGCAGGTTGAACCCACGTTACTTCAGCTCAGATTTTGAGATTCAGCAGCCGTTTGGACTGTGCCCCTTCCAGCTTCGCCGGGCTCTTGCTCCTGCCTTATGGCGAGGTGTGGACGGGTGGCATGTTATTATTTGAGCCCCACCCCAACTTGGTGAGATGTTCTGGACTCCCGGTTGTCAGCGAGATCTTACAGAGAGTGAAGCTGGGCTTTGCAGATGCCCCCGCAAGCAGGGCTGGACAACCTTGTCTGTGTTCAGAGCAGAAATACTCTCCTCAGATGCCTACTCCCAGCTCCCTGCTCCTGGCCACGTGGTAGCATGTTCTGGCGGCAGAAGGAGCTGTCTGTCAGCAGAGCCCACACTGCCCTGCTTTGACTTTTGACTCCCCTCCACCTGAGGTCCCTGGCCATTCGTTCCTTCCAGGTCTTGGCGGAGAGGGCGGGCAGGCAGGAGCATCCTTAAGTGGGTTCCCCGAACTGTGCACAGCCTCTCTGGTCTGTTGGTGCCCCATCCGGCCTCGAAGGACAAGGAGCATGTGCTTACGCCGCCTTTGACTGCGGCCATAAGGCTGCAGCCCGACTGACACTGGGGAAAACAGTGGGACTAACATTGACTCCTAATGAACTATTGCAGAGTAAGCCCCCTACTAATTAACGCACATTAAAGCTTCTCTCTCTCCCTATTAAGCCGACAGGGCTTATTCTTGTTTACATCTTCTTTGATTGTAAGCTTCCCTTTCAACTTGATGGTCAGAACTCGGGGCAGAGAGCCGTGGGGAAAGGAGGGAAAATCCCGGCTGAGCCACGTTACCACCGAGAGCTCATCTCAGCCTGCTGACATGGGAATTTCTGGGATGGAACAGCCCCAGGAGAGAAGGCAAGGCAAATGCATTTAATTTCTCGTTTAAAATGCGTCAAATGCCCACAGTTTTGGTGTGTGATCAAATCATATTTGAAATACACTGGGCCAAACATATTTGTGATGAACTGCTGTGCAGATAATGGAAATCATTTCAACAAAACTCTCATCCATGCTAAGACCTTAATCAAAGGGTAACCTATTTGACATTGGATCACAGAGAACTGTGTAATTCTGCCCCTGCAGGAATAGCTTTATTCCATTTGAGTCATTATTGCATCAGGGAGCTTAGGTCATGCTAAAGTTACCGTCCGTCTTCTGGATTTCTCTGGCACCTTCGCTTTTCTCAGTAATCTTAGTTTTCTCAGGATTTGGTCTTCTGTGCATGGAAACTCTGCCATTTTGAGGTAGATAGCCTGGAAAGTAGGGGCTGCCTCTCCTGGTTCCCTATATTACCTTTTTTTTTTTTTAAAGGAATTCCTTTATTTTTATTATTTATTTATTTATTCATTTATTTTTGGCTGTGTTGGGTCTTCGTTGCTGTGCGAGGGCTTTCTCTAGTTGCGGCGAGCGGGGGCCACTCTTCATCGCGGTGCGCGGGCCTCTCACTATCGCGGCCTCTCTTGTTGCGGAGCACAGGCTCCAGACGCGCAGGCTCAGTAGTTGTGGCTCACGGGCCCAGTTGCTCCGCGGCATGTGGGATCTTACCAGACCAGGGCTCGAACCCGTGTTCCCTGCATTGGCAGGCAGATTCTCAACCACTGCGCCACCAGGGAAGCCCCCCTATATTACTTTTACCTAAACTTAGTCCTTTCAGCTTTACCAAAAGTTTTTCCGTGGAGGGCTTTGTCCCAAATAATTACAGACCCCTGAGTTTCCTTCATGATTATTTACCATTGATGTGTCCTGTACATTTTGTCATTTTATTATATGTATCTTATTCAACGAGCCTTAGTTTCCTCCTGTGTAAAATGGGGATGATAATAGCTCCAGTTTCCTTCCCAAAGAGGTTGGCAGCACAGACGGGCAAACAGAGCCTGACCGGCTGGTGTAAACTGCCGAGAGCGGCCAGACACTGGTCTCATGCCGTTCCCTCTGAGTTCTTCTCTTTCTGACTAGGTTATATGCTTTCTGGGGGCAGGGGCTGTCTGTCTCCTCCCCCAGATTGTTTCCTGGCACGAGCCAGTGCTCAGCAGAGACTTCTTGGCCGGCCAGCTGGACAGAAGTGGGTTGTGCAGACGGCTCTGGAGAGCAGCCAGGGAGGCTTGCGGAGCTCGTCCTCAGCACGGCAAGCTGGGGACAGACTCGACCCAGTGGCAAGCACTGCCTTTACATCTCCAAGGTTTCGATCATTACATTCTGCTGGGAGAAATAGATAAATAGTTAAACTGCTAAAATGAGCCCGATAATCAGGTCAGTGGAATTGCAAGCGATATCTCTTTTGACGTGTTCTGATTTCTTTTTTCCTCTTTCCTTACCTTCCTCCTAAAATGTGTCCTTTCTTATAGAGAGACAAATCCCTGATTTGGCATATGCTGTGGCTTGGACAAGTTGTGTGAGAAGAGACCTCTTTCTGTTAGTTTGCTTAGGAAGCTGTCTTCTAATGGGGATGAAAATGACTGGAGAGGCCAGGCTCTTCTAATTAGGCAAAGAACAAAAAAAAATGTCAATTAAAAAATGCAAGTGGGCGTTTTTTCTTGCTTTTTGATGTGAGTCTCTGCAGATATATCAGGGTGTTGCCCATTTGAGGAAGGATGCTGATCTCAAGCGTGTGCTCTCCTTTGGGGGTATTTGGGTACCTTCTGGAATTTTTTTACCTTATTGGTTTTTTTTTCTTTCTTTTTTTTTTGGCCACGCTATGCGGCATGTGGGATCTTAGTTCCCCGACCAGGGATTGAACCCGTGCCACCTGCATTGGGAGCACAGAGTCTTAACCACTGGACCACCAGGGAAGTCCCCCTTTATTGGCTTTTTATTACAAAACATTACCTGGTCTTTGTAACAAAATTCAAAGATGTGTATAAAGTAAAACCACATGTTCCCCTTTCTTCCTTGCCCCTCTTCCTGCTCCAGCCTACCTTCCCCTCCGACAGGTGACAGCTGTTAACTGCTGGGGTGACATGGACCTCCACACTATTTACGCTTAGTCAAACTCATATATAGAACACAGATTTTATTTCACAAAAATAACATAATAGGAGACATATCACCTGCAACTTGCTTTTCTCACCGTGGACATATCTCCAGTCAGAAATACAGATCTATTCAATACTTCCTTATTTTTAAAGGCTGCATTTATTCCGTCGTTCGATGTAACCTAAATCAAACTGTTTGATGATGCGCCAGAACGTATTCATTTATTCCCCTGCTGATACATGTTTAGGTCGTATCCCCCTACCCCTTCCTTCTGCCGTTGCCGACCAACAAGGAGAAGCTGCCCACGCACGGCTGTGTACACTGGGCGTCTGCTCAGAGGTCACGTTTTCTGCCGGGGAGAAGGAGTTCTCTTCCCGTGAGTGGTGGCTGGAGATCGGCCCCGGGCCCTCGGGTCCTACTTCCTGCCCTGGGGGAGCAGCGTGCAGGCTGCAGAATGGTTGGGGTTTTAAGGCCCACCGGCGCCCTGCTTCTCCGCCTTGCTCACTTTCCTCTGTGGTCTTGGTTCGGCCCATGGGTCCCTTTGCCTTGGCTGTCAGCTGAGGTTGGTTGGAATAGACTGCTCATGGGGACGGGGCCACCTCAAGGAGGGGATGTTTGCCTTGGGGGCTGGATGGCATCACTCTGAGATCCCACCTGCGGGGCTGGCTGAACGGGCACCCCCTTCCTCTCTCAGCATCCTTGGCGTGCCGAGAACCTCCAGATGGGCTCTTAACAGCCAACTGCTGGGACCTCCCTGGATTGCCATTGAGACCAGCCTGGACCTCTCTCCCAGGGGCGGCCTCTGTCAGGCACAGGGGACCTTGGGCCAGAGAGGCTGGGTGACTCTGCACCAGTCAGTCATGAGCACCCATCAGTGCCGTGCCTAGTAGGCCTGCAGAGCTGGAGGAGAATAAGCAGGGGCTACTTCAGAAGACACTGAGGTGGGGACTTTTGTTAGAGAAGGTGGGTGTCAAGCCAACGGAAAGGAAGAGCCAGCACGGGGTGAGCTCAGAAGCCTGTTCCAGGAAGGGTATAGGGCGTGCAAAGGACCTGGGGCGGGGAGATCCTTAGGCTGGGAAAACACGGCAGCTCTAGGACCTGGCAGCAGGACAGGGCGCTGGACAGTAAGTGAGGAACACACGCAAAGGGGCCCGACGGCCAGCATGGCGTGACAGCAGGCCTGGGTCACTGTCAGGGCCCCAGTGCACGTCCTGCCCTGACGCGTTGTCTGGTGTCAGATTTCCTCTAGGACGAAACTCCTTCATTTGGGGGTCTTGGGGGTGGAGTTAGAAAAACGCACACTGCTGGCTCTGAGGTGAGAATGCTGCGTGCTGGGGGGCTGTCACAGTGCGAGGAGCTCCGGGCACAGTGGCGCCCCTGCTGTGGGGTCACGGGGGTGGGTGTTGGGGCCACACAGGCACCGGAATAGACTGCTCGTGGGGGGCTTGCCTGGTGGGAGGAGCGTGCGGCAAAGTTCCCGGGCTTGCGAGCAGGGACAGGTGTGGGGACGGTCACGAGCGCTCTCTGGGCCTCTTTTCCTCGCCTGTAGGATGGTGACATCGGTCCACAGGCTCTCAGTGCCGACTGAAGTTGATGATGTTGATAAAGGTTCAGGGTGCAGAGTAAGAAATTCAGTCAGTGTCAGCTCTCCTTTCCCTCTGGAATTCCCTCCCCTACTTTATCCTTCCAAATGAAGTTTTAAAAATAGGTCTGTCTTCCCAGTAGACTCAGCGAGACTCAATAAATCCTAGAATAAGGTACCAAGGGAGGTTGTAGAATTCCTTTCCCCAGAGAGCTTTAACAGCACAGCTGTCTGGGATGGCCCGGGGTCAAGATCCAGGTCAACGGTGAGGCCCTTCCAACTGAGGGTAAGTGTGCTCTCCTCACCCCTGCCCCCCTGCCCACCCACATCTCACCCCCGACCCCCAGGGCCAGCTCGGGCCAGCGCACTTGGACGCTGAGGCTGCTCGCAAGCTCAGCTTCTCTCCTGTGAATCCCCTGGGGTCCTGATTCTGAGGAGCAGAAAAGGCTGAGCGTGCGAGGGTTCCCCCCTCCTGTAATTTTAGCAGCAGCAGACTCTGTTGGCGTTCACACTGACACAGATTGGAGCGGTTGCCATGGAGACCAGAATCCGTGCCCAGATTCGCTCTGGAGCTGGGAAGATGGTGCAGGGTTTCTACTCTATAGAGGGGGCTGGGGGGAAACAGCCCCAGGCTCTTTCCTTGGCTGTTCTAGCTGCTTCAGCCAAAGGTGACCCAAGGAGGCCTGGGCCTGGAAGGTCACATCATCCTCTGGGCCCTGCCTGGTGCACAGTGTCACGCTGGGCCTTCATCCACCCATGGCCGCCCATCTTCCTCCTACACTCTTTTACTGGCATGCAGTGAGGATGAGGATGAATGGTTTATACTGGGGGGTCTGTGGTCCCTTATCCAGAATGCTTGGGGCCATTTGTGTTTGGGATTCAGAATTTGGGGTTTTTGAAAGGTGACCTGGTGCGTGTGTATATATCGCACAACTCTTGAGTGTGAGGTTCTGGGCAGCACCTCGTAATCAAACCCGTGAATGTTTCCCCAGCAAAGCACAGGAATGTGGAAGCGCGTAAAGATTATAAATAACCTGTCAGTTGGGGGCAGATCTTGCCTCCAGGAATTATGAAAAAGCTTTTGGTGTTTTGAGTTTTTTGGATTTTGGAGTTGTAAATGAGAGATTGTAGTTCACAACTATTTCTGCTTTGCTAGCGCTTTCACATTTGTCTTCTTGTTTTATTCTCCTGCAACCCTGGGCGTTACTCCATCTATTTAACAGATGATGAAAGTGGGTCTTAGGATAAAGGACTTGTAAGATCACAGAAAGCAAGTACTGGTGTCGGGATTCAAACGTGGGACATGTAAGTCCAAATTCCAGGTTCTTTCAGTTATTACCAGATTTTATGGAACTTGGTGGAGAAGCGCTTTGCTTCTAAATAACGATAACAATAATAATAATGGCACTGGGACTTCCCTTGCTGCGCAGTGGTTAAGAATCCGCCCGCCAATGCAGGGGACACGGGTTCGAGCCCTGGTCCAGGAAGACCCCACATGCCCCGGGGCAGCTAAGCCTGTGCACCACAACTACTGATCCCGCACACCTAGAGCCTGTGCTCTGCAATGAGAAGCCACCGCCATGAGAAGCCCGCGCACCACAACGAACAGTAGCCCCCTCTTGCTGCAACTAGAGAAAGCCTGCGTGCAGCAACGAAGACCCAATGCAGCCAAAAATAAAAATATATAAATTTATTAAAAAAAAAAATAATGGCACTTAACTAAGAGCTAACATTGATAAAGCAGTCAGGACAAGCTGGGTGTTGTGCAGAATGCTTTTGTGTGGCGTCCTCAAGCAGCCCCGCAACTACCCTGTGAAGGGTGCTTAGACTGACTGTGTCCACCTCAAATTCATATGTTGAAATCCTAACCCCCAAGGTGGCCATATTTGGAGGTGGGGCCTTTGGGAGGCGATTAGGTCTTGAGGGTGGAGCCCCCAATAATGGGATTAGTGCCTCTATAAAAGAGACCCCGGACAGCTCCCTCACCCCTTCCTCCATGTGAGGACACAGCAAAAAGACGGCCGTCTATGAACCACGAAGCGGGTCTTGATCTTGGACTTCCAGCCTCCACGACTGTGAGAAATAAATGTCTCCTGTTTATAAGCCACTCAATCTGTGGGATTCTGTTAGAGCAGCCTGAATGGACTAAGACAGAGGGGTGTTATTCAGTAGCGTGGTCAGCTTGGGCCTCATAGGAAGGTGACCTTTGAAGGCGGAGATGGAGTCAACGCTGTGGAGTCTGGAGGAAGAACACTGCAGGCCTGTGCTTTCCAACAGGGTAGCAGGTGGCTATCGAGCCCTTGAAACGTGGCCGGTCCAAATGAGATGTGCTGTAAGTGTCCAATACACACCAGATTCCAAAGACTTAGAATGCAATTCAAGAATATGAAATAGCTCACGAATAATTTTTATATTGGTTACATATCAAAATGATAATATTTGGATATATTGAGTTAAGCGAAATTAATTTCATCTTCTTAAAATCTTTTTAAATGTGGCTATTAGAAAATTTAAATTTACATACGTGAAATGTAAGTTTAAATTACACGTGTGTGAAAACAATTATATCTGTGGCTCGCGTTTGTGGTGGACACTGCTGTGCTAGGTGGGAGCAGCCCGTGTGGTCGGGGATGGAGAGAGGGCCAGTGTGGGTGGGCACAGTCGGGGAGGGAAGGGGGGCAGAGATTCATAGGATTTTGAACAGAGAAGTGATGTGGGCCTGATGATATCCTGTTGTCTCTGCTTGAGCTGCCGTAACAAAGTAACACCGACCGGGCAGCTTAAACAACAGACTAATTCTCTCGGAGTTCTGGAGGCTCTAAGTCCAAGATCGGGGTGTCGGCGGGGTTGGTTTCTGGTGAGACCTCTCTCCTTGGCCTGTAGGTGGCCACCTCACTGTGTCCTCACACGGCCTTTCCTCTGTGCACACATCCCTGGTGTCTCTTCCTCTTCTTATAAGGACACCGGTCGTCATGGGTTATCACCCTTATCGCCTGATTTAACCTTAAGTACCCCTGCAAAGGCGCCACCTCAAGATACAGCCACGTTGGGGGTTAGGGCCTCAGTACACCTGGGGGGACACATTTGGTCCACAGCACACCCTCAGCAGCCGTGTCCTTTCTGCCCGGCTAGCAGGAGGGAAGGTCACTTGTGCGCAGCACCCTCCTTGGCTCTTCTCCCGGCCCCAACGTGGGTACCCGGTCAGCCCTAAAACCTCCTTCCTGCAGCTGTGGGCCCTGGACACCCCCAGAACCTTCTAGAAAGCTCTCCATGGTGCTTCTTAAAGGAGACACCCTTACTGAGCCCCGCTGTTTGCAGACGCTCAAAGCCCAGGACCCCCTCTAACCCTCTCAGTCACCCTGAGGGGGAGCGATCATCCCCCGCGGTTCCCAGCGGTGCTTGAAGGAATGCAGCAGCCTGTCCAGGGTCACACAGTGGGAGGCTGCGCTGAGGCCCCTCGGCCCCCGAGCCTGTACTCTGGCCGCTGCTCCATGCTGCCTGGGCTTCCCGGCAGCTGGGCGCAACTTCCTGCTCTTTGAAGCAACAAGAGAGTCAGACTCTCACTCGTGAAGGACTGGACTTTCTCACCCCCGTGGCTTGGGCGGCGAGGTTGCCATGGATGAGTGGACGCCCTTCTGCCCACCCCCTCACGGGCAGCGAACACCGTGCTGGTTGAGGACCCGGGTCCTGGCTGGACTTAGCCGGACCCATCCTTAGCCCACTCCGGCTTTCTCAGGGTGCCTGCCTGGGGCTTGGGGTACTTCACTTCATTATTGTGTTTCAGCTTCAATTTATAGCTTAGACAATTGAATCTCAGAGAGGCAGAGACCAGGTCACAAGGCCAGTGAGACTGTCACCCAGCTGCTGGTCTGATGCAGTCTGTGTCTCCTCCTAGTGTCCGTGGCACCATCACTCCTCAGCTGGTGGTGTAGAGGGCAGGCCTGTGACCTGATGGTCAGGGCACCTAGGTTCAAGTCAGTTTTTACAGAAACTTAAAAAAAAATTTAAATTGTAACTACACATAACAGAATTACCATCTTAGTCATTTTTAAGTGTACAGTTCAGTAGTGTTAAGTAGTTCCACATTGTTGTAAACCAACCACCGCCACCCATCTCCAGGACTCTTTAATCTGGCAAAACTGAAGCTCCATACTCATTAAACACTAACTCCCCGTTTCCTGTCCCCAGCGTCTGGCAACCACGCTTCTGCCTTCTGTCTCTATGAGTTTGACTACTCTAGGTACTTCGTATAAATGGAACCATATAGTATTTTGTATGTGGGTGTGTGATTGGCTTCTTTTACTTAGGTTCATCCACGGTGTAGCCTGTGTCAGAATTCCCTGCGTTTTTAAGACTGAATAATATTCCATTGTGTGGATAGACCACATTATGTTTATCGATCCATCTCTCAATGGACAGTTGGGTTGCTTCCGCCTTTTGGCTATTGTGAATAATGCCACGATAAGCATGGGTGTGCAAGTGTCTCTTGGAGATCAAGTCACTTTGTTGAATCGATAAACTGGGAACAATAGCACCTGCTTCTCTTATGTACCTCCCAGGATTGTTTCAAGGATAAAGTTGTGATCGTGTGTGGAGTCCTCTGTGAGTGTAAAGGACTGTCTAATGTGGGGGGTTCGTTATAGTCCTTCTCATTACCAACCTTGACTGGCAAGAGCCAACTTTCACCAAGAGGAATCAAGCTGAGAACATTTTCCCTAATCCCAACCCTGGGAGGAAACTGACCCGGACCTTAGTAAAGCGGTTGGCTTAGAGGGCAGACTCAGGCCCAGGTTCATTGTCTATACCCAGTCTCTGTTTATTTCTCGGATAGGATAAAGCAGGGGGAACTAGGCTCATTTCTAACCAAGGGACCCATGGCTGGTGTGGACCCATCATATTCTTCCCGGAGCAAGGCTTGGCAGTGTTCCCACATCCCACCCCCAAACGTGATGGGCTACCTTGTGGGATCCCCTGAAGGGCTGGGGCAGCCTCCCCTCCCCTCCCCACCTTGCCCAGTGCCTCGGCTTCCCAGAATGGTGCCACCGGCCACGTCCTGTGGGCCATTTGGAACCTCTCCTGTCCCGAGGCTCTGCTGCAAGTCCAGGGCTGGCCCACCGCCCTGTGGGAAAACGACTGTGGTTTCCGCCGAAGCTCCAGCGGTTTTTCCCGACGCTCTTGTCAACCTTCCTCCCTCATCCTGGGTCTCAGCATTGTTTGTTCTCATCCTGCTCCCAGAAGACTGCTTCCTACAGATGCTCCAGCATTAGAACTTCATTCCGGAACAGTTCATTATCGCCTCGCTGGGGCCTGGCATGCGGCCTCCACTTGGATATTTCTCCTTGGGGGCCAGGGCCCCAAGGCTCACCCTGGGTAGCACATACACTTTGCCGTCTTTCCGCCCGTCTCCCCCAACTGGACTGTGAACTTCCTGGGGCAGGGGTGGTGTCCCCAAGTGCCCAGCGGAGCTCTGGGACATAGCACGTGCTCAGAGAGTGCTTGCTGAGGGAACGCAGGTCTAGGCTGTATTCTCCAGGGCAGGGCCTGTGAGTCAGGAATCCCCTGCATTTCTTTATCCATCACCTACATCGAGCGTAGTGCCTGGTACACAGCCAGGGCCCGGGAAGTGATTGAGTGAGTAGATGAATGCATGAATGAATCATGAGGCCGCAAGGCTCTATCTGCTCAGGCGGGGCTGGGCAGTGCTGCAGGGCGGATCTCAGATGTTGTATCTGGCAACTGACAGTGGGCCACGGGCCATGTGGGTGCCGCTGAGGTCGGGGAGACCCGAGGTGGGAGAAAGGGCGTAGCTCCTGCTAACTGGAGTTCTGCGTGCCCTGGCTCCGTTCTTTCTGCGGCTGCTGGAGCTGGTACAGAGCAGACCTGTGGCTGTGGCCGTGCACCTCAGAGACAGGACTTTGAAAAAATATCCGGCTCCCTATGGCCCCAAGAGTAGGCAAACCCGCCTCTTTGAAGTCTTACCTTCCTGCTCAAACACCCTAAACGTCTAAAATTCCTAACCTTCCGTGATGTCCCCCGAAGCTATGTTTCAACACTTTTTTTCCCCTTCCAATTCTTTCCTTCAAACCAGCCAAAGAGACCACTGGGTGTTTTCCGTGTCTCTGGCTTGTTTCCTGGCAGCAATCCAGAACCTACTGCCTGGACTCTGGGCCCCTTGAATGGGCCGTAGAGCCCGGGTCACCTGCCTGGGAGCAGCTCCTGAGTGGCCGCTGGACAGGACTGTCCACTCAGGGCCTGTTGCTTTTCTCTGAACTCCGAGGTCCACTTCGGCCCCTCTCCATTTGCCAAGGGCCAGCAGAACAGCTTCTTGGCAAGAGTTTCTACTTCTTAATCTAGTTTCACAGCCTGTGATTGAACTCTGTACAATGCGGGCCTCAGAATTCAGTGGCATCTTTTAATTCTCTGCTATTGATGAAAATTTTTGGTCTGGAAAGAAAAGCTGGCTTTGGGATTGATTTCCATCAGTTTAATTCATCTTCGGCATTGATTGGTGCCTATGTTAGAATGAAAGGCTACATCTGGGCTGTTCCAGATGGATGGGGGGTGTTATTACAGAGTGTCTACAATGGGGGGCAGTTATGGGACCACGGTCACCTTCGGGCACGTCTCACTTTCTGCCTTGTACAGCAGTCCTTCCTGTATGGGTCTCCTCTCCCATGTTTGACTGTGGATCTTTGCAGGCAGGAGGCGTCTCTGAATTACCCTTCTAACCCCCCCAGACCCAGCACGGTACCTGGCACAGAGCTGGCTCTCAGCCAGCATGTGTTACGCACATTTGTTTAAACACAGCCTCCAGAGTTCATTACAGTCCTTAAGTATTGCTCATCAGGAGGGAATCCCAGTATTCAAATCGTGCAAGCATGCGTGAATTCCGTAGGAACTGGGGTTCGGGTAAAGGTACCGGATATCAGTCGCACAGCTGATGAATGATTACCCTTCTCAGGAAGATACCGACAGGACCCTGACTTCAGAATGTGCCAGTCACAGGTTCTTGTAGCACAAGGTGGCACCGCTAGCAGGCAGCTCCTGGCACAGTTCACATATCTGACCACAGATACAATGCCTCTGCCACCAGCGTCCCCCCAGGCCACCTCCACACCCTCGTGCTGTTGCCTGATAGGTGTGGCCCACTGTCCCAGTGCCCAGAGTCCCGGGGGCAGCACGGGGGTCTGGGCAGACTTGGAGTTACCTTCCTTCTCTCTCCCCCCAACATGAGACCCGCGCTGGACTCTTGGATCCAACCGTGCGAGGCCCACCCCAGGGACCCAGGGATCGTCAGATTCAACCCTTCTGATATGAGAAGGGGACGCTTGTGCTCAGAGGGGAGGTGACTTGGTCAAGATCACCCTGGTCCAGGTGTCTGGGATTCGAGGGAATCCAGGGAAGGATGCAAGTTCAAGCCACATATGCAGGCTTATTCTAGAACCTCGAGCTGCCACGCCAGGCTCTCGCCCTTGCCCTGCTGGGACAGTCAGAGCCACCCCTCCGCAGCCGAGTGGGTCAGACGCCAGCCTCCGCTGCGTCTCCGCTGCCCGCCGGCCTCCGTGGGCGCCCTAAGCCACGGCGTCCACAGGCCTCTCTCCTGCCAGACCCGGCGGCGCCATGCCGCCCTGTCCCCACGCTCCCCCTGGCCTGGGGTCTTGTCCCTCTGTCCTTGCAGCTTCCGCCCACACCTGCGCAGCCCCATCTCGCTCCGTGGCCTCACAGCAGCGGGAGGTGAGGGAGGACTCGTAGCTCCTGCCTCTGGGAGCTGAGGGTCCAGGGCAGAGGCCACAGGGAATAGGCAAAGGCAGAGCAGAGTGACGAGCCCCAGACGGGAAGCAGGCCTGACACGCACCCGGGGAAGGGCACTTCCATTCCACGTGGAGGCCTGGGAAGGCTCCCTGGGAGGTGCCAGCTGAACTGAGTCGTGTAGCAGGAGCACCTGCGGGGGCGGGAGAGGCAGCCCTGGGCTCGCCCCGGCCTGCGGCCGCTGGAGCTGCCGGGTGTGGGGCGGCAGTGGCCAGACATCCAGACCGTGAGGACGCTGCCGGCCCCAGGAGCCCGGGGGCGGGGGGACAGGAGGGCTGGGCTGGTCTTGGGGACAAAGGACCGCCCTGCCTGAAGGGTCCTCTGTGCTGTGGCGAAGGGCGGGAGGCCCCTGCCGGGACCCTCAGCGGAAGAGAGCCCTGCAGGGAGGCGGCAGCTCCCCGTGTGCCTCAGTCCGTGTGGGAGGACAGGGGTCTGGGCTCTGGGGCCCTGCGCGCTCACACCTGTGGCTCAGGTGTACCTCTCGTGCTTCCCCAGGGCACTGGGGGTGGGAGGTCGGGATTTTGAAGACCCGGATGCATGTCCTCGGTGAGCCTGTCTGAGCCTCAGCTTCCTCATCGGGAAAATGGCCGCATTGATTACAGTACTTCGTTTTAAAAACTGGACTGGTTGGATAGCTTTAAAAAGATTTTTGATTGTGGTAAATTCCACGTGACATAAGATGTACCATCTCAACCATTTTTAAGTGTACAGTTCAGTAACGGTAAGTATATTCACGTTGTCGGGCAGCAGATCTCCAGAAATTTTTCATCTTTCAAAACCGAAACTCTGTCCCCATTAAACAACTTCCCATTTCCCCCTTCTTCCAGCCCCTAGTAACGACCATTCTACCTTCGGTTTCTACGAATTTGACCTCTTTAGATACCTCAGATAAGTGGAATTATGCAATACAGTCGTCCCACGGTATCTGCGGGGGACTGCTGCCAGGACCCTTGTGGGTACCAAAATCTGCAGCTGCTCAAGTCCCTCATATAAAGTGTTGTGGCATTTGCATATAACCTATGTGCATCCTCCGGTGAACTAAATCGTCTCTAGATTACTTACAACGATACAATGTAAATGCTATGTAAATTGTTGTGGAACCCTCGGATACAGAGGGCTGATGGTGTTTGCCTTTTTGTGACTGTCTTATCTCACTTAGCATAATGTCCTCAGGAGTCATCCATATTGTAGTGTGTGTGGCGGTTTCCTTCTTTTTAAAGGCTGAATAATATTCCATTGTACCTCAGTTTGTGTCTGTGTGAGGATCAAAGGGCTGTGTATGAGAAAGTGGCGTGTAAACTCTAAAATCTGTGCATGTGTTTTAGGGGAAAAGCTCTTCCCGGAGTTGGCCTCGTTAGATTGTGGGGTTTGGGGCTGACTTGAGCTGAGCCCAAGAAGTAGCAAGGGACAGAGGGAGGACCTGCAGAAAGCCACACCGTGAACAGCAGGGTCTCGTTTGGTAACTAAGAGACAGCCCGGACAGTGTCATCCCTGTTGGATAGATGTGGAAACTGAGGCTCAGAAAGGTTAAGCCAAATCCCCAAAAGGCACGGAGCCAGTAAGTAGGTAGGACTACGAGTAGAATGCCTGTCATTGTCAGTCCGGTGCTCTGTGGCTTGTGTGCAGGAAAAATGGTCTATGTTTGTATGGGACAAGAATGTCAGTGTCTTCCTAAAGGTGCCATAGAAATGGTGGGAGACGGAAATTGAGCAGAGAAATTGGAGGTTGAAAATAGTCTGGGTACAAGGAGCAGATACTAAGGCCGGTTTTAGAAGAGGGGTCAGGGACAGAGGGCTGTCCAGGATGCTGGGATGTGCCTGCATGAGCAGAAGGCGAGAAGCAGAGAAAGCCACAGTCAGGATGCACGTGGGGAAGTCCGCACGGCCGGCAGTGGGGCACCGCAGAGAGCAGGAGCAAAACGTGGGGGGCAGGATGGCAGGGGCCTCGGAAATAGGAGGTCTCCTCTCTGCCAACTTCATTGCCGTTTTATAGCTGGGTAAACAGAAGCCTGAAGATGACTTACCCAAGAACCCAGGGCTCCTGACCCCAAATTCAGTGCTCAGCCCTGACACGTTGCCATGTTTACTGGGCATCTAGTATGTGCTTAGCTGCTAGAGCATATGTACAAGAGCTTGCTATATATTTTAGGACAGCTGCTGGGAGCCAGATGAGTGCTGTTGGAAGTTCGTGGAAGCAAGTCCAGGTTCAAGGTTGATACCAGGAATGACTTCACGGAGAAGGTGGGACTTGCAGAAAAGGCAGAAGTCGGGTGGAATGTGAGGAAGGAGGAGGTCATTCACAAGCCAGGAAGGAATAAAAACGCTCCCATTAGCTGTGGAGAGGAAAGGAGGATGTCAGCTGTGATGGTTTCTGACACCAAGATGGGCAGAGTCGAGTGGAAGCTGGAGGGAAACATTCTCAGGCAAGTGTTCCCTTATGAACTGTCTTGGGACAAAGCAAAGAGGAGGAGAGCTGGTGGCATCAGACTTGCACTTACAGAATCTCAAGAATGGTATCTGTATTTATGGGCTTTTATTTAATGGGTATTAGGGAGAACATCCTGCAGCTAGCACGCCAAAGCTGTGATTTCCTAGGATGACATGAAATTTATTAAGTAAAATGCAAGTAGAGTTAAAGGAAAACAATGTAGACACGACAGCAGTTGGTGTGGCTAATCTGGTGCAAATCAAGGTCAGGGTGCCCAAGTGGCTGGGAAACACCCAATCAAAGGATAAAGTCACATTGGAGGCAGAGTCGTGTAAGATGACGAAGCCTTTGGACAGTGGAGTACACCAAGAAACTTGAGGATTACGTGATTAAAAAACAAAACCCTTGGAAAGTTCTTTGTAAAGATTAAGGGCAGTGACAAGACCCATGAGACAACTTCCTGTTATAGTTCATAGCTGGGAGGCAATGCTCTCTGTAACGGTAGTTAGGAAAAATCCAGCTCCGTGAACTCCCCGAGTTTCCATCTTTACCATGGGTGCTGGGAAGCTTCTAGCTAAGTTCTGCACTCATATTTTGTTCATCCCCTTGAGTCTAGCTTTTAAAAGAAAGTTGTAATTATCCCTCCTTCCACATATATATTCCCACTTAGCATGTCTCTTGTCTTTATGATAATGATTTTTGTTTTATGTTGTGTCATATCCTTTTAGCAAATAGGCAGGAAGTGAAGAAATATTTTTAAAGTATTTCCAAGACTTTGTTACAAGAGTAACAAAGAAGACAGTCGTGTACGGTATGCTTCCTAATATTAACCATTGAGATCTTTGTCACCCCTCCTGTCTCCCGTTCTCCTTTGTCATTAACTCTACTTGCATCAGAGTGCAGGGCTCAGTTTTATGCCCAATGACAGTAAGAATCCTTAGTCTAAGGTACACAGATTCATAGATCTTATCCCTTCCTTAATTGGCTTATATTCTTTTATAAGTTATTTTATTATTTTTGTGCCTTCTTGTGATCTATCTTTTTGGAAGTGGGAGACGTATAAACACCTGGAGAAAAAAAGGAATGAAAGGATAGAGGATGCAAGTATTTGAAATGTAGAAGATCTGATAAAAGTTGATGTGTATATTTCTTAAGATGGCAGAAAACGGAACGTTTAAAGAGGTAAAAGTCGAGAACAAATCGTGATGATTCTTGCAATATCCTTTTGACTAAGCAATTTATTTTCTTCCCTACAAATTGTTATGCTTCCTTTCCTGAAAGATGGAGGGTTTTTTCTCCCCTTAGCATGATGAGAAATTAGAACGTATGAGATCAGAGGACAATGGGCCACCACCACAGGAGGTAGGGGAGTACGAATGATAATGGCCAACTGATTTTTTAATAGTTATCCACATGTCTCGACAGAGATGAACAGAGATCGAAAGGGAAGCTTTAACTTTTCTTTCTTAGTTGGCAGATTAATGGGGAGGGAATGTGTCTCAGAGAGTGAGTGGGGTTGTGGTGGGAGGGCTGGGAATGGGGGAAGTGCACTGAGGATGGAGGGAGCCATTTATAGGAAAAGAAATGGGAAACAGGGCAGAGCGGAGGAAGAGACTGGAGGGCGTGAAGAGGCTGCCGTGTAGGGAAGTGAAGCGTGAAAGAGATCTAACCCAAAACACGGTGTAAATGGAGGGGTTGATGGGCCTTGATATAAAAGGGAACTTTAGAAGGCTGAGCGAAATTGAGGGATGGAGCAAGGCACTCAGTAAGCTTTTTGTCAGACCCGACGGCAAGTTCGGAAGATTTTAAGGGAAATTATTAGCTCAAGGAAGAAGTTCGAAGAGAAAGAGATGCAGTCACTAATCCCTAATTGAAAAAGAATGGGGACGTCAGTTAAGTCCAAATGTCTGGCAGGATAGCCGCTAAGGGGGAGAGTTGATCAGAGGTGATTAGTGAGTATCTGTGGCCAGGTCCACATGGCAGCTGGGGAAGGGTTGGGGATGGAGAATGTGCCCCAAATTTGCACTGAGCCAAGTGTCTCTGGGGGCGTTCCTGGCGTGGCCCCTTCCCCACACGTTCAAATTGGACTCTGACTTGTACATACGCCACCCCGGGCTGACTCGCCATGTACTGTGCACATAGTAAGTGCTTCTGGGAGTAGGCTAATGTTGGATGCTGTAATAGATAAATGGCAGAGTATCAGTGGCTTAACAGGATTTAAATTTATTTCTCGTCCACATAGTATAGTGGGGTAATTCGTGGCAGCCTTCCATGGGTGATTCAAGAACCCAGACTACTCCTTCTTCCATCTTCAGGGGTGCTAGAGTCCTTCACTTCTAGCCAGTGAGTGGGGAAAAAGGACAGACAGCTACCCATGGGAGAGTTTTATGGGCCAGACCTGGAAAGGGTGCTCACCTCCACACACTTCCCATTGACAAGAACTCAGTCCTGTGGCCACACCGACTGCTAAGCAGGCCGGGAAATGCAGTCTGACTGCATGCCCAAGAAGAAAGAGGGAAACATTTTTGGTAAATACATAGCTGCTTATATCATAGTATTAAAAAAAAAGTTTGTTCCATAAAATAAATGAAACTCACACTTTAAGACCATGTCTCATTAGAGGAATATTATGTTTATTCCTGTGGGATTCTTTGCTCTTTTGAAGAACTCAGTGAAATTGCCTTAAAAGAAACTCTCTATCTGTAGTGCATTTAATCAGTTGCTCGATCCCCATTTTGTTTAGGTCCTATGCTGTACCAAGCATGTAGAGGAGAGGTGGTTATTGATGAAATGACTCCTGACTCATGAAGCCGGAGACCTTGGTCTCTGCACATGTGATTTATAAATCTTACTGGGGGATTGAGGGAGGGTGGGGCTAAGTGAAGGAACATCGACATCAAGGCATCAACCTCACTGGAGATCTGATTCTGCCTGTAAACATTTGGCTCACACATCACATGTTCACCCCCTGGGTCTCTCAAGAAGCCCAGCAGCTCCTCCTCACCCTCCGGCCTTGGCTCCCCAGATTTCCTGTGGTACCTTAGTTGGTGTTGCTTCCTGAAACCCACACCCCAGCCTGTGGCAGGCAGCTCGTATGCCCTGGGCAGAGTGCCTTTCCAGCCAGAAGGCCCCAGCCAGGTGAGGCTGGGCAGGAGTCGGGATGCAGGTGGGGAGGAGAGATGCACGCGGCCTCTCCTCGCGCCCTGTCTCACCTCCAGATCGGACCTAACTTGCTGTCTGCTGTCAGGTCTGGTTTCCCTCCGCATCCTGGTTATCCCAGCCTGTCCCTGCCGTGAAATGCTGTGTTTTCAGATTGCTTTCCCCTGGTGTGTTAGCCTGCTGCTGTCCTGGTTTCACCCTGTTACAGTTCCTGCCTGCTCCTCAGAGGGCCGAGCGCAGCTGAGGGACACAGGCCAGGAAGCGAAGGGCAGGAGCATCTCATGCCGCCTGCGTCCTTGCCTGACCCATGCGCAGCGACTCAGACTCATTTTAACGGCCTCAGGTTACGTCCTCGCTCTGCTGGCCGACAGCTGTCCTCCCGCCCTCCCTCTTCCTCTGCCCAGCCTCCTCCTCCTTCTCAGTCTATGGGCCAAGGAGGTTGAATGGGCCTACTGTGGTCTCAGCTGCCTGCTCCCCGCTGGAGGGGACTGGACTTTTAACCCTCCCTCCTCTTCTGTCCTCCCTCAGCACCCTGGACAGGGCCCTCCCAGCCCTAATAACCTTGTGTCTGCTGTGTCCCCATCTCCCGGATTGGCGCTGGAGTTCTCCAGGCAAGACAGTCTTTCAGGGTGTGTTGAATGAGAGAATTGATGAGCGGATCTGCACAGAGGGAGAGTGGGGAGAGGCTTCTCTTCACCTGCCCAGACCTGGGGGTGGGCCCGATGGGCCTCGGCTTCTGCCAAATGGGGCTGTCAGATGGTGGCTCCTAGTTACGTTTTTACTGGTTCAGAATTTTTTAAATGGGCTCTCCAAGTGGTCTCCTATTCTGCTTTAGCCTCAGCGAAGAGTTTTCACCATCCACGGTTTGAACGTGCTGCTATAACCCAGCTGTTCCAGCCGGGAACCAGGAAACTGGCCATTTCCACCCCCTCCCCTAGGCAGCCGTTGCAGTCAGAACATGGCTTTGCACCTGACTCCAAACCCCGGCTTGGAGACTGGGGATAAGTTTTCTCGTCTTTGAGTTGTTATTTCCGTATCTGTAAAATGGGGATAATCATATTTACTGTTCAGCGTTGTTAGCAGGTTGGGTCAGGATTAAAAGAGGTATTCCCTGATGGCACATGTATTGTCATTGGAATTATTTTTAAATGCTTCTCCTTGACTACAAGACATCCTCAGGGCCCAGTGCATGGTGCAATAAGTATTTATGGCCAGAGGAACACCAAACTTAGCACTGGGCACAGGGTAGGTAGACAGTGAATAGTGGAAGTTCCTGCTTTTTCTGTCTCCCCCCCTAGAATGTGAGTCCCTTCGTGGGCAGAAGGTATGACCTCCTCTTTGTCATCACTTTGTAACCTCTTCAATCTGTAACTGAGAAAAGACCCAAACAAACCAATAATCATACAGAAGCAAGCCCCTGGGAACTGAAAAATCCAGGGCAAGCACTTTCCACCCTCTACCCTTGGAGGGCATATGGGGAACACCCCCAAGTCATGCCCAGTTCTGGCGCCATGGAGGCCCTGCAGGCCTACAGAGAAAGCAGGAGGTCTAGACGCAGGCGCTGTCTGGGGAAGGTGTGTGGTAGAGGCTGGCGGTGGGGGGAGGGGGAGTGGAGGGCTGCCAGTATTGCCCTCTCACAGCTGTCCCTCCAAAGCATTGCTCGCAGCCACCACCGCCCAAAGCCATTTGGAACCTGAGTGACCATCCTCACCTTTGGGATGGAAGCCAGCCCCCCCCCCCCTCCAGACCTGCACTTAGGAGTGGACTTTGCCTGGAATTCTTCTCCTTGATCACCCACCCCCTGCTACCCTCCCCAGACTCTGAGGTCACCCTGGGGCTTGTGGCTGCAGGGTGGAATGGCAGCCCCCATTCCATACCATACCATTCCATACCATACCATCCCATACCGTACCGTACCGTACCATACCATTACCATTCCATACCATACCATTCCATCCCATACCGTACCGTACTGTACCATACCATTACCATTCCATACCATACCATACCATTCCATACCATACCATTACCATTCCATACCATACCATACCATTCCATACCATACCATTACCATTCCATACCGTACCATACCATTCCATACCGTACCATACCGTACCGTACCGTACTGTACCATACCGTACCCAAAGTGGGAACACTAGAAACACGCTTAAATCAGAATGATTTTATTTTTTGAAATGAATTTTTTCTTTTCCTGAATGAATTTTAACCCGGGCCTTATCATCTGCACCTGGGACTGTCTGAAAGGGGATTCCTGAGTTGGGGGATAAATCAGACTAGAGAGACGTTTTGTGAAATGCTTAAGATCCATCGTATCACTCACAGTGACACCACAATAGCTTAATAAAATGCCACTGTGTGCATTACCTCATTTACTCCTTAACGCGCTCTAGTAACATAGATACTGTTGTTACCACGGTCCGTGTTCTGGATGGGGTGTCACGGCTGGTTGCCGGGGGCGGGGGGACTGGACCTCGGGCCCTTGCCCGTGAGTTGGAGCGCGGGCAGGAGCGGAGATGCGGGAGAGGCAAGGGACAGGCGACATGCTGGCCACGCCCTACCGGACGTCCCCGGCCCCAGCCCGCGGCCCGGACGGCCCCTCCTCCTGGGCTGGCAGCGGCTGCCGCGCGCCTGGAAGAGGAGCCGTGTTTCTCTCGCACGCAGAGCCGGGTTTGTAAACAAACACGGGCGGGCGCCGCCGCCCGCGCAGCAGATGGCTCCGCAGCTGCCCGCCCGGGCGGTCCCTCCCTCTCGCTGCGACGCCCGCCCGCCCGCCCACGCAAGGGGGCCGGCGGCGCCGCCCGGTGCCCGGGCCGCAGTGGACTCCGTCCCATCTCCTTCCGAGAAGAAGCTTAAGCCAGGGGCCTGTGGGATGCTCATGCTGTTTATTTCATTCGTTCGTTGGTTCGTTCATTCAACAAAGATCTACAGTGTAATATGAGGGGACCAGTGCAGGGACCAAGGTGGTCCCTGCCTTCACCACACTGAAGTGAGATGGAGAAGTAAACAGGTCTTGCAGTGCAGCGTGGCGAGTGCATAGAGTATGGACACTGTGCGAGGTCAGAGAGCACTAACCTGCCATTTAATGGATCCAGGAAAGCTGCCTGGAGGAGGTGCTGTGGAGCTGAGAAAATGAGCAGCAATTAGGCAAAGTGGGAGGAGGATGGGGAAGAACTGTTCCAGAGGGAGGTAAGGGAGCTTGCCAAACATTTGCAACGAGATCCTTAGGAGGAGGAACTAGCTTGGGAGGAGCTGGGCTTCTGCCTGAGAGCAGTAGGAAGCCAGTCAGGGTTTGATGCACAGGGCGAGACCCTTCTGGGTCTGGGTTCTCAGCCCATAAAATGAGGGGATTGAACTCAATCTGAAAGGTAGTTCCCAAACAAGGCTGGCCCTGGAGTGTCTGATAAAAATTCAAGTTCCAGGCCGCACCCCAGACCCCTCCAATCAGAGCCTTCTGGGACACGCTCTGCAATCTGTATTTTTAGCAGTCTCTCCAGTTGACTCCTGGTGAAGGCTTGAGGTCCAGTGGTCTGAGGAGGTGGCAGATGTGGGGTGAGTAATCACAGTGTTGGATAAGGGTGATCTATAGGCGATCCATGGGCAGAGTTCTGATTCTCCGGGTGCTCAGCTCCTGAGGCAGATCACAGAGCGAATGGTGTCTGTCCCTGGAGAGCATCACAGCTGGGCCGACGCTGTGGATGAACAGGCGGAAGGAGAGGGTTGGGGCCCCAGCTCTCTCTCTGGGCCTCTGCTTCATCAACAGTAAAATGGGGATGATGATACAGGCTTCATGGGAGGATCGGGGAGGAGCCAATATGGTAAATTAGCCCAAGGGGCCTGACCAGAGAGAATGCTCTGACTATGTGGGCAAACCTTGGCTGACTGTCAGCTTTGCCAGTGATTCTCAGACTCTTCATCTGACCTACACCTGACCACCTGTAGGAGCTTTGAAACATGCTGGCCCCTGCTCTGAGATTCTGAGCCAGCAGAAGGACAGGCCTTCTTAGGCTCCATGGATGATTCTGGTACCCACCAAAGTTCAAGAGCGCTGAGCAAGCTGTCATTCATTGAAGGAGTGCACTGAGCTCTTTCTTAAGTGTCTGTGCCTTAGGTCCACCCAGTGAGGGCACGAGCGGAGGTGACCAGTGGCACCAAGGAGAACAAAAGTATGAATGGTCTGAACCCATAAATCATACCAGGTCTCACTTACTGTCTCACGGTTTCTGGCTACTGAGTAACAAACAGCTCTACAGTAGTGGTTCTGGGTTCAACTCTCAACTCTGCTGCATACTAGATGGGTAGATTATTTAATGCTCTGTGCCTCAACCTCCGCACCTTTAAAATAGGTGTAATAATACATGTCATAAAGTTTTAATGTAATTAAATAAAACGATGCACCCAGAGTACCTAAATCAGGGCCTGACACTATGTAAATGCTACCTATTATTATTAATATCTGCACAGTAAATAACCAAATGAGAGTCAATTATCATTTAATTTACCATTTTGGGCAAAGATTCTTATCTTGCCCGGTCCCCCCCAGAATCCATCTTCTTCTTTCTAGGCACACGGCTGGCTGCTCAGCTAGACCACATTTCCCAGCAGGTGTGCCCATGAGACCAAGTTCTCATCATGGACCCTGAGCAGAATTCATGCTTGCAGCTTCTCACGTGGGAAGGACATGCAGGCTTTCCACCCTTCCTCTCCACTAGCTGGGAAAGGCAGCAAGTATAGCAGCCTTGGAAGCCATGGGTTGAGAAGGGCACAGCTGACCCGTTAGCCAGTCTTGATAGGATGACTTCTTTTTTTATTTTTTACAATAAAAAACATTTTAAGCATACAATTTAGTGGTTTTACCACTAATTCCAGAACATTTTCATCATCCCCCAGAGAAACCCTGTCCTCCTTAGCAGCCACTCCCCTTTGCTCCCCTCCTCCCGGCCCCTGACGACCACAAATCTACTTTCTGTCTCTATGGATTTGCCTGTTATGGACATTTCGTGTAAATGGAATCATACAATACATGGTCTTTTGTGAATGGCTTCTTTCACTTAGCATAATGTCTTCAAGCTTTATCCATGTTGTAGCATGCATGAGTACTTCATTCCTTTTATGACTGAATGCTATTTCATTGCATGCATGTACTACATTTTGTTTATCCATTCAGCAATTGATGGACATTTGGGTTTTTTCCACTTTTTGGCTATTATGAATAATGCTGCTGTGAACATTCTTTATGAGTTTTTGTGTGGTGGGTACAGAACTAGGAGTAGAGTTGCTGGGTCACATGTAACTCTAGGTTTAACTTTTCAGGACCTGCCAGGCTGTTTTCCAGAGAGGTGACACCATTTTACATTCTGATAGAACCTCTTGGAACAGAGCTGCCTGTACACCTGGACTATCACATGCAAGAGAATCCAAATCATATTTCGTTTGAGCCATTGCCTTTTGGGATGTCTTTGATACAGCAGCTCAACTGTCACCCTAATGTACCGTCCTACTGAATCTTCCTACCAGTTGTGGGAATAAAATGACTAGAGCAATACTTTTGGTCTGGTATAAAACGTACACATGTGGAATGGTCTTGCATTAAGATGGGAGAATCCCACAATCCATGCATCCATTCATTTGTTTGTCTATTCATCCATCAAAAAATTCTGAGCTCTGAAGATTTGCCAGACATTATGAACCAGGGTCCCTGCCTTCGAAGATCTCACAGTCTAGCTAGAAAGCCAGGCAGGCAGTTTGGCCACCAGGATAGATGCTGGGCATGGAATTCAGGCAAAACTGGGTGGGGTCCAGATTCTGCCTCACTTGCTGGATGAAGGGTTCTGAGCAGGTTACTTCAGCTCTCTGAGCCTCACTTTTCCTCATCTGTAAAGTGGGGATACTAACACCTCCTTGCAGGGAACTTGGGCCGGTTAAGAACAATGTGTGCTAAGTGACAGGCATGAACTAGTTGCTCTCAGTGGTTGTTTTTAATAACCTGTCACTGTGGAGGGCACAATGGGTTCTCCTCCAGAGCTGGGGTCAGGGCTGGGGGGCAGGGGAGCGGGACTCAAAGGGCTTCACAGGGGAGAGCACAGTTCAGCTCGATCTGAGAGCTGGGGAGGGGTTTACCAGGTTGAGGGGGTGTGCGACAGGCAGAGGGGGCCGCTAATGCAAAGACGGAGAAGTCTGGAAGTTCACGGCCTGGTTGGGGAACAGTTCTGAGCCTTAGGTGGGTAAAAAGCAGAGTCTGCTTCCCTGCACTTCCACCCCAGCCCTGGCCCGGCCCCAGGGCCTCTGCGGCCTCTGCTCAGGAGGCCTCGGTTTCCCACCCTGCACCCCGCCCTTGAGCCCTCTTCTCTCCTCCCCCTCTGGAGACCCAAAACTCTGCTCATTCAGATGCGGGCTTTAATCAGAGCTTAAGACCAGTTGAACCCCCAAGGATCCTGGTTGCCTGACCTAATTTTTGAAAAATCCAGTCTCCATCCGGGTTTGGGGGCTGTTGGTGCTTTCTTACTGCACTGGGGACAAAGGAGTGGGGTTTTTCCATTCGCATGAAAATCAGGAAGATGACGATGATGTTGACAGCTGTATTGGTATTAATAAAATGATCTCCTATTGAATCACTCAGGGCAGTGGGGTGGGGAGAGCACAGTAAGAGTTAACAGGGGCTCTAGACTGCGATCCGGATTCTGTGAGTCATTCTCAGGCAGTTTCCTCTTCTGAGAAATGATGGACTCGCCTGGATGCACTCCCAGGGTCCCCCCACCTGACAGTCTGAG
This sequence comes from Balaenoptera ricei, assembly GCF_028023285.1. NCBI lineage: Eukaryota > Metazoa > Chordata > Mammalia > Artiodactyla > Balaenopteridae > Balaenoptera > Balaenoptera ricei. The sequence continues at coordinate 8,795,547 of NC_082644.1, forward strand.
GCTCCATGAAGGGACCCGAGGCTCTGCCACCCAGCTCGCCATTACTAGGAGTGCAGGTCCTGTGATGAACTCAGCCTTGCCATCCCCCGGGTGACCAGGGCGAGTCCTTCAGTACCCTCTGTTCTTCCCAGGAGTGGCCTGAGGGTCGCAAGCAGGTGTGTGAACCAGCCCGGCCTTGCCCCTGGAATGGAGGCCCGGGGGAGCATTTTCCTGGAGGAGAGTGCGCCTCAGGCCTAGTGTGGCCTGGAGGCCCAGGTCTAATGAATCGGCTCCTTGAGCCAGAGAGCGTGTGCCCCCTCAGAAGGGCTGTGTTACTGTCATTTGTTGCCTATGTTTTGATGCTTTGACATCTGGGACCTCGCTGACCATAGAGGGGGCTCCCCTCCCAGGGGTAGCCCATTCGTAGCGATGGTGAGTAGCTCACCTGCCCGGTGCACTTTTCAGATACAGTCCCTGCCGCCGCCATCTCGTTTACCCAGCCCTCACATTCCAGAGCACTGTCCCCCTTCCCTAATCACCCCAGGGCCAGGTACCAGACAACTAGGGGCAGCCCTGTGCCCAGCACGCACTGAAATGATTCAGACTGGCTGGTCCTGAGCCTGCCTGCCTTGCCTTGCCCTTCTTTCCTACAGAAACCACAGTAAAGCCTCTTGATACAGTCCCCCACTCCTGTTGCCTCCTGGCTGACCCTGGTGCTTCCCAGAGTGGCCCCTCCTATTGGATCTATGAGTAATCAACTATGTTTTCAGTACCAGGCGTCTGCATTCTGTTGGAAACTCTCATTTTCCAAAACACTGTATTTTAAAATATGGGCCCCCTGCAACGACGTTCACGTCTTCTGTGCTTCTCGCACCTCCAAGTAGCAGAGTTCCTCTCTGGCACTCAGCTCTGTGGGAAGCCAGGCATCCTCAGGACCTCCTGGTGTCTGCTGCAGCCGTGCCAGGCCGGCCTGCACCGAGGCAGCCTTACCCGCCCATCCCTCTGGTCCAGAGGCTAAGTCAATGCGCCGTGCCGGGTGGTCCGTGGGCTAGTACCGATCTCAGGGTGATGGGATCCAGCGAACGCCAAGGTATTTCTGTTTTCTTCTGTATACTTTTCTGTGTTTTCTAAATGTCCTAAAGTGAACATACATTCCTTTCAAAGTCAGGAAAAATGTTGCAGAATATTTACTCTCCCTCCACGTTTAAAGATTCATCCAGTTCGACTGAAAGACACTGTCCCCTACCAGGTACGCATGCTGTGTGCTGTTGGAACACAAATAGAATGAGGAAACCATACTCCTTGCTCTCAAGGAGCTTTCAGTTGTGGAATATTCTAGAGTGGTGCGTGGGAATAAAATACGCCAGGAGGATGAAGATGGTCGTTTAGAATTAAGGCAACAAACATGTAACAAGACACAGGCAACAATTTTTTTTCTTTTTTTGACCACCTCCACCCATTTTGTTCACTGCCCCACTCCCCCATCTGCCAAACAATTTTTTTGTAATTGGCTCAAAGCAACTTTTTTGCTATTGGTCAAGACAGAAGTTATTTACATTGACTTCCAAAATATGAGTTTAAGAGAAATACTTAGATATTGAAGAGGAATGTTAGGGTTGAAATACTTAAAGGAACAGTGTCATGCATGACAATAATTACAAACTACTGTATAAGTACCCTTAAGTAACATGTGAAGAATAGAGTGAACTTTAATATGTGAAAATTGTGAGAAAGTGTTAGCTATATTTATGAAAAATTTCATGTATATTTTACCCATTCATCTGTATCTGTTGCTGTCTTCAAAATTTATTACGCACTGACTCCATTATGGTTCAGTCAGCCCAGACAAAGCAATTTTAAAGCTGTTTTCTTTCGTTTCATTCATTTCACAAGTGCTTATTTTATGTTCATTATCTGTAAGATGCTGCATGCGCTCTGGGCTGTGATTCAGATCCATGCACTGCGTCCACAAGAACTCACCATTTAGTGGTACAAGGTAGATGTGAAAGAGTAACACAGTTTTCAAAAGCAATTTAGAAGCTCAAGGCCCAGCTGTAGGGATCAGGGAGAGCTTCGTGGAGGAATGATGTTTGACACGTGGGCCTTGAAGGCTGGGCAAGGTGGGGACTGAGGATTAGGAGGGGAGGAGGGTTGGAGGGTGGGCCACATGTAGGGAGGGGAGCTCGGAAGCAGAGAGTGATGTCTAAGGGCTTGGGCATTGGGGTCAGTCGGGCCTGGGTCCTTCCTCATTCCTCTGAGCTCGGGGACCATCACGCTGAACAAAGCTACAGTGGGCTCCTGAACCTCCCTGCCGACTCTGTGACTTGGGAATTCGTTGAACGTTCTTGCCGGTGTGACATGAAGATAGTAAAAGCTCCTCCCTCATAGTAGGAATGAGCTAAGATGATGCACGTGAAGAGGGGAGCTTGCTGGACATGTGTCGCTTCTCGTTGTATGTTCGTTCATTCGTTCATCACTCAGTGGTTGAGCCCCTACTGTGCGCCAGGCCCTGTGTGGTTCACAACAGTGAACAAAACAGACGAAGATCCCTCCCTTGTAGAGCTTCCATTCTAGTGTGCAGGGGGGATGGAGAACATGAGAAATAAGTAACACGGGTAGTGAGTCTGGCAGGGGCGAGTGTGATAAAGACAAATAAAGCAGGGGATGAAAGAGGGCCGGGGGGGAGGGTGCCATGTAGGGGAGTTGATGGTATTTTTGTTTATCGTTTCATTTGGGTGGAAAACGGGTCACAGGGAGTGGGGGTGAGTAGCAGGCAGGTGCTTGCGAGATGGGTTGGGTCTCTGGGAGCTGAGCGAGGCGTTCGAGCAGCGTGGGGCTCCAGCTCCTTGTTCCAGGCTTGAAGGGTGTGGGGCCAGGCAGTGGGGAGGCCGTAGCCGTGGGAAGGGAAGAGAGCAGGAGCGTGGGAAGCGGGCCGCCGAGAACGAGGCCCCAGGTCTGGGCTGGTGGGCACCGAAGTTGGGGGAAGCCACCTTGCCTGTGGGCTCCTTGGCCGGGTCTGGGCCATGCTGGGCTGGGAGAGGTGAGGCCGGGGGTGAGCCAAGAGGGGTGATGCAGGACACAGAAAGCTTCCTCTGCCCAGCTGACCACCTGCCTGGAGCCTGGGAAGGTGAGAGGGGCAGGAAGGTAGACACAGGAGGCCGGAGGGACATGAAAAAGCGGTTAATGTCTCCCTCTTCCATTGAGAAGAGCTAGTGGGTTGCAAAGAGTAGGAATAATCGTCAGGTTTCCCCCAGATCAACAGAGGTATTCATTGTTGCATGGGTATGGCTGCTTCTGTGGACCACTTGGGTTCTGGAACTCAGTGGTCCCAACACCCCGTCACGGGAAAGCTGGGGTCCGACTCCAGCTGTGAGAGATGCTTTTATGAGGATGATTCTCTCGGCAGAATTGCCTTTGGGGGAGCTGTTCGTCTCTCAGCCATGAGCCCAGTTATTTGTAGAGAAACTGCTGCCCCCTCTTTCGCCGCTTTCCCAGTGAACTCGGGGACTCTTTACCCAGCAGTTCTCAGAAGAGCCTTGTGAGCTGCTGGCAGTCGGGAGCAACTCGGTAGTTCAGCATCGTGGGGGATGGAAGGGGTCTGGGGAACCAAGGAGCTTGTGGGAAATGAAACTTTCAACAGTGTAAGTAAAGAACTTCCCAGTAAACGCATAAATAAAAAGCAGGCAGTCTCCTGGGAATAGCAGTCAGACTCAGCTTAGTTCTGCCTTCCCAGGGTTTGATGGAAGTGGCAGGAGGCCTCCTTCTGTTTTTAACAGAATCACCTCCATGTAAGGTTACTGTCTGAGCTACAGAGCGGAACTCAGGCAGGAGAGCTGTGAATCCAGGGCGTGGCCTGGAGCTCTCAGGGAGGGTGAGCCCTCTTCCCACAAACGTCCAAACAAAAGCCCTGGATGTGCCCCCTCGGGCTGCCCTCTGGCTTTCCCCTTTCAATTTTAGTTTTTTAAATTTTGTATTATTATTATTTTTTGTCTGCACCGCACGGCATGCGGGATCTTAGTTCCCGGACCAGGGATCGAACCCAGGCCCCCTGCATTGGGAGCGTGGAGTCTTAACCACGGGACCTCCAGGGAAGTCCTTGGCTTTCCCCTCTTATAGAGGAGAACGCAGGCCCGACCCCCACCCAGGCCTCTGCTAGCCCATAGGGCCTTTGCATGAAATAGGAAGCGGGCCCTGCCTTGAGTAACTCTTGTAAGTTATGTACAAGGTGGCCCAGCCCACCGCTGCCTGGGGAGCTCTCAGGGCCCAGTGGGCAGCAACCGTGGCAGCCCCCACTGCTGGCTTCACACACAGGCCAGCAACATCACACCCTATCCATCCCCCCACCGCACCTTCTTTCCACCCACCACCAAGGTGAGGCAGCCGTTCCATGTTGTTCTCTCAGAGGGAGCAGGAATTGGGCTTCCTGAGGGGGCAGGCAGGAGAAAGAAGTGACTTCAGGTCCCTCCCAGAGCGTAGTTGGGATATGGTGCCATGACGTGGGCACGTACTCATGAGTGTTCCATGTGGATGTATGTAGGAGGGCTCTTTCTCCTGCTGCTGTGGGACTCAGTCAGGAGGCCTGGAACCGCAGTGCCCACCCACACACTCTGTAGATAACTTGGGTTATGTTTACGGTGTAAATGGCAAGACATGACATCCTTGGGCAGTGCACAACCTGAACACCTGTACTTGGATGACGTTTTTGTCCAGGGCACGCGGCTTCCTACTCAGGCCTCATGGCTTCTCATGGTCATCAGTGGGGAGTTAGTTAAGGCTGAATTCCGTGAGTGGTCGGTCTTCCTCCTTCTCTGATCCTGCTCAGCGTTCACTGCCCAGATGTTGCTTGCCTTGGACACGGGAAAGGCCATGTCTAGTGGAAGAAGGAGATATGGCTCCCCTCACAGTGCCGTCTTTCCTGTGGAAGGAAGTTCCATTCCCTTAAGCTGCTAACGTCACTAAAAGACGTTGATTTACAAGATAATCATTGCTGGATGCTGCCTACCCAGCCACCATGACAGTCTGTGTTCTTGGAACTTGGACCCTTTGATTCCCTGTTCGCTATTCCCATCCTGTTTTATTTCTCATAAAACAGTATTGTGGCAACATCAGAGAGAACTTAAAGAAGAAGCATCCACCATGATTCCACCTTTATAGCACAGTGGTCCAGCGGCTCTTTCCCTTTCCCGTGTTCCTGCCGGGGCTTGCCCGTGTGCACGTGCATTTGTGTGTGTTTGAGGATGCTTTTAAATCACTGAATCCTAGAAAGCTGAAGGAACTAGAGAATATCTCCCTACACTCCCTGCTTAGGTGGGGTGCGAGGGTGCCTCCTTTCTCCTGGGGTGGGATGTGTTTGTTGGAGAGAACAAAAGAAGAAAAGTGTTTTGTGGACTGGGGGTGCTTTTCTTCACAAGGCAGAGCTAGTGAATCTTGGTCCCCGTGGGGATTCTCAGGAACAGAAGGCTAGAAACAGAGTTGATCAGTGAAAGTTGCTCCAGAGAGAAGGAGCCATTGGTAAATTCCCGCATGCCCAGGGGGCGGTTGGAGCTCCTATGTTTGTGGGAGCCCACGGGACCCAGGAAGGGGAGCAGGGGGACCGGGCCGGGCTGTGGTCCTGCCTGGGAGATGCTGCCGCCCGCCGCCCACTCTGCGCTGTCGAGGGATGAGGGAGAGGTCCAGCTCCCCAGAGCCAGCTTTCGTTCTAATTAGTGCAAGAGGATCAGGGATTGATCTCTGCCCGTGATTGACGGGTCCACCCAGGTCCGTGGGGGACAGGCGACTCTCAGGAGAGGGGGAAGTGTGCGGGGCCGGAGAGCTCGGGGTTACTTAGAAATCAGATGAGCCCCACCTCCCATCCTGCCCCTCCTTTCTTCAGAGCAGAGGAGAACGAGGCCTGGAGGGGGAGGTGGTTTATCCAAGAGGACACCCTGCACCCATCCCAGGTCACCGCAGGGCAGGGGAAGGGCCAGCCGGGAGTCAGCCCCCTGGACGCCTCTGCAGGGCCCACCCCTGACTTAAAGCCTCTTCAGTGCTGCCACCAAGCGTTCTGAGTCTAGACCCAAATGGCCCTGATGGGCGAGTGACAATTTTATCTGTGCGGGCTGAGCCCTGGGGGTGCTGGTGCTGAGGGGGCAGGTAACCGGCCACAGGTCAGGCAGTGGTGCACGAGTCCCCGAAGCTCTGGTTGGGTAGGGCGGGTGCCCTTCTCAGCAGAGCCCGGGCTGGTTGTCCCAGCGGCTCTGGGTCAGGCTGGCAGCTCTCTGGGTGCAGGGAAGGGATTGCCACCGGAGGAGCTGCACACGCGTGGGTGTGTACACGCGCACACGCACGGGCACACACACAGGCATCATCGTTGCTGTTAGAGGTGATGGTGACAGAGGCATTTACCGGGACCTTTCACCGGGCAGGTGCCTCTGTTCATTTTCACTCCAGTGGCTGCGGCGCTGCTGTCTGCGTGGCTGGCTCCTCACGGCCCTGCCCCTGCCCTTGCCCGGCCTTCTCTGGCTCCCTCCACCGTCTCTCCCTCCTGTCCCTCCTTGTGCTCTTGTCTGGGGCACTGGGTCCCACACCTGTTTACCTCTTGATTTGCCGGCTTTGAGGACAAAGCACGCGTCACTGGACATGACCTTGTCTCATTTGGCAGGTGCAGGGGGGGGGCAGTGGGGCTGAGCAAGAGCGGGAAAAGGTGGAGGTGTGTGAGTGGTGAGCGGGGAGAGCGAGCCCCAGGGCCTTGCTGCACACAGGGCAGGCAGGCGGTCATAAATCAAAACCCGGCATCTGCTGCTGCAGGGCTGTGTGTCCCTGAGCAAGTTACAGAACGTCTCTGAGCGTGTGTGAAGTGGGAATCAGGCACGCCGTCTGCCTCCCCCAGGACGCTCGGGCTGGAAGGGTGAGGGCTTTGTCGGGAGCACTGCCGTGTGCCCCCTGCCTGCACGGTGCTCGGCACGTACAGGTGCTGGTCCAGGTGCTGAAAGGCTCTGAAGTAGCAAATGGAAGACAGTGGAAGTGTGCTGCCCGAGAGTCAGGAAGCCGGGCTTTGGTGCTTGTGTGGTCCCTGACGTTCTGTCCTGGGGCTCTCCCCCCAGGGTGCTCTGGCCCTGCATTCTTCTCGCTTCCCTTCCCTCTTCTCACCTTCTAGTTCCCTGAAGGGTGTTCATAGGCAGCTTACTACCCTCCTCTTCATGCATTAATTCAGGAGCTGGTTATGGGGCACCTGCTAAGTGCCAGATGCTGGGGACACAAGGGTGAGCAAGGCGCATTCAGTCTCTGCCCCGATGAGTTTGCCTTCTAGTGGGAGCTTCTGTGGGACAGGCAGCTGATAAACAGACTCATATGCTAAATAGTTAAACTTTGCTGTAACTGCTGGGAAGCAAAGAAGCAAGAAAAGTGGGCGGGTGGGTAGGGAGGGTCTGCTTTGCGTGGAGGCTGCGTTTCCTCACTCGTAAGGCCAGAAGGTGGGCTAGGTCTCTCGGCTTTCTCTACCTTGCTCTGCCTCGATCAGTAGCTGGTTGGGAAGGCGGCTGGAAGGGCGCCACAGGGCACGGAGGGCTGGTCAGGTTTGCAGGGTTTCAGCAATGCAGATGTCTCCAGCCCTGACCAACAGCCTCAGGGAGCCCAGAGGGCTTCCTGAAGAAAGGAAGCCTGCAGTGACTGGAGTCTCAGAAGCGAGGAACCTGGTTCATGGAGGTCCCCGAGCTTTCCCTCTGGGCCAGCCCCGGGTGGGTGAGGCGATCCTGACCGGAAACGGAGAGAAGGGAGGAGAGACAGCCAACTGTGACTCAAGGTGGGGGGGGAACGGGTGGAGAAAACCAGAGTGAGAGCAAAGCGGGCCGGGCCAGAAGAGATGCCCTCTGCCCTCAGCGCTCCTTCCTTCACTCCCTCCCTCCTCAGACAAGTACTTACCAAGCAACGTCTGTGCACCGGCTCCGTTGTAAGCACCGGGTGGTGGTGAACCAGACAGAGAAGATTTCCACCTTCATGCAGTCTCATGGGGAAGGCAATAAACAAATACAGTAAATCATTTAATCTCCGTGATAATAAGTGCCATGGAGAAAAATGCCAGGGAAGGGGAGGCACCTGTGGGGCTGGAGGTCAGGGGAGGGCATCTAGGCTGTGACATTTAAGCGGAGCCCTCAGTGATGGGAAAGAGCACGTGAGATCTGCGAAGATCTGGGGGTGGACCTTCCAGCCGAGGGAACGGCAAATATTAAGGTCCCAGAGTGGGAACATGCTTGGAATGTGCGAGAACCAGCAAGGAAGCCAGTGTGGCTGGAGTGGAGAGAGCGGACGGGAGAGATGTAGGGATACAGAGGCAGGAGAGGACTTGGGATTTTGTGGTAAATGTAATCGGAAGTCATGGGAGGGCTTTGGCTGTGGGAGGACGTATTAGTCAGGGTTTTCCAGAGACACTGAATCAACAGGATATATATAAATACAGGGAAAGATTAATTATGAGGGATTGACTCGTGCAGCTCTGGAGGCTGAGGACTCCCACAGTCTGCCATCTGCAAACTGGAGTCCCAGGAAAGCTGGTGGGGTAGTTCAGTCCAAGTCCGAAGGCCTAAGAACAAGGAGCACCAGTGTCCAAGGGCAGGAGAAGATGGGTGTCCCAGCTCCAGCAGAGAGAGAGAATTCACCCTTCCTCTGCCTTTTTGTTCTCTTCAGGCCCTCAATGGATTGGGTGATGCCCACCACAAACCCTACCCCACAATGTGATGGTATTAGGAGGGGGGGGGGTCTTTGGGAGATGCCTAGGTCATGAGGGTGGAGCCTTCATGAATGGGATTAGTGCCCTTATGAAAGGTGCTACTCTCACAAGAGAACTTCCTTCCTCTCATTGCTTTCTGCCATATGAGGATGCAAACAGAAGAGGGTCCTCACTGGAACCCGACTGTGCTGACACCCTGATCTTGGACTTTCAGCCTCCAGAACTAGGAGAAATAAACTTCTGTAGTTTATAAGCCACGTGAGCTATGGTATCTTTGTTATAGCAGCAGTAATGGGCTGAGACACTTGGGCAGACAGAGAACTTGGAGACATAAATTTGGGAGTCTTCAGTGTGTAGGTCTCTGGATGAGATCACCTAGGGAGAGAGTAAAGAGAGAGACCCGTGTTCAGGTCTGAGCTCTCCAACATTTTGGAGGACAAGGAGAAGAGAGGGCAGCAGGGAGCCCAAGCATGGCCAGTGGCTAGAATAAACCTAAAAGGCTGTCTGGGGACCAAGAGAAGAAAGGCTTTCAACAGATAGTGGCCCACTGGTTATTGCTGCAAGGCCAAGTAAGATGGGTACTGAGAGTTGATCATCGGGCTTGGGAAGACTTAAGGTCTGTGCTGAGTTTTGACAAGAATGGTTTTGGTGGGAGGCGTGGACAAAAGCTTGAATGGAGAGAATGACAGGTGGTGACAGTGAGTATTGACGGTTTCTTTGAGATGTTCTGCTCCAAGGGGAAGCTGACAAATAAGGGTGGTGGCTGGAGGAGACTGAGGTCCAAGGATGGTTTTAAGTTTTGAAGGTGGGAAATAGCACAGAAGGCTTCTGTGCTGATGGGACTGGTCCAGGAGAGAGAGCCATGGTGGTGCTGGAAAGGGTGGGGACAGTTGCTGGGGAACGTCTCCGAGCGGGTGCTGGGGAGTGGGGCACGGCTGTCCGTCCCTGGGGACGGGAGGGAAGGTGGGGGACAGGGCGTGTGTGAGTGGTTGCAGATGTGATGGAGGGAAGGAGAGGCCGTTCTCCTGGAAAGAAAAGGATCTACGGGACTTCCCTGGTGGTGCAGTGGATAAGAATCTGCCTGCCAATGCAGGGGACACGGGTTCGAACCCTGGTCCAGGAAGATCCCACATGCCGCGGGGCAGCTAAGCCCGTGAGCCACAATTACTGAGGCTGCACCCTAGAGCCCGTGTGCCGCAACTACTGAGCCCACGTGCCTAGAGCCCGCACACTGCAACAAAGAGTAACCCCCACTCGCCACAGCTAGAGAAAGCCCATGCTCAACAACGAAGACCCAACGCAGACAAAAATAAATAAAATTAAATCTTTGAAAAAAAAAAAGAAAGAAAAGGATATACGTTTGTTCCTTCTTCCCTGATCGTGTCCTTCCTCTTCCTCCGTTGATTTGCTGGGGATCCCAAAAGTCAGGGTGCATTTTTTTTATAAAGGGAAATCTTCCCACCTCCGTTTCTCTCCCTCCCCTCACTTTTCAGTCTCTGGGATTCAGCTGAGGACCTAAAAATATGTTTCTGTCAACACACTTGTCTTTTCCTCATTGCTCTTCATAGAGATGCAGACTGGCAGAGCTGGGGGGACCTCCGAGGCCCCCCGTCCAGTTCCACTCCCTTATTTTTACAGATGAGGAGGTCATGGCTTGGAGGGACCGAGTGATTCGCTCCAGATCTCTGATGCGGACGCCGCTATTGCTGAGATCAGCCATAATCTCAGCGTGAGCGGATGGGTGGTCGGGTGCTGTACCTGGCACGTTTCTCTGTGCTGCTTAGACCAGTGTCACAGGATCAGTCCTGAATGAGGCCTGTACTACAGAGCTCGTGGACCAGACAGTGGATGTGGAGCTGGCCGCTGCAGCCCAGCTCTGGCAGGAGGGTGGGAAACTATTCCTGGTATTCCTTTGCACATACTTCCATTCTGCAAGTAAAAGTCCTGAGGAGCAGAACATACTGTTCACGGTCACAGAGCAACTACCAGCAGGCATCTGATCTCTTGATGGTTAAAGCAAGGGGCCCTGGGAAGGCAGCAGATGATGTATACGTAGTTCCCATTTGGTGATGGTAAATGGAGGCATAGAAAAGGAAACCGTCCTTTCAGCCCCTCCGCGAGGGCAGGTGGGCAGGAGGATGCAGTCCCTCTGTGCTTGCCTCGTGTTGCCTCTGTTTGCCCCTTGGTGATTCTTGAAGGATCTTTAAAGGTAAATAGAAAAAGACAGTAGAAAAATCTGCCCATCAGATTTGGGTAACCTTTTCCTTTTCTTTCTTGTGTCTCATCCATGACTAGAGGAAGCTATTAGCCCTACCCTTCGGGTTTTATCAGCCGGGTGTTGCCCTCGGAGCCACCCTCATGAGCCCCTGGGGGAGGTGGGAGCGTCCAGCACCTGCACAGGTTCCTGCCTCACAGAGGTGGGTCTGAGTGCCCAGGCTGCTTTGTTTAGTTTCCTTCTTTCTGGTTTAGCCTCCTCCCCTCAGGTTTCCCAGTAAAGAATTGGTGGTGGTGGTGTCGGCAGATCCCAGGGGCCTGGAAGGCTTGGGTCTTTGGGCCCTGGACGGTGCTGTCCTGCAGCCCCAGCGGAGAGGCCTGCGGAGGGGAGTTGGGGAGCAGGGAGGGGAGTTGGGGAGCAGGGAGGGGAGCTGGGGAGCAGGGGGGGGAGCTGGGGAGCAGGGAGGGGAGTTGGGGAGCAGGGGGGGGAGCTGGGGAGCAGGGAGGGGAGCTGGGGAGCAGGGTGGGGAGCTGGGGAGCAGGGGGGGAGTTGGGGAGCAGGGAGGGGAGCTGGGGAGCAAGGAGGGGAGCTGGGGAGCAGGGTGGGGAGTTGGGGAGCAGGGAGGGGAGCTGGGGAGCAGGGAGGGGAGCTGGGGAGCAGGGAGGGGAGTTGGGGAGCAGGGGGGGAGTTGGGGAGCAGGGAGGGGAGCTGGGGAGCAGGGTGGGGAGCTGGGGAGCAGGGAGGGGAGCTGGGGAGCAGGGAGGGGAGCTGGGGAGCAGGGTGGGGAGCTGGGGAGCAGGGAGGGGAGCTGGGGAGCAGGGAGGGGAGTTGGGGAGCAGGGTGGGGAGTTGGGGAGCAGGGAGGGGAGTTGGGGAGCAGGGTGGGGAGTTGGGGAGCAGGGGGGGAGTTGGGGAGCAGGGGGGGAGCTGGGGAGCAGGGAGGGGAGTTGGGGAGCAGGGAGGGGAGCTGGGGAGCAGGGAGGGGAGCTGGGGAGCAGGGTGGGGAGCTGGGGAGCAGGGGGGGAGTTGGGGAGCAGGGAGGGGAGCTGGGGAGCAAGGAGGGGAGCTGGGGAGCAGGGTGGGGAGTTGGGGAGCAGGGAGGGGAGCTGGGGAGCAGGGAGGGGAGTTGGGGAGCAGGGGGGGAGTTGGGGAGCAGGGAGGGGAGTTGGGGAGCAGGGGGGGAGTTGGGGAGCAGGGAGGGGAGTTGGGGAGCAGGGGGGGAGTTGGGGAGCAGGGAGGGGAGTTGGGGAGCAGGGTGGGGAGTTGGGGAGCAGGGGGGGCAGCCAGCCTCAAGCCCGAGGCTGTGTTCGCAGCATCCGGTTCTGCTTCAGGCATCCATCTCTCTACAGATAAACAGACTAACGCACAGCACCAGCGTAAGGAGAGCTCTGAGCCCTCTGCCCGATCCTGTCCTGAGAAACAGGGAGACAGACAGAGGTTCTGGCTACTCACCAAATAAGAATGAAGTGAGGCAGTGGGAGAAGCCAAGGGAAGATTTCATGAAGCCAGTAGGTCTGTTCTAGCCAGGAGAACTCCATATAAGACTTTTACAGGAATAAGCCGCCTCGCAGCAAGCCAGCGAACAGCGTGCCCATCCCAGGGAGGGCTTCGGAGCTCCCCAAAGCCCAGACCCACTTGCCCTCCCCAGAAAAGCTTCCTGCCGCCAAGGCCAGCCACTTCTGCAGGGTGACCTCCACAGTGCCGGCCAGGACAGCCATCACAGGGAACCTGTCCTGACTCATTCCCAGCAGACGCCCTGTTGGTCCCATTGATAAAAGCTGGCAGCTACTGCCACCGCCGTGTGCCCGCGCAGCCAGCCAAGCCCCGCTGCATTCACTTGACAGGCGGGCGGGCTGGGGGGAGTGGGGTAGGGAGGTACAGGGGGACTCGGGCCACGGAGGAATGGAGCAGAGGCCAGGGCCGGCCCCAGGACTCGGTGGAGCCAGGAGTAGCTCAGATCCTGAAGGCCATGGGCCTTGAGTGAGTCCAAGAGCAACCCAGAAAGGGAGCCCACCCCCCGCGGCATCTTCAGCCTGAAAGGGCCCTGTGAGGGCTACCTGGATCAGTCATTCGCAAACCTCGGGGCTCATCCGAATCCCCTGGGGTGCTTGAAAAAATACAGATTTCCCAGTTCTACCTAGAAAATCAGACACCTGGGAGTTGGCCCCAGGAATCTGTATTTTTAACACACTCCTCAGGTGTTTCTCAGGGGTGCATGCAGTCCTGGCCTGGCCTTTGGCGACCCTGGAGCTGGCTATGCCCCCGTCCAGGCACCAAGGCGGGACTCAAATGGAAGCCAGCTCGGCAAGCTACAGGACTGGACAGGAGTGCACTTCGGGGAGCTGCAGACTGTTCAGTTTAGATCCCCAGCCGTCTCGTGCTGGCTGTAGGAGGGTAGATGCACAGACCAGCCCTGGCCTGGAAGGCTGGGCTTCAGGCACTGCCTGTAACTCTGTCACATCACCTAGTTTTATTTCATACACAGTGCTCAACGCTCTCTGAAATTATCTTACTACTTGCTTACCTGCCTGAGCAAGTAATCAGTTGTCTATCTGCCGCCATTGAAATTGTGTTTCCGTGGGTTCGTCTGTTTTGCTTACTGCTGTCTGCCTCATACCCGGAAACAGGCTGGCACGTCACTGGGCCTCCATTCCTGCTTGTTTGTTGATTTGAGTTACGAGGCACAGGAGTCTCTCGGGAAAACTCCCAAAATTGTTGAGGTTTGGGGGCTTCCCTGGTGGCGCAGTGGTTGAGAACCTGCCTGCCAATGCAGGGGACACGGGTTCGAGCCCTGGTCCGGGAAGATCCCACATGCCGCGGAGCAACTGGGCCCCTGAGCCACAACTACTGAGCCTGCGCGTCTGGAGCCTGTGCTCTGCAACAAGAGAGGCCGCGATAGTGAGAGGCCCGCGCACCGCGATGAAGAGTGGCCCCTGCTTGCCACAACTAGAGAAAGCCCTCGCACAGAAACGAAGACCCAACACAGCCATAAATAAATAAATTAAAAAAAAAATTGTTGAGGTTTTCAGGGAAGCCCCTGACATTCTGGGTCCCATTTTCCCTCTTTAGCCCCGTGACTTCCTCAGGAGTAGAGCAGGAGGGTGTCGGGGAGGATGGAGCATATCGGCTTGTCTCAGAGTCAGGATGTCCCACTAGGGCCTGGATGGGGGTGTGTTTGTTTGATTGTTTGTGTTTAAAGTGAGTCTACCTGCAAATGTCATGTGTGTCTCATGCAAGTCTAGATTCAGCAGCATTCCCGGAACAGATAGACATGGCTCAGGCCCTGTCCACCAGCCAAACCACCAGGCGTGTGAAGAGATCTCCGTGGGTTTCTGCAGGTCTGAATCCATTTCATCAGAGGGACGCAGGGACACAGGCGGGCAGGGAGCGAGAAGGCAAGGCTTCCACAGAGACAGTAGTTCCTTTTCCTGCCAGGGAAGAGCTGAACTTCCTCTCTGACTGATGCGCTCTAAACAGTGTGGTTTTTCAGAACTGCAGGCAAATAAAATTGAAAAATAGAGACAGGATGCTGCTTGCTGATGGCGTGTCATGACCAACTGGTAAGGCTTCCAAGGTCAGCCCTACCATCCATGTAGGCGCTAATTTTCCACATGACTGAGTGTCACCAGAGCAACATGTGACCTCTGGCTACTGCTGTGACCGTGTGTGTGTGTGTGTGTGTGTGTGTGAGAGAGAGAGAGAGGGATAGAGAGAGAGAGACAGAGACAGAAAATCACTTTGTTATTGCAGAAGAGGTAGTCCTGTTCATTGTGGTCAAGAGAACGCACGCTTTGGGGTCCAGCAGG